>NC_045030.1:138431202-138432867 GCF_008632895.1 Mastomys coucha | reverse complement strand
AATTTTCAACTGGCTAGAGAGTCTTCTCCAAGGTTCACAGTTATTGGCTCCAATAGCTTCTGGGAAGGTATTTTGAAAGTGATTCTGAAGGCAACTTCAAAGATTATGAACAAGTGCATCACACTGAATCTCCCAGGCTTTTGTGACTGCAATTTATTTTTCTGTGGTGACACAAGACTGGCAAAGACCCTCTTAATAATGAACTGAGTGACAGTATTTTTGATGAGTTACGAAGAGAGGAGGTAAAAGTAGTTTACCTGATATGGAAGGACATCTCAGACATATTATTCACTAGACAAATTCAAGGTATTCTGTGAATGCTGACCTCACAGATAGGAGACCAAGTGAAGAACTCACCGCTGGACTTATTCTTTATTGTTCGGCTTTACTCTTTATAGCTGTATATTTTACTTCTTTGCCATTTAAACAGCAGCATTGTGGAAAGAATTTTCCTTTCGTGGTGATGATCGGGAGGAATCCTTCTAAATACAAAACAACCTCAAGAGGTAGATGTTTGTCCCTTTAAGCACTCAAAAACGGTTACCTCCCCATGGGAAAAAACATCACCTGACAAACCTCTCCTCACACATAGAGTGATTCAGAATCCATTTTGTCACGATCCTAGCCTCTGATTCAGCAGCTAGTAGAACATTCTGTACACTCCTCAACAAGTCACCCACCCACTACCTCTCTTATAGCCAGACGGATATTTGAAGACCCTATTTATCATGAGACTGTGTTTCTTCTGACCATGCCTTCCTTGAGTTCCCTGATCAAGGATATCTCTTAAGGCTCCCATTGGGTAGACTAGGATTTTGAATGTCCCTCTCTCATTAGCATGGGTTCATTATAACAACTCTGAGTTAATGGAAGCCTTTATACTTATACTTGTTTCCAATTCAAAACATTTTCACTTTGGTGATGCACAGAGTGTCTTCCTCTTTCAGCAACAGCACCATAATAGCACTTGGTGTGGTGAAACTGCAAAACTGTTGGACAAAGAAAGTTCACCCATTCTGGTTAAAAGCGGAGGTAATTCATTATTCTAACTCCAGGAAGCCAACTTCATATTCACTCTCAAAATTATAGGAAAAGAGTTGCCTCTCCACAGTAAAACCACAGAACCTCTACAATCATGGATAGAGACTCTCAAAACAGATGAGCAGGAGATCGGACTGCCACATAGTCACATACAATCACATGGGGAGTGATTTGGAGAGTCTGTGCATACATTTCATCTCTCCCAATTAGAACACTGTACATGCCTTACAGCATCTACTTACATGATAAGAAAGTTAAGGCTGAGAAATTAAAGTCCTCTAAAAGTCACACAGCCAGGTAATATGTGCTAGAGCCCACAGCGAATTCTTTCTTTGGCTCCAACTTCCTCATTATTTTGCTCCCCTTTACTGTTTGTGTTTTCATTTACCTAGATGTTAAATTGCAGATTCCAACCCCCACCCCGTGTGCTGGGAGGCTGTAGTACCCAACTCTCCGTGTACTGGAGCAATTATCTTTTACTAGCAGGAAATGTGAGCACCACAATGACATTTCATGTACTTTCCCTTTCCTGGTTTCATGAACTAAGAGGGAAATGTTACCTATTCCCAGAGAGTTGGACAGTGCTTTAAATATAAGGTTATCTCTCAGTTGGCTAACACACTG
>NC_045030.1:138428461-138430495 GCF_008632895.1 Mastomys coucha | reverse complement strand
AGTCTGAGAAAAAAAAAACAAAAAACAACCAAACAACCAAACAAAACCAAAAAATCAAACCCCGTGCCTTTCTTTCTCGCACTTTAATTCCTGTACACATCATCGGAACTAACATCACCAAGTAGAGTCCACCGCGTGGGAGAACGGAAGAGCCTGCGCGTTATCCCAGATCTCTCCCAGACTCCAGAACTTAGCCAACGTAGCAGATCGATTGTTTGAAAGTTCCCCGCCCGAAGGCCGCCTGGCCTCCTGGGGTGCCGCCTCCTCCACTTCGCCGGGGTCCTGCGGGCCTCCCTCCGGTCTCCCGCCCTGCTGGCCCCGCCCTCGGCCCTGCCCATTCCATCATCCACCCCCCTCCTTGTGGGCGGTCCTAGCTGCTCAGCGCCAGAAGAAAAGCCTCCGTGCTTCCCCTGCTTCTACCTCTTACCCTTCTCTCAGGAGCTGCCTTCGTCGCAGTCACGCCCCTTCCTTCCGAGGAGCTTTCTGGCTGCGTTCGCTGGTAGATCCCTGAATTACCCCTCCGTCTCCCTTCTCTTTCGTCCCTTCCCTTAGTTCTCATCGCCTTCCCCCACTACCACCACCTCCAGCCTATCTTGCCTCTCACCATCCGCTGCTCCACCCTCTGGCCCGGTATCCTGCTCGTCCACTGCCACCTAGGAGAGACCCGAGGGAGCTGCGAGGTGGGGAGTAGCGGGGACCTGGGGCTTCCTCCCTACCCATCCCTGGCCTCTGGCCCGGGACCCAAACCGCTCGAGCCTGCAGAGAGAGAGTCCTCACCTTGTCTTTCAGAGGTAGGAGAAGCGTCCTTTACTTTTGCAGGGAACTGGGACATTAATCTGTGGTATTGTTAACTTTATGCCCGTATTTGTGAGTAGGTTGTTGTATGTGCCTGTGGGGTTGCCTGTATGTCCTACTCTTTTTGCCGCTGGCCTTGAGTTTTCCGAGATGTGCAAGAAGTTTATTTAACGCAGTTTAAAAGTATGGGTTCCTGTCCTACTTTAAGGAGGAGATGCTGGAAGGGGTACCATTGCTTGGTGCTCCTTTACTTCCTCCCTAGGTTCTTGTAGGTCCCTACTGGTTTGATCGCTTAAGGAACTAAGTTAAGGACTCCGAGGTCTATCATCAGTCCCGCAACTAAGTTAGGGACTCCGAGGTCTGCCTTCAGTCCCCTCCCCGCCCCCCACACACACTAAGTTAGGGACTCCGGGAGGTCTACCTCAGTCCTGCAATTAAGTTGGGGACTCTGAGGTCTGCCTTCAGTTCTGCAGCTAAGTTGGGGACTCCGAGGTCTATCTTCAGTCCCTCAACTAAGTTAGGGACTCCGAGGTCTGCCTTCAGTCCCCCCCACACACACTAAATTAGGGACTCCCGGAGGTCTACCTTCAGCCCCCCTCCCACTAAGTTAGGGACTCCCAGAGGAGGTCTACCTTTAGTTCCGCAATTAATTTGGGGACCCTGAGGTCTACCTTCAGTTCCACAATTAAGTTGGGGACTCCGAGGAGGTCTACCTTTGGTCTTGCAACTAAAGTAGAGACTCTGAGGTCTACTTTCAGGCCTGCACCTAACTAATTTAGAGACCCCGAGAGGTCTACCTTCAGTTCCGCTGGAGGAATTGCCCTTATCTCAGATAGCTAGATGGCTTTCTCCTGAGTGCTTAGGCTTGGGTTGGGAGCTCACGCTTCCTGACCCCAAGGCCATGAATTCTTCAAGTTTTAAAATGTGGAAGTAATGAACCACAAAACTATTCGCTTTCCACACTGGAGTGGCAGTGGTGGCGGAGGCAGTGGTGGCGGGACGTGGTAGTGGTGGTGGTGGTGGTGGTGGTGGTGGTGAGACTCTGGAGGTGGAGGTTGCGCTTATTTGCTTCATAAGGTCAGAAGACTTTAATAAGTAGTTGTGCAACATCATGAAGGTGGTTGATTTAAGGTCCGAGCCCCAGGCACGGGTACTTTTTGTTCATCAACAGCAAGACCATCTTCATAGATAGATGAAGAGAAGGAAAAGGAGGAGCGAGAATGACAAATTTTATAGACT
>NC_045030.1:138427347-138428269 GCF_008632895.1 Mastomys coucha | reverse complement strand
ACATTTTAAAACAGGCCTGGGACATTTTAATAGCCAGGTGGTTGTGGAGTAGCTGCATCTATTTACAGAAGATAACTCAGGTCCCAGCTATTCTGTAAGGGTTTGCCTGGTGTCCTTTATGGGCCTGTTCTGAAGCTACATCATACTTCATTTTAAGCCCCTTCGTACTTTGAAAAAGTTTGTGTCTCTGTAAAATTGAAATTTAATTTTCTTTCTAATTCACAGCCTAGGTACAAAGCAATCGTGTAACTCCACCTGTATGTACAGTAAGTTTTACATGGATATCCTGAATCCTTTTACTTGACCAAAAAAAAAAAAAAGGTTTAGATAGAGATTTTAGCAATTCATATTTGTCACTGAGATTTGGAGAATCAAATGTATTTTTTTTTATTTATGAAGCAAGGTTTAATAGACTAATGTATAACTAAGGCATTTTCAGAGGTCGATTTTTCTCTACTTCTGTTATAGAATGAAGTGGACCTTCGAAGGCTTTTGAGAATGGACTAGTAGGGAGGTAGAGGGATGGGTACTTTGACTTTGAGGTCCCACTGAGTGCCAGCATTCTAAAGTGGGTACATCTGCTTCTAGGCCTCTCCTAAGAGCTTTCTCCCAGGGCCTGTGCCTTCTTTAAAAGGGTGTCTTTGTAATTAGGCAGCCCTTCCCCCCAACTCCCTTCTTCTTTTGATCCAGTTTTTTAGGCTTATTTTCCATTTGGAGACAAGAGGAGTTTCTCACACCCTCCTGCTCCCCTCTTAACAACGTTTCTTTTCCTTTATCACAGAAAATCACACCCCCACACACACACCAAGTTCTCAGGATGGTTAGCAGTTTTGTTTTGTTTGGGACAGATACATTGTTACCAGTGAGGAGGAGTAGAGGATATATTCCCTCTTGGGAAATGCTTGTGGCCAGGTAGCCTCCT
>NC_045030.1:138425456-138427336 GCF_008632895.1 Mastomys coucha | reverse complement strand
ACATTTTAAAACAGGCCTGGGACATTTTAATAGCCAGGTGGTTGTGGAGTAGCTGCATCTATTTACAGGAGATAACTCAGGTCCCAGCTATTCTGTAAGGGTTTGCCTGGTGCCCTTTATGGGCCTGTTCTGACGCTACATCATACTTTATTTTAAGTCCCTTCGTACTTTGAAAAAGTTTGTGTCTCTGTAAAATTGAAATTTAATTTTCTTTCTGATTCACAGCCTAGGTACAAAGTAATTGTGTAACTCCACCTGTATGTACAGTAAGTTTTACATGGATATTTACATGGATATAAGTTTTACTTGACCTAAAAGGCTTGGCCTTTTAGGATTTACATGGATTTACATGATTGTTTACTTGACCAAAAAAAAAAAAAAAGGTTTAGATAGAGATTTTAGCAATTCATATTTGTCATTGAGATTTGGAGAATCAAATGTATTTTTTTTTTAATTTGTGAAGCAAGGTTTAATAGACTAATGTATAACTAAGGCATTTTCAGAGGTCAATTTTTCTCTACTTCTGTTATAGAATGAAGCGGGCCTTTGAAGGTTTTTGAGAATGGACTAGTAGGAAGGTAGAGGGATGGGTACTTTGACTTTGAGGTCCCATTGAGTGCCAGCATTCTAAAGTGGGTACATCTGCTTCTAGGCCTCTCCTAAGAGCTTTCCTCCCAGGGCCTGTGCCTTCTTTAAAGGGGTGTCTTTGTAATTAGGCAGCCCTTCCCCCAACTCCCTTCTTTTGATCCAATTTTTTGCCAGGGACTGGGGTTTCTTAAGGGGTCCCTTGTTCCACAGGACGATGGGTTCTGGCCAGGTTTGCAGGGATTCGGCTGGTGACAAACAAACTCAACACAAGTAGTGTGGGATCTGAGTGTATTTCTCAAAAATGACATGAGGCTTTTACAATCATTGCAAAAGAGATGAAAAATCTGGCAGCTCAGTGGTCAGGATACCTCTGAGGCCATCTAAAACACACTGGGTCTAAAACAGCTGTCATCTCCTTTAGACTGGTGCAGCACCCCTGGGATCTGAGTGGGTGCACCAGCCAGTAGGGTAGAGGCTCTAATCTAGAATCTCAAATGCTCAATCTCTTGATTGCTGTACCACCCCGGGCCCAAGCGCTCTGGGCCCCCGGGGAGCTGCGGACTTGCACGCGTGCGTGCGTGCACACACACACACACACACACACACACTCTGCTCAAGGTCCCGCCCATCCTAGGTAAAATGTTCACTATGCTAGTCTTTTGGGGAGGTAGAGACTTGCTAATTCCTAGGAGTGGTTCAGCTGTAGTGAGTGACCAAGAAAAAGGATTTTCCTTGACCTTGCCCTGGGATAAGTCTTCTATTCTGTTAGCTTCAATGCCCTACCCACAATGCCAGAGGCAATTAGTCTGGGTGGGTAAATTCCAAGCCAGGGTTTGGCTAAGATGTTGGAACATCGGTGAAGGTCAGAGAGCAATGTCCAATTTTGTCCAGCTGTAAATAAATCATATTTTGGTGGGCACCTAGCACATGAGTACGAGGACATATCTGGGATACCTCTGAGTTAGGGGTCCCAGGCGACAATGTGGGGGGCAGGAGACTGACTTTCCTTGAAGTTTTCACCTCAAACTGCTGTCACGCAAAGTGTGCGTGGCAGTTTTTTAGGCTTATTTTCCATTTGGAGACAAGAGGAGTTTCTCACACCCTCCTGTTCCCCTCTTAACAACGTTTCTTTTCCTTTATCCCAGAAAATCACACACACACACACACACACACACCAAGTTCTCAGGATGGTTAGCAGTTTTGTTTTGTTTGGGACAGAGACCGTGTTACCAGTGAGGAGGAGTAGAGGATATATTCCCTCTTGGGAAATGCTTGTGGCCAGGTAGCCTCCT
>NC_045030.1:138421125-138424859 GCF_008632895.1 Mastomys coucha | reverse complement strand
TATATCATTCTCGCTTGTAATAATGCTGGCCATGTTAGATTTAGCTCACACAAGCTTGTAGAAAGGATTTAATTAAACATTCATTACTTTCTAGAAACAAATCTGACCTTGTAGATTCTTGAATGCCTAAGATTATCCACCTCATTTTGGTAAAATATTTTATTTCCATTTTTTTTCAGTAACACAAGGATCTAGATCATTTTTTATTTTAGCAAGCGGTGGTCCCTGATACCATTTTTACATAGAAGAATCTGTGATAGGCTTTCTGGGTGAACCCATTAGTGGGAGGAGCCTGGCCTTTAGGTACATTCCCTCACTGTAAATTGTGGAGACTAGGCAGGGTGATGTTGATAGTCAATTTTCAAAATTTATGCTTGTCTTTTGAGGCCTCATCTGGTTGTGCTTTTGAAGGATTCTTATCAGAGCGAGGTGAACAGTTATGACAAACCCAATCTTGTACTCATCCTGTGTGTAGGGGTGGGTTGGGATGAGTCTGCAATAACACATCTACAGAAATGTGCTTTATATTTTAGCAGTCTCAAATAATAAGCCCAAGAGTCTCTACAAAACTTCAAGAATCCTGGTCCCTCTGTGAAGGTGAATCTTCCATACTTTGGGTCCTAAGAGTAGGTAGTGTTGCCTTTCGATAAGAGCTCGTTGGAGACAAAGCTTTGTAAACTGATGTAGAGCAATGATGAAGTATGCACCAATGACTGCATGTCAAGGATTTCATATGTGTTGTTCCTGGTGGCCTAGGGGGTGCAGATAGGTTTCAGTGAGCTCTAATCATTTCCTGATTTACAGGTGGTTTATGTATGGAGCGAGCCTAATCTTGTAGCCACCCACTTCTCCCACGTGAAGAAAAACCAAACTAGAACCCCGTGTTTATGTATCTAATTGATTGGAAATTATTTTTAAATTGCTATATCGTTGATATTTCATTAAGATAGCATACATTCGGATGGACTGTGAAGGATCCAGAAGGAGGAAGGGGAATCAGGAAGGTCTGAGTAAGCTTGATTGATAGCTTCAAAAATGATGTTTGCCAGACTGGGGAAAAGAGAAACCTCGAGGAAATGATTTTGTAGGCAGTGGACTACATAGCATATAGGTACAGTAGCGTGGTCGGCACACAAAGGGACCTCTTTTATCTGAGAACTTTAGTACATAGGGAATCTTAAGTTTCATGGGCCTTTAACTTTCCTTTAATAAATAAAATATAATCAGTGTGTGATGTCTAATTTTTTGGTATCTGGTAAACCAATACTATTTCTCCACAAATTCAATGAAATTTCTCCAGCCAAAATGTGAATATTAAATCTAAGTCTGTTGCATGTGTAAATTTCCTAGTTAGGGCTGGAGAGATGGCTCAGCCATTAAAGGCTAGGCTCACAACCAAAAATATAAATTTCCTAGTGAAATAAAGGAATATGCTGCATACTTTGTGCTCCTGGGAGTAAAATTCAGGTGGGTATATTTGGTAATAGTTTTTAATGCAAATCAATCTCTCTCTCTCTGTCTCTCTGTCTCTCTGTCTCTCTGTCTCTCTGTCTCTGTCTCTCTGTCTCTGTCTCTCTCTCTCTCTCTCTCTCTCTCTCTCTCTCTCTCTCTCTCTCTCTCTGCAGATTTAGTTGACACTTGTGAAGTCACTTTCACTCTTTCTCTGGCTGCCTGAAATGGCATTAGTCTGTGTGACTTGAAGCCAGGATCTGGGATTCTCTACCCAGCCCCTCACTGACTTGCCATGTGACCAAGGGTAGCTGAATTAGCTGCTCTAAGCTTCAGTTACCCTTCTGGGAAGCCAGGATATTAATACTTCACAGAGGTGTTTAGGCATGCTTCATATTGGGCACATGCTTTGAGGTCATTGGATGAAAGGTGTTTGTACGGTGGCAGGGCAGGCTTATTCTAGGGTCCTGAGCAGGTGTTCATGTTTAATGAGCTTTTGCTCTCTTATAACATACAGTGCCCTTTGGTGCCCTATTGCCTTACTCACTATAATTAAGATTGACCCTACATTTGTGTTATTGACCCTGTCAACCTTTTCCAAAAAAAGTTAAATATTTTCATATTCTGTGATAGGTTGAGGTAAAAATTTAAACGGACCGTAGTGACTGTCAGGGTGAGGAAAAACAGCTTGCGAAAGAGACATTAGTTGGAATGCACCCAAGTGACCAGTGAATTCTTGAACGTACCTTCACATGTTAGAGTAAAGCAAATGTCGATGGGTTTGTGTTTTCAGGGAGAAAAGTGGAGGAATATTTGTCACAGGCAAATACTATTGATAGCCAGTGACTGAAACCCAGCTCTTGTGGTGTTTTGTGCACAGCTGGTTTTTATTAATGGTGGAATATTTATGCTTGCTGTACAATTCATGGCTCATTTCCATGTGTATGTCAGAATTTAAATACCCCTAAAGGCAACATTAAGATAACATTAAATATAAATGTGGCCAAGCTAGAAAGAGTGGACTTGGGGAGGGGCGTAGCTCCCTTATATTTATTGGTGTTGCTTTAGATTACAGTAACTGATCACCTGTACACATTGATGCTGATCTTATAATATCCCTTAGTAAACTTCACATTTTGATACCTTTGATAGGAACAAGTGATTGACTCCCCCATGTATGATGCAGATGAAACTGATGTATGTATTTTTTTAGTACCTTTTTTCTGCCCAACACATGCTTCTCATTATCCAAGAGGCCTGGTCTCAATCAGCAAAAGAGCAGAGAAACCACATAATTGAAAGGAGAAGGACGGTGGTGCATACTTGGAATATTTGTGGGAAGGGGATTGCTGACATCAGAAGATGCAGTGGCCTGAGTGTTAACAGAATTGGAGAGAAATCAGCTTTCTGTCTCTGTGTATTGAGAATTATTTTAAGGTGATACGATACAATTATGGGCCAGATTTGACATCTTTTATGAAGTTGTCCTGGAAACTTTGATGAAGGTTGTTGTAGAAAAGTTCAATTAAAACCGTCCCTATTAGGAAGCTAATTAGTGCATCTTTAGTACTCGTTTTCAAGGGGGCACCAGTTTGCATTGAATTGGTGACATACTTTCTCATGTTATAGCTAACTAAGATTAAAAAATATCACACTTGAGGAAAAGCATTTAGATTGCCAGTCCTGAAAACATAGAATTTCCTCTGTTACATTTGGGCTTTCAGTTCAGATCTTTGATGGATAGTGAATTGGGGAATAGGTGTGAACTGGGGTAAATACAGTGGCTTATGATAACACATCATTTTATTTCTTTTTCCCTTGTATGATTGCCTTCTCTTTGTATCCCTCCCCCCTCCGTGTGCATGTGCATGTGTGTTTGTTTGCCTTAATACATGCATGTGTTGGGGGCGGAGAGACGTGGGTACACATTGGGAGAGGCAGATTGTTTTCCAAAGCAAATAGTATTTGGAGCTAAGAAAAATATTGCTGACCTGTTTCACCCCCATAGAGGATTCTTTCTGCCCAAGGGGGACTGGCTGGGGTCGTGTAGGTAAGGGTGGCAAATGTTCTGACCTGGTTGTTTCTGTGGGCAGGCTGAGGACACTCTTGTAGTAGTGTGAAGGGGAAGGGTTATGATCTTAAGAGCACATGCTTCCTAGTAGTTGCTATTTTGCTTCACCTCTTTTAGGGAAATAAACCTTGGTTTCTGAGATGTCAGGACCATCTGCAGAAGACTAGACGTTCTATCGATGAATGCAATATAAGTCTATTTTGAGCCTCACTCC
>NC_045030.1:138417859-138419808 GCF_008632895.1 Mastomys coucha | reverse complement strand
TTGAGTGCATTGAATGCATGAGTTCATGCTTTACATTCTGGGATAGAAAGAGCCTACAGCCATCCCATGGCCTCCAAGATCTCATATCCTAGCAAGTTACACTTGCCTTCTGTTTCTGGGTCAATTTCTGTTTGGACACTTAGAAGCACAAAAGAGGAGAATTACCTTCTTTTATGTCTCCACATTACTTCTGCAGACTTCATCCCTGAAGCAAGGTCTTCATTGAAGTTCTATAGAGGAGAGGACTTGAGAGTTTACTTTATTTATAAAGGCACTTTATTTACAATGTACCTGATTCTTGGATGATTGTTTTCTTCGGGGGTCCATCATTCTATCATCCCTGCTGAACACTGTTCCTCCTCTGTATGCCCCAAGCCCTTCTTTGGACTTTATCACTTAACCATATACAAGTGACTTCCAAAGATATATTTCTGTATGTCTTTGAAATCATGTTGATCCATAAATTCAGGACCTTTTATAGAGCTCAGAGATTTCTTTCCCCTTCTGCATTATCAGAGACATAGACCATAGCTCTGTGTTCTGCAGAAATATTGTATTAGAGTCACCTCACTTTCTCAGGAGCTCCTGATGCCTGGGCTCTGATTAATTGTTGTTGGTGTTTTTTCCTACCCCAATGTCTACTTAGTATAAGCTAAAGCTAAACGCTTAGCTATAGTAAATACTCACTAAATGTTGGTGAAGAATATGCTGTGGTTGGCTCTAAAAGTAAGCTATACACAAAGTACAATAGCAACATAAAGGGGACAGAATTTATTCTCTATATTGAGCAGAATTCAGGGCAGGGAAGAAATGGAGAAGAATTAGTTAAAATCTTTGAAGGAGGAGATAGAAAGCTGAACTATACTTTTCTGAGAGTTCTGGAAAAGAATTGAAGAAAAGAATTGACCATCGTGTCTATTCTTCTGAAGCCAGGGACATTTCTGGCAGCTGCTTTCACTACCTAAAACTTCTGTCACATTGACCATTTAAACAGGTGGCACTTACTCATATTTTATTAAATCGGGTCACCCTTTTGAAGTGCTACTCTCACTGAGGCTCCAAATAGAGGCATGCACACAGATTCCTTGCTTCTGTCCATTCAGTATTACACAGCAGCAAGCTTATTAGAATAGATTAAAGATGGGGAATCTCAAAACTAACGAATTCTGTTCTTAGAATGTAACAGGATGGGTCACTAGAACTGAATGTCTTCAAGCTGACTGTCAGATCTCTTTCCAAGGGCAAAGATGAAAGATGATATAAACCATTACAGGCCATGAACCTGTTCTCACCCATCTGATGTTTTTGCTAATTAGCTTCTTGGCCAAGTGGCAATTTGGGGCAAGTGCATGCAAGCTAGATTCCTAGGGGAGCCCACATTCCACTCTCTGCCATTTCAAAAGCCACTGAGGTCCTACACTGATTCTCTTGGCTATAGCTTCCCAGTGTCCCCAGAGCCCTGCTCTGACCTGGTAAAGAAATAGGAGCAGAAGAACATTATATTATACTAAGTGAAAGAAAGATTCCATGGGGCTTTTGATGTTTTGCTACTTTTTGTTTGTTTGTTATTTCAATGGATTGTCTACAGACTGGTGCTCCTGGACCCATTTATTTCATTGGTGGGATTGTATCATGAAGAAACAATGTTTTATTAAGATTAAGATTTTATTAATATCATTAAGAAAACATTTTCCAAAATATGGCAAAAGGTTAAATCACAAAGACATTTTTATAACATTATTTATTTAAAGTAGCACAAGGCTGGACCATTTGACTATCTTAATAACATAAAAATGGGTTAAGTGCATTCATTTAATGGACTAGCACATGGCCATTAGAATATTTGTTATGACATGTATGCCAAACATGGCTAAAAGGCTTACAATAAAGCAAAGTGTAAGAGCCTATGTTATGGGCATATTAATATCTTATTGTGCTGCTTTGTGCTC
>NC_045030.1:138416631-138417310 GCF_008632895.1 Mastomys coucha | reverse complement strand
AATTCACCCTAGTACTGTGTGTTTCACTGGACCTCTATGTGATAAATTCTTGCCTATCAGTATGTTTGGGCTAGTTGCTTCAGCATAAGACAAACTAAAGTGTAAGTAGAATAAGAAATGACCAATTCTGGTCTGGGGATGATGGCTCAATGGGTGAAAGCAGCTACCCCTGGGAAGATCAGAGTTTCATCTCCAGGGGCTGCATGGTGGATGGAGAGGTGACTCCTGCAAGATGACCTCTGATATGTACATGCACAACATGGTATGCATGCACACACTGCTGTATGTACACACACACACACACACACACACACACATACTCTAAACAAATTTCAGCAAATTCGCATGTAATAAAAAAGTTTGTCAATGAATTAGTGTTTTAGAAACAGATCCCTCACAAGATGCTTGCTAAGCCTTGAAAATTTCAAGGCTTCTCAACTATTTTCCAATGTGATCTAAGCAGTGAATGACATAGGTGAAAAGGATTGATGCTCATTCTTCCATTACGCGTTTTCTAAGCACGTGAGGAGTTAAGTAAGAGTAAATGCCAGTCTGCTTCGAGAGTCACTGGAGTGTGCGGCATTAAGTGGTCTCCCACGAGTCTTCACAGATTTGATGGTTGATGGCTTAGGAAAACCTGCACCAATAACTGAGATGCAAATGGCGACTTTAAAATAAA
>NC_045030.1:138414303-138416240 GCF_008632895.1 Mastomys coucha | reverse complement strand
AAGACCATAGAACCCTTGCTTCTCTGGTTTTACTGCTTCCCCATTACCTGTTAAACTCATGATATCCTATGCCAGGAATTGAATGTGTGCTTTCTGTCACAAGATTTCTTGGGGAAGATTCATGTCTATGAAAGATCAGGCCAGTAAGCAGCCCAACTTGACAGCACATGAGAATATACTGGGGCTTCTTGGCTTTTTGCTGCTGTTAGATTTATTTATTTATTTATTTATTTATTTATTTATTTGAATGGATATTTGACCCGTGTGCATGATCTGTATGCAGTGCTGATGGTGGCCAGGAAAAGGCATATTATACTGTGGGGTTGGAGTTACAGACAGTTGTGAGCTGTGTGGGTGCTGAGAACTGATTGAACTCTGGTCCTCTGGAAGAGCAATCAGTGCTCTGAACCACTGAGGAATCTCTCACGCTTCCATCTTTTAATGAGGGTGTGCATGTGTCCGTGTGATGTTTTTATTCACAATGGCAGAGTCACAGAAATTTTGACCTGGCTGTTTTCCATTTATCTAGGAATAAAGTATGAGGTAGATTGATCCAAATTGAACATAGGAAGGTTTCCTAGAATAGGTTTTCCATCCTTGTTTGTAATAAAGTGGAGGACAAATGGAAAGGAAGTAGATCATGGGTTATATAATAAGACCTAATAGGCTTATTGAAAATTCATTGGAAGGGCAGAAATATGGTTTGTCCTGGCCACGTGGTAATGTTCATTTTGCTGGGTCTTGGCTTGGGAAACCTCTGAGCTCTCCCTAACATGCTAGGCTCAACTTCTAGTTATATGAGGAGTGGATAGTAGCTGCAAATGGAATAAGAATTGACTTTCACCTTGCTGCCTTGCTGTTACAGGAGAGCTGAATATGTGGATTTATATTGCGCTTTTAAGGACAGAGCTAGGTATTTCCTTTCTTCTCCCATCCAATATCCTCAAAACCAGTCTGTGTGTCCAAGAACAACAAGATTATTTTATTGATTGAAGATGATGTTGGATCCCTGGTAGTGGCATGATTAAAAGTGTGGGCAGAATAAAGGTTTCAGGCTTCATACTATTTAAGTTGTTGTGCATAAGGCAAGGAACTGTGTCTTTGATAGTGTCTTGGTTTTCCTTAGCATCCAGGTGGACATAAGGTCTTTAAGAACAGAGCCATGGCTGAGCAGGAACTATATGTATAGTGTTTATCTGTTTGTTTGCTTCCTGAACTGATTTGCTTTCCTATTAAACAGAAAGCAAAGGATCTGGTATTCGGGTGGAAGAGCACAGTGGGTACTTATAAACTGATTGGGGGTGTTGAAAAAATGCAGGAAAGAGAGAAAGAAATCATGGGGAAAATAGATTTGAGACAAGTAAGGTTTTCTCCAGTGGGTCAGGGTGTCCGAAGAAAGCCAGTCTCAATCAGCTTGAAGAATCTAAGCAGTTCTGGAAACCTGTGGTACTTTCTCTCCTGAGGCTCCCACTTGAAAGCCTTGGGCTGTTGGCTTGTGTTTCAGCTGAAACACAGACAATTGCTTTGTTCAGAACGGGACAAAAGAAGCATGGTGGTTCTTTCCCAAAGTTCTGCGCACAGTCTGATTTTGATTCCAATTAAAAGTTGCTTCTCTGCTAGGAAATGAGGGAGAGACACCCTAACATTACCTTACATTACCTTACAGATTGGACACAGTTTTGCTTTTTTGATAATGGTCATAACTTTGGACCAACACAAGATGGGAAGACAAATTTCCGGGTTTGTTCTCTCTTTATCTGCTCGGGTTATTTTTGGCATCATTGCAAGGAAATAATGTTAAATTAATCACTGTATGATTTTGTGGATTTTTTTTTAAACTTGAAAATTTTGGACAAGCTCCCAAAATATGATGCTCACGTGTTTCTTCTGCATTGCTGCGCTGCTAACAGCCTCTGGTGTGGATTAAAGTTTTCTTT
>NC_045030.1:138407326-138410114 GCF_008632895.1 Mastomys coucha | reverse complement strand
GGGAGAACAGAGGGGCAACTGATGAGGTATCAGCACCCCCCTGAGTATGGGGCAGCCAGGTAAGAGTTCCCTTTCTGTCATTTCCTGGCCTCATCCCCAATCAGCATCTTCTGCTGTCTGCTGGGAATCTTAAGGGAAGGCACGGGCAGGTGTTTGATACAACAAATTGGCCTAGTGACTGAAGAGAAGAGCAGTGCTTTATTTTCCTACTGAGTCGCTCTCTTGCCTCCTAGACCTGTGGAAAAGGGGTCTCAGTGCTTCTCATCTTCTGAGTTCTTAAGGCCTGCCTTATGGAGCAGAAGCAAATCATCTTGGCTTTGAATAAGCCTGCAACATTTTATCGTTCCCATGATTCACAAATCACTTTTTTTTGTGTGTACGGATCTGTTTTCCTGTTGCCTGTACTTTCTCAGAGAATTATTGGGATGCTTTTTTGATACTTCGGGAAATGTCTGAGCTGCTTCTTGGTTTTTCTTGAGGGAGTTTGCTAGGTAGCTGCCTGCCGTTCATGTTTTTTAAGCATCTAGGCTAAATTCACTCTTATCTCCGTAGGAGTTCCTCCAGATGCTCAAAGGGACGCGAAATGCTATCATTTCTGTTCACTATCTTTCGTTCTCCCTAAGTATTTCTTAGTTATTCACCACCCACCGTCCTTTGCACGACCCACCAGATCCTATCATCCTTTAATATTATTTGTGTTTTTTCCATTTGGTAGACTTTCCTGACATGGTGTGGGGAAAGGGTTAAACTAATGACAGAAATGGCAACAGTTATGCATGGAATGCCTCTTCCCAGGGATAGGTAATGATGGGTGTCCAGAAGGGCTGCAGCCCCAGGTGGCTCGCAGTCCAAGGCGGTGATGTCACTGATATCTTCCTCTTTGCCTCCTGGTCCACTAGCTCATTTGGGAAAGAACCTCCTGGCTTGCAGGTGGTGACTCAGGAGATAAGGCACTTGGGGCGGGGTAGGGCGGAGGCAAGAGAAGTTACCTAGAGTTTCCTGGTATTTCTTTTTCTCCCCCTAGGTCCTGATTCTTTTTTTTTAATCCAGAGGCAATTCATTTTAAGCTCCTCCCCTTGCTTTACCAGTTTAGGACTGTTTTTTTCTTCTTCTTCTTAACTCATGGTGATTTCTTAACCCTTTGCAAGGTCCTCTAGAAGACAGAAGTCCAATTTTTGATGGTTTTCTCAGAACAGGAAATGGGATAAAGAACAGGCCCATGTTCAGCTTTCAACTAGTGCAAGAACCCTATTCCCATCTGCCCCAGTGAAATGGAATGATAGAGATTCCGCAGCACCATTTGACTGCATAGCTTAGTGAAAATCCATTCAAGCTAGGAAAATGTCAAGGAAGCCTGGGGCTTTTGTTTTGCTTTTCTCATCAGTATAGGAGCATCTACTCGGGCCGTAGATGGGCTGACATCTGATGGGCTGTTGCCTTGTGGAAGAGTCTGTTGGCTATGGTGTGGAGCTGAAGCCAAAGCCCCCTGCTCAGCACATGTCCCGCCTTCCCAGGAAAGCTATTTTCAGAACTCATTCACCAGTATTGTTTGTGATCTGAAATGACTCCCACAGTGTTTGAAGCTAGATGGAAAAGCTCTTTGATCTGCCTAAATAAATAATGAGACAAAGAGGGTTTTTTTTCCTTCCCATACTGATTAAACAACCAAAGAAATTAAGCTGCACATATTTTATAGGAAGATAGGTCTATTTTCTTTTTCATTCTAAATTAGCTGTGAATCTCACTCCATTTCTGTGCCTCGAAACTACAAAGTCCATGCTGGCCTTCCTTTTTGTTTTTTGTCTTGTTTGTTTTTGGGTTTGGCCTTGGTGCTAGGCATCTAATCCAGGGCCTCCAGCATGCTAAGCAAATGCCCTACCTTTGAACTCCTCCCACCGCGGTTGGGAAGTATTTTGACACAGAGATATTTGCCAATAGTTGTTTCTCTATGGGACAGGAACTGTGGGATTGATAATCTGAATGGATAATAAAATTGTCCAAGATAGAGGTGTTCTATGTGAAGTTTGGGTATACATCAGACAGACTCTTGTCTGTAAGCGTTTGCATGCACTGGGTCTGGGGAGTGGCACCTATTGACAGACCTTTGGCAAAAGCAAGCAGACCAACAGCTTTCCAGAAGTCTACTACAGTTTTTTAGGTAGAGACATATTTTCCTCCTTAATTTCCTATATAGCTTGTGAATATCTTCCCAAGTAACTGTAGCTTACACAGAGATAGAGAGATAGATAGATAGATACATACATATATATATACATACATATATACATTTTAAATTCTGAACCCACAAATGACAGGATGAAAGAGTATGGTCTTTTTGATTTTCGTTTTAACAAACTGTTGTTAAAAGAAAATGTCATTTTCATTTGCCTTAGAGTCAATGAAATGTTGAGATTTGCTGTTAAAATGAACAAAATGTTATAAACAATCCTTTGATTACTTCATCATCCCCATGCCCTCCTCCCTAACTTTAAAAAAAAAAAAAAAACAAATAAATAGCATAAATGCTCAGAACTCCAGATGGGAAACAAGACCAAACCATTTGAAAAAAAAAATTTAATTTCTAAATCTTTGTCTAAGTACAGGATCTTTTTGCATTCTGGGTTTAGATGCTGATCAAGTGCTTGTGAAAAAAAAAATAAGTTATTTCTGTTTATAAAGCAGCCACCCCCTTTTCAATTGTTGAAATCATGCCCAGCTCTGAGGTTTCTTGAAATGCTCTTTGAACAGAATCTCACGGTGACCTAAATCTGTAGTTCAGAACAGAGCT
>NC_045030.1:138404507-138406341 GCF_008632895.1 Mastomys coucha | reverse complement strand
TAGCCCATGAGTCTTAGGAAGGAGCACAGAGTTGCTGAGAACAGGCCAGGAGGCAGATCAGATTGTCCTCGGGATCATGTGATTCTATTGTCTCCTGGTGGTAGCTTGTTGTTCCCAGTTAGCTATGTGTCAGTGGGGAGCGATTCCAGCTGCTGTGTGGTGGGAGAACCTGTAGAATTGCTCCCCTTTCTGCATTATTCCTGTTTGCTCCTTTATTACTGTCATTATTCTTGCTTTTATTATTGACTCTTCAGTGTGTTTTTGTTTCCCCTGACATTGCCATAGTTCTCCCCAACCTGTGTCTTCTTTCAAGAGGCCCCCCTCCCTCCCCTTCTCAAAGGGAACCTCATTCCAGTGTTAACATGGCCCTGCCTTTTGATGGTGGGCAGATGCTGGAGCCCAGGTGGAGCTCTTTTGCCCCAAGGGTTTCTACTCCCTCCCCCCGCCCCAACTACCCAAGCCATTGCTTGTTTGCAAATCTGGCCAGTGGAGGACTGAAGGTTTTTTCAACATCACAGTGCTCCACTTCCTTTTGTAGCCTGGGGAGTCAAGGGCCAGCTGCTTTGTTTTCGCTTATCTTCATCCTGGGCTTATCTGACCCTAGAGACCTTCCGGAAACCTTGCAGTGTCCTTCCCTAGACCCCTGAGAAGCTGTGCACTGTCCAGGCCCTGACAGGCCATTCAGCCCCTCAGGGAGGAGGGAGGCAGATGCCTCCCTGTTTGAGAGAAAGGCCCCTTTTGCTTGATAAGCTCTCAGGGGAGCTATCAGGAGGAAGCCCAGTTTGAAACTGTGTGTTCAGTTTGAAACTGTGTGTTCAGTCCTTCAGAGAGAACATCTCCCAAGCAGTAGGCTTCCAAATCCCAAGAACAAAAGATGCAGAGGGCAAAAGATGGTAGAGGGATTGCTTTCCTCTTAAAATTTGAAAGCAGGATTGGAGAATATGAAATTTAAGACCCTCTTTCTGCCCAAGAGATTCCAAGTCACCCCTCCTTCCAAATCCCAGGACAGTCTAAGTCTATATTGAAAGTTAATTAAAACCGCACTTGGAAAGAACACATAGTTGTTTTGACCTGTATGGAAATTGAAGTTCCACAGAATAAAAAGTGAGAACCCTTCACCTTGTAAGTACATAAGCCTCTCCCAGGTTTTAGAACAACTGAGTGTTTTCAGCTCTTGGAAAGAAAAGATGTATGACACCAACTTTACTTGTTGTCTTTAAGAGCTTGTCAAGTATTCTGTACTCATGTTGTTGCAAGATTTCTTCAATATTAAACAATTATTTCCAGTGACGTATGTATAAAATTGGATAAATGTGTGTATGATAGAGCCACATGTGGGATTTCGGGACAGACCCTAGGGTCTAAACCGTTTTGAAAACTTTCTGAGTATCGAGGTCATTGGATGAGTCTGCGAGCCGATATTTGTAAAGATTTGGTTGTTATAAACCGTCTATACAGTGAGGAGCTCTTGGGGATGCGGGTGACTGGAGTATATGAAAGAGCAGTGTGCTAAGAGCGTCTGGATTGGTAGTGAGAGAAGTTAATTGCTCCTGGCCATTTTTCCAACTTCTATCAAGACTTTTATGCAAATTAGCAGAAGATTAATAGGTTGTTCCATCTCAAAGATACTAACTAACACATCTCAGTGGTAGATAAGAAGCTATAATTCTTATAGAGGCAAAGCTTGTGCAGGTCCCAGTAGTTTTGCAATTCATTTGCAGCCCTGCCTCTCTGGAACTAACTATGTAGATCAGGTTGCTCTTGAACTCTTGCCTCTGCTTCTTCCTGAGTGCTGGTACTGAAGGCATGTGCCCACCATGCCCAGAAGATGATG
>NC_045030.1:138403362-138404428 GCF_008632895.1 Mastomys coucha | reverse complement strand
CAAATGATCTCATGAAACATGGCTGTTCTGTGGGTCTGAGAAATCAAGCCTAGGTCCACTGAAAGCAGCCACCTCTTAACCACTGAACCACCTCTCCACTTCTATATTAAGGAACTGAACAAGGTTGCCCGGGTAGTACACAGTGACAAAAGTCTCTAAAGTTCCTTTCTTGGGATTTTAGAGACTTTTTCTTTGTGCCTAATAATTAGGTACCAAAAATCAGTGTACCAGCGATTTCATTCTGAACCATTCTGTGAGCGGTAAGTTGGGGATTTGTGTCCCCAAGCTTCATATGTATTATTAAATTGATATCTGGCACAAGCAATAATGATTTGGTGTCTTTCAATTCAGTAAAAGTCTCCATATCCTTAAGTTATTCTTGAGTGTAGGAATTCTCCAAGGTGGTCACAGGTGGGAAGATGAAAGGCAGTGGAATGCCTGTTTGAGAAGAGCCAGTAAACATTTTTTAAATTGAAGTCTTTGCATGTGATGGGTTTGCATACGTAAAGTTTTTGTCAGACAGGTTCAGTTTTCAGTCAACCACATGAGCATTACTTTGTACAAAAGGAATTTTAAACGAGTGAGCCATGAATGTGGAGATAGTCATCTTAAGATTCTCCTACTTACCTCAGAAGTTATCTGGTTTCATCTCCAAGAGGAGCATACATAGCTAGTGAGCAGTAGCAGTTGGACAGAGTCACGAAATGTCTCGGTAAGAAGGAACTCTAGAGGTTGTTGACGGGGATCTTCTAACTCTGCCTGCTTCTCGTTTTACCTGTATTTTTTTGGGGGGGGGAGGTAGCTCTTTGTGCCTTGGAGGGTGAATTTAATCAGAGTTTGAATTTTGTGTTTTTCAGGGCAACACAGGACATCTCCTCGCTGGCTTTGTCAGCCAGAAACTCTCAGCCTCACAGCCCTACTTCTTCCTTGACAGCTGGGGCTTCCAACTTGCCCTTGCTGCAGTCTCCACCATCCACTAGATTGCCTCCTGGTCAACACGCCTTGGTCTCCAATCAAGGTGACCACTCTGCTCACTTGTCGAGGCACCAGCAGCATCTTCTTTCAA
>NC_045030.1:138402238-138403297 GCF_008632895.1 Mastomys coucha | reverse complement strand
CCAGGTGAAGCGTACTCAGCTATGCCTCGGGCTCAGCAGCCTGCTTCTTATCAGCCCATGCCAGCTGACCCTTTTGCTATCGTCTCGAGAGCTCAGCAGATGGTTGAGATCCTCTCTGATGAGAATCGCAACTTGCGGCAGGAGTTGGATGGATGCTATGAGAAGGTGGCAAGACTGCAGAAGGTATGGCTCCCTGTGAGGGTCAGTTCAACTCTTTGAATCTTACTAGTGGGACTTGTTAAATGCCGATCTAAAGGTTTCATCTGTGTGGGTAGATCTTTGAGATTCTTCTTCTGATGTTGGTCAAACTTTAGAAAAAACTCTTTGTCTGACTAGGATAACTATGTTTCTCTCTCTCTATCTCTCTCTTTTTGGTGTTTTGAGACAGAGTTTCTCTGTGTAGCCCTGGCTATCCTGGAACTCACACTGTAGACCGGGCTGGCCTTGAACTCAGAAATCCGCCTGCCTTTGCTGGGCAGTGGTAGCGCACGCCTTTAATCCTAGCACTTGGGAGGCAGAGGCAAGCAGATTTCTGAGTTCAAGGCCAGCCCGGTCTACAGAGTGAGTTCCAGGGCTACATAGAGAAACCCTGTCTCGAAAAAAACAAACAAACAAACAAACAGAAATCCGCCTGCCTCGGCCTCCCAAGTGCTGGGACTAAAGGCACGTGCCACCACCGCCCCGCCATTTTTTTCTCTTTTTATTATCATACATTAATTATATGAAACAATGGGCTCCATAGTATAATTTTCATAGGAATTTTAAACGAGTGATCGATATATTATGTACTATCATGTATATTCACTATGGTGTTGTTTTTGAACCTCCTTTTCTTTTAAGAGGGGTAACATTTTACATTTTTACTAAAAAAAATACACTTGATTTCCCAGAATCTGTAACCCTAGAAACTTTAGTTGATTGTTCAAAAAGTCATCAGAGATAGTTCTTCACACTATTTTTAAGGCCTGTGTTCATGGAAAAACCTGACCGAATTTCAAGGCCTTTTGTCTTGATTATGGTTTCCCCATGTGATTTTTGCCTCAAAACTATAAAGCCATA
>NC_045030.1:138400491-138401374 GCF_008632895.1 Mastomys coucha | reverse complement strand
TTTAATTTGCCTTGGCCTGGCCTCATCTTTGACACAATCACCCGTGACTGAGCTAAGATCTTACTTACCAAAGGATCCCTGATGACAGTCATTAGGGGCTGGGTTGGGAAACTAGCACAGGTAGCAGAATAGGAATTTTGTTGACTGTTCCTTGTGCAGAAATACATCAGAAAAATCCAATCATCATAGCTGGAGTGTCTGCAGAAGCACGGTGTAAGGCAAGGCTGAGGTAGAGGCAGGTAGGGGAGAAGAAGAAATTAAAAGCAGGGAAAATAAGATGCACACCTGATGGTATAGTTTAGGGGAACAGAAGAAGAAGAAAGAAGAAGAAGAAGAAGAAGAAGAAGAAGAAGAAGAAGAAGAAGAAGAAGAAGAAGAAGAAGAAGAAGAAGAAGAAGAAGAAGAAGAAGAAGAAAAACAAAAACAAAAACAAAAACAAAAACAAAAACAAAAAAACCAAAACACACGGTAGGCTCCTGAGGACAGAAAGTAGAATGAGTAACTCTGGAAACCCATGGCCACTCTCCCTCTCTTCTACCTCTTCCTTCACACATGCCCAGCCAGTGGATCTGCCCTTCTGGAAAGGCTTCATCACACAGCTCTTAGCAAGGGGACAGTATTTTCCACAAGAGGAAGGGGAACGGTTGGCACCAGATTCTTCACAAGCAGGCTGTGCACTTTGAGAAAAGGGGCTGTCTTCTTAGGTGTGGCCTTCTAGGCTGTAAGTAGGAAGGCCCACTTTTCTCTTGGCCGCTTCTTTCGCACCAACACCACCTGGCCTGCTCTCTCTCCTCTCCAGCAGTTGAATTTCATGAGAAAGCTCCATCAAGCACAGGCCCTGTGGATCTTGTCTCTAAATGCCATTCACCAGTTTTCACCTTCT
>NC_045030.1:138397580-138399045 GCF_008632895.1 Mastomys coucha | reverse complement strand
TATGTTCTCTGACTTGATTATGCTGAAAGTTCCTTGAAGGCAAGGATAATGTGCATGTGCTCACTCCATTTTGCACAGATCACAGTTTAATCAGATCTCCTTAACTACTTGACCTGTGATTAAATAGTTGTGAAAGTGAATTGAATTATACTGTAGGAGGCTACTGGTTTGGGATTTTAGGGCTCATATTTGCTGCTGATCCGTACTTGGGATGGGTAATTTATCTACTCTCTTATGCTAAAATGGGACAAGTTACATTGCCTAGGCAGATGTCAGGACAAAATGAGAGAACGGCATAGGAAGGAGTCCTTGGAGGGCTTCAAAATCAAGTTATGGCTATATATGATACACAATGTTAATATTTTCAAAATGAGAAAATAACATAGAAATTAAACATAATTTAGAAATTAAAATCATGTATAAAGTCTTATCTTATTGAGAAATAGAGACTTTGCTTTTGTCCTAAGGAAATCCCATGAAACATTGGAGTCATTTACTGAACTTACAGTTGATCTGAAAGAAGATGTCATGGAAGAGTTCCATGTATGGTTCTAAACTGTCATTTCCATCCAACTCCAAGTATTAACACCATCTGACCATCTTTCTTTCCTTTTTTTTTTCATGTTAAGGTGGAAACCGAAATCAAACGGGTCTCAGAGAAGAATGAGAACTTGGTGAAGTCGTATGAGAACTTGGTGAAGTCGTATGAGAACTCTGTGAAGTCATATGAGAACTTGGTGAAGTCGTATGAGAACTTGGTGAAGTCATCTTCCAAAAGAGAGGCTCTGGAGAAAGCCATGAGGAACATTCTGGAGGGCCAGATGAGAAGGATGCATGACTACAACAGGGATCTGAGAGGTGAGAGAGCAACTTCACCTTCTAGTTCTTTTGTTTGCTTGTTTCTTTTGGGAACAAGGTCTCTTTACATAGTTCAAGCTGCCCTAGGACTTACAATATAGTCCATTCCAGCCTTGTATTCCACAATTCCCCTGCTTTCCCCTCCCACACAGTGAGGATAAAAGCTTGGGCCCCTATATCTGGCTGTTGCTTTAAAGTAGCTCTTGAATTATTTTAAGATTCACATTTGAAAATTTGAGACTGTCACCGACCCCTGTTTTTCAAACAAACAATCAAACAAATAAAAAAACCACAAACCAAGAAATGATGCTGACTTTTGCCAAAATGCCGGTATTTAGAAGGCAGATGGCATGTGAGTTAATCGTCTTCACCTACCACAGACCTTCTAGAGACTGCCAACAAGCAGCTAGCAAAGAAGGAGTACGAGGGGTCTGAGGACACCAGGAAGACCATCTCTCAGCTCTTTGCCAAACGTAACTGTGCAAACTACAGAGGCAGGCATGAATGTGTGCATAGTAGTAACAGGTGTGAAAATGTTACAGGTATGGATGGAGGTAAAGATTATGAAAATGTTGTCTGGCTCTTCTCTTTAGCCTTCTAGAACAAC
>NC_045030.1:138396223-138397569 GCF_008632895.1 Mastomys coucha | reverse complement strand
TTGATTATGCTGAAAGTTCCTTGAAGGCAAGGATAATGTGCATGTGCTCACTCCAGTTTGCACAGATCACAGTTTAATCAGAACTCCTTAACTACTTGACCCGTGATTAAATAGTTGTGAAAGTGAATTGAATTATACTGCAGGAGGCTACTGGTTTGGGATTTTAGGGCTCATATTTGCTGCTGATCTGTACTTGGGATGGGTAATTTAACTACTCTCTTATGCTAAAATGGGACAACTTACATTGCCTAGGCAGATGTCAGGACAAAATGAGAGAACGACATACACAATGTTAATATTTTCAAAATGAGAAAATAACATAGAAATTAAACATAGAAATTAAACATAATTTAGAAATTAAAATCATGTATAAAGTCTTATCTTTTTGAGAAAGAGAGACTTTGCTTTTGTCCTAAGGAAATCCCATGAAACTTTGGAGTCATTTACTGAACTTACAGTTGATCTGAAAGAAGATGCCATGGAAGCGTTCCATGTATGGTTCTAAACTGTCATTTCCATCCAATTCCTAGTATTAATACCATCTCACCATCTTTCTTTCCTTTTTTTTTTTTTTTCTTTTTTTCATGTTAAGGTGGAGACCGAAATCCAGCGGGTCTCAGAGGCATATGAGAACTTGGTGAAGTCATCTTCCAAAAGAGAGGCTCTGGAGAAAGCCATGAGGAACAAGCTGGAGGGCGAGATGAGAAGGATGCATGACTTCAATAGGGATCTGAGAGGTGAGAGAGCAACTTCACTTTCTAGTTCTTTTGTTTGCTTGTTTGTTTTGGGAACAAGGTCTCTTTACATAGTTCAAGCTGGCCTAGGACTTACAATATAGTCCATTCCAGCCTTGTATTCCACAATTCCCCTGCTTTCCCCTCTCAGGCAGTGTATCTAAAAGCTTGGGCCCCTATATCTGGCTCTTGCTTTAGAGTAGCTCTTGAATTATTTTAAGATTCACATTTGAAAATTTGCAACTGTGTCACCCACCCCTGTTTGTCACACAAACAAACAAACAAATAAAAAAACCAAAAACCAAGATATGATGCTGACTTTTGCCAAAACGCCAGTATATAGAAGGCAGATGGCATGTGAGTTAATCATCTTCACCTTCCACAGACCGTCTAGAGACTGCCAACAAGCAGCTAGCAGAGAAGGAGTACGAGGGGTCTGAGGACACCAGGAAGACCATCTCTCAGCTCTTTGCCAAACGTAAGTCTGCAAACTACAGAGGCAGGCGTGAATGTGTGCATAGTAGTAACAGGTGTGAAAATGTTGCAGGTATGGATGGAGGTAAAGATTATGAAAATGTTGTCTGGCTCTTCTCTTTAGCCTTCTAGAACAAC
>NC_045030.1:138393829-138395156 GCF_008632895.1 Mastomys coucha | reverse complement strand
TGTTACCCTGGAAGCTAGTTCAGTGGCAGGAAGACAGTGGTGGCCTCCCAGAATAAAGCTAAACATATGGATTCTTGGCCTGGATCTTCTAGCTTGTACTCCACTGTGTGAAGAAATGGTATTTCATGTAGTCTCAGAATTCTGGGGTGAGTTTATAAAATTCAATTAGTTACTAAGTGAAATTACTTTAACAACAGGGTGAAATACTGTCAGTGCTTCTAAAACTGGGTAGAGAAGAGAGCACGCCTTTATTTCTTGTGCCCTTGGGCATCCAAAGGGCCCTGAAAATGGGAACTGTAGAAGGAAGAATGAAGAAAAAAAAACTTTCCCTGGGAATATACTCTAGCAATTCCAGAAAGACAGAAGCAGTTCAAGCCAGGAGGCAGTTGGGTACACTGGAAAGACTTTAGCTCCAGTATGGAATCCACGCCTCCTTTTCCAGGAGTTCTTGGAAGTTAGTCATGCTGGCTCTCCAAGTCCTGTTTCCTCATATGCAAAATAGAGAAGTGAAGAATAATACCTCATATCCTTGTTCTGAGGATTAAGCTAACACAATGCCTGATATGTAGTGAGTGTTCAGCAAATGTTCATTTCTTTTCAAGGTACATCAATTCAGATAGGGGTCTGTGAGAAACGAGGGCAAAATGGCATCGTGAAGATAATGTTCAAGGTCTTCAAAGGAAGGCCACCTCCACTTCCAAGTCTAAACTCTTCATTTGAGTCTCTGGTATGAGGTTTGTCCTAGGTTACAGGACAGGTACCTGGAAAAAGATGAGCCATAGTGTGTATGCCGTTGTTCCTTTAGCTGTACTTTAATATTAAATTCAAAAACAAAATTACTACTCTTACAGGTCCGGTGACACTTAGCTGTCACATTTAAAAAACTAATATAAAGGTTTCAGCCATATTTAATTGAAGGACATATTTCAAAGCCCTGTGATTCTTTTTCATCATTAATTATGGTGATGACTCTGATAGTCTTTGGTGCTTTTTCATATTTTGCCCCTTTAAATGCATTACATTATCTCATAGGATCCGTAAGAGGTATGGATTATACAAGACAGTACAATGTTCCCTGTGCTTTCACTATAGAGGGTTTTTATCCTTTCATAGGATGTCCATCTTTCTACTTACATAACTCTTCCATGTGGTCTACTTTTTCTTATTAAAGACATGACTATTGCATTCATAGGTGTTTCAAATTTAGGATCTGATCCGCTCAACCTCATCGAGTTCTCTGGGTATGGTTCTGATGCAGAAAAAAAGTTGTGTATTTTGTCTTTTAGTTTAAAAATATTTTGATTATTGTTGAGTAGCAGGGATTATA
>NC_045030.1:138392997-138393818 GCF_008632895.1 Mastomys coucha | reverse complement strand
AAAAAGTTGTGTATTTTGTCTTTTAGTTTAAAAATATTTTGATTATTGTTGAGTAGCAGGGATTATATAGTGGCTAAGACTATAGTAGACAGGTATTGAATAACACTTGTCCTGCATTGTTGTTCTAAGGACAATACTCCTTCCTGATGTGGCATAAGGCATGGGGCAAGTTAAATGGGATCCAGCCCTGAGATTAAGATTTTAGCTTTAGTGAGTCTGTGCTTTTGGACTATGGGCCTTACCAATGGGGCTCAATTCCTACTCTTGTTTAGGATCAGAGGGGCCTAAAGCCAGGGTATTTCTTTTTCTCCAGCCTGGAACATGTTAAAATAAACATTATCCCTTCTCCAGACTGTTTAGTATTCAAAATATTTCAATAAGTTGAGTTCTGTTTAAAGTTCCTCCTCAGGGCATGTCTTGTTGAGAAGAACAAAATGCTCTGGGATATTTCATAATGGTTTCTTTGCCCTCCTGCTGCAAATAACACGAGGAGATTTTTTTTCTGATCTCCTGGAAGAATCTGGATGAACACCTGGTGGCAAAACTTCCAAAAATGTGGGTGTTCCAGTATGAGCGCCTCTCCCAGGAATTAGCTCTCACATTTGTGCATACTGAGCCACCAGCAAGTAATCAATTATATAGTTCAGGGTTTCCTAACCAGCTTCAGGTTTCCATGGTCCCTGCTCACGGAATTCTAATTTGCTAAATTGTGATCCCCTGTCCACCTGTCTTCTACTTTGAGGCTTGAGGTTAGAAGCTCTTCCAGTGAGCTCCACTTCTTAGGGCTCTCTATAGATCTCTCCTCACTTGTTTTTTTTTGT
>NC_045030.1:138390646-138391700 GCF_008632895.1 Mastomys coucha | reverse complement strand
AAGGGAGTAGCGTTTGAGGTTGTATCTGTTTTATGAAGTATTGTTTTTAGAGTATGTGGTTCATTGTCATAGGAAACAAAGGCAGAACATTTTGTTCAGCTTGGTTACTCTTTTGTCTTTTACAAGAGTAGTTGGTAAAAACGAAACTGAGGAGACAAACTTACTCTGTGCTGTATGTGTCTATCTGAATACATGACTCTTCCTCTTTGTATAGTGCTTAATTCTTCTTATGATGTTTTATATCTTCTTATCCATTGATTCGTATTTACCTGACAAGTTAGTGGTCAATCCAGTGGTAAAATCTAGGTGTTATACATTTTGATTCTTTTAGCCATGTGCTAGGAGTGTGCATACTGTCAAGTAAGATATATATATGATCTATCAGTTTTGCTCACTTAAGGCTTTGACTCAGCTTCAGGATGACAGTATTGATATTTCATGGCCACACAGATAAAGAAAACCAGCGGGAGAAGGAGAAGCTGGAAGCTGAGCTAGCTACTGCCCGTTCTACCAATGAAGACCAAAGGCGACACATTGAAATTCGAGACCAGGCATTGAGCAATGCCCAGGCGAAGGTGGTGAAGCTGGAAGAAGAGGTAGGTGTCCTCAGGTAGCATATGAGCCCAAGAGTAAAAGAGCTGGGGAACGCATAGCTCTGGGTTTCTCATCTGCTTTGAATATGCAACTTATACAATATTCCAACAGAGACAGATTTTGGCTATTTGGTTTTATCTGAACAGAGCTAAGGGAGTGAATGCTCTTTGGATTCCATTTTCTCTGTTTCAGAGTCTCTTTCTTCTGTTTATTTCAAATATGTTTTATTTATCCTGCTTGACAGAAACTCTTCGGTGGTTTCTTCTTTATGAATGTTGCTCTGCTTCTAACTGTGACCAACATTTCGAACAACTTCTTAGTGACTCTTCCATTCTAAAGAAATGGATTGTATGTATGGAAATGTACATGCACACAAATATAAATACATACTCCAGAATATGAAATCATTACAGTCAAAGGAGGCAATTTCCATTCTCCCATTTATTTCATAAACTCTTTC
>NC_045030.1:138389678-138390635 GCF_008632895.1 Mastomys coucha | reverse complement strand
TAGTAGAAAAATATTAAGACTTGGCTGGTCATGGACCTAACTGCTTTCCATGTTAAAGTAGGGAAGGGCAAGGCAGGGCAGAAGCTAGAATCAAGGCCCTGTTCAAATGGAGCATCATAGATTTGAAGCTCAGAGCTGTGATATTTATTGAACAACTGCTGCATGGCTGAGATGAACGCTGTTTCATTTTTGGGACATCATCTCCTGGTACACATTTTGCTACAGACTTTTGCTGTTCAATTTTATCTGAACAGAAATAAGGGATCGAATGCTCTTTGGATTCCATTTTCTTTGTCCCAGAGTCTCTTTCTCCTGTTCATTTCTAATATATTTTATTTATCCTGCTTCACAAAGACTCTTCAGTGGTTTCATCTTTATGTCTGTTACTTTGCTTTTGAATATGACCTAATTGTTGGTCAACGATTAGAACAATTTTTTAGTGACTCTTCCATTTTAAAGACAGATTGTATGTAGGCAAATGTACATACACAGGGATATACATACACACATGCATAGATATATGCCTACACATCCTACATGTAAATAAGTATATGTGTGTATGCACATAAATGCAAAATACATATTTTATTACTATAAAATTTCTTACTTCATATTACTTACGTGAAATGGATGCCTATATTTCTCTGATTCTGAATTTTTTCCCATACTCTGCCCTGTTCTTTCCCATACTCCTTCCATACCCAATCTGTCCTGTAGGAGAAAAGGTAGGAAAGAATATAAGATAGTTTCCAGCTTTACCCCATTCTCCTTATAAAATCTCTGGGCTTCCATAAGAAACAGGCACTGAGATAATGTGGGTTAGATTGGGCATGCTGTTGGATCGGCTTTCCCAAGAAAGCACTTGTTATCTAATGGTCTTGATATCAGAAAAGGGAGTAGCGTTTGAGGTTGTATCTGTTTTATGAAGTATTGTTTTTAGAGTATGTGGTTCATTGT
>NC_045030.1:138386676-138388013 GCF_008632895.1 Mastomys coucha | reverse complement strand
ATCTTGACAGCCACATCTTTTGCTATTGAATTTGACAATATTGTTTGGAGATGGAAGCAGTCTTCAGAGGTCTGGGATAAAAATAAGACCCAGGGAGAGTTTATAGTTTACGTCAGGAGGATTCATTGGTAAAGATCTTTGTTGTGGCTTAGAGACCAGTTTTAAAGAATGTTATTATGTGGTGTGGTTGAATTTGTCAGCTCTTTGTGTGAGTGGATGGAGCCATCCTTTGACAAATACAAGGGCCTCTGAACTATTAAGAATATGATTTAAATATGTATCCGATTAGTATCCATGTAGAAATTGCTTGCAACACTAAACTGTCTTACTATGAAAAGGAGGGAGCTTTGCTGCTCTACTGTTTATTAATTAATCTTGGATGTTGGTTGGGATTGTACTAGAGTCAAACTAACTCTTCAATGTTTTGAACGTTTGTGAATGAGTATATTCCAACAAAGATGCGATGATGAAGTGTAAATTGACTAGAAATTAAAACTTTGTTAAATTCTATTTTGAAATTTGAATTGTTTTAAGAGAAATAATGCCTTTCATGGATCTATAATAGGAAACCACTTGGGCTACATAGTAAATTCAAGGCCAGCCCAAGTTGTAGAGTGAAAACTTTCTTGAAAACAATAGTAATACCCTCCATTATTTTACAAGTTGAAAGCCTTATGAACCTAAAATTAAATAAAATTGCAGTTTTCCAGACTAAATGACATTGTAGCTATTGTATGAGAAATGTCTTCCCTGCCTCCATTAATTGCCTACTTCTTGGCCCTCACTAAGAATGGCCCTGGTTTCTGGAGATCTCCAGACTTACAGATTTCTTCTGCTATTCTTTTTGAGCCTTAAAGACTGGTTGAGTTAGGTTGTGAGTTAACAGTTTCTTAGGAGGTAATACCATGTAATCCATGATATCCTTTAGCCTGACTTATTCAAGTGTTAATGTCAAATTGTAAAGAATCAACATAATGCTTCTTCAGTCCTCTATCTTAAAAACATACTGTTATTTCATGATGTGATTGAGTCCCCCAAGAGGCCTTGATTGTTCAGGATTAAAACTGCTCAGCATAGAATATTAAGATTCACAAATGCTGTATCAGTTTGATATAGGACCTTTAATGTGGTTCTGTCACAAAATCAGTGACTATTTCTATCTATCTTATGCGTGGTTTCTGTGCTGGGCATGGTGGCACATGCCTTTGATCCCAAGAGTTGAGAGTCAGTGGCAGATGGATTTCTGAGTCCAAGACCAGCTCAGTCTACATATTGAGTTCCAGGATAGATCGAGTTACATAGTGAGACCCTGCCTCATAAAACAGAGTGAGAGAGTG
>NC_045030.1:138384228-138386088 GCF_008632895.1 Mastomys coucha | reverse complement strand
AGTTCAGGGTCACTCAGGTAATTAGTTTTCATTGCATCAAGATGGTGGGGAATTAACTTTATTCAAGGACCCTTGAATTCTTTTATACCTTCACCTCTTGAAAGCCTTCGTGTGGGTGCATTCCTTGACATTCATTTCATTTTTCTAATCCAATGAGCCTCCTGTGGGTCTCAGCAGTCCCACATAGAAGCATTCCACAGAAGGGCCACCTCAGGCACGAACTGTTTTCCTAAAGTCATAACTTGCAATCTTTCCGAGGTTAATGCAGATTCCCTATGAACCATGGTCTCATGCCATCTACAGAGATATTTTGCTAGGGTAGGGATGACTAGATTCTTTTTTCCTCACCAGTCAATGTGATATAGACCTTAAAATTACTCTCCATCCTATGCGGCAGACAGCCAGAAGAGGTAAATGGTGCATTCCTAACCCTCTTTCCCTTACCTTTTAGGACACATGGGTCTTATTGAAATTGACACTGATTGAACAAGTCAAAAGAGCCCTGTGTCCTAAAGCAAGCACAATATTCTCACATTCACAGAGCTTCCTCCTATCCCCTCAGAGTTAACCTCAGTGAGGAGTTTCCATGGATGTTTGGCATATCTTCTCACAAAACTCAAGTCAGCCTGGGCTTCTGGCAGGCTGCTACATTAGGAGAATACAGAGTTGAAGCAGTGGCTTGGATAATTGTTTCAGGGATGGTGGGAAAAAATAGACTTGGCAGACTCAGTACAGGAAGATGCTGAGGGCGAGCTGCTTAGTGATTGCAGTGTGTAGGAAAGTAGAAAGCAAAAGGTGAGAGGATTGGCTGAAAGAGGCAATGAGCCATATTGGGGGCTGGACTGAACACTATACAGGTTGAAGAGGAGGCTAACATATTCACCTGTTCAGAATCACAGTGACTGGTGATGGTTTAGATATTGTCATTCTTTCTGAGAGCCTCATGTTGCTCTCAAAGTCCTGTTGCCACCTCAGCCACTTCTCCCAATGCAGCTACCTTGTTTTATTCCATTTCTACTAGCATTCTTCTTAAGGCTAACATTTGCCAATCTTCCTATGCCCCTCGCTACTAGATTTAGTAGGCTCTTTGTTGTGTTCTAAAAGTTAGGTTTTAATCTACCAGGTAGCACACCAGTTTCCCCTTCCCAGTAATAGAGGAAGATGTCTGCATAATACTCTCTAATAATTTTGAACCGATTGGATTCTGCTGCTGGAGCTTAAGCTTACACAATACCTGGACTGTGTTATAAGTTTGAGTGGAAGTCTAAGAGTGTCAATTATGTGTGCACTTAGAGGGTTGATAGAATAAGGTACATATACACTCAGGAATTGCCTAGGGTGTTCCACTGATGAACTGTCAATTCATCTGAAAGGCATTTCATCAAAAGATGACATTTCTCATGCCCATGACAGTGTGATTTGTTCATAGCAATTGTTGATTGTATTGGCCAACATGTTTAAAAAGGAGAAATTATGTCCATACACCAAAGAGAGGTAGGGCTGCCTTTCTTAGTTTGCTCCTTTTGTTTTTGTTGTTGTTTTGTTTTTTTGTTTTTATCACTCTGCCTTTTTAAATTCCCAAGTTAGGAGCCTTGTAGATTTCTTTATTTCCAAGGCAGCAAATTTTCAGAGGTGGGGTTTTACTCTTTAAGTCTTTTAATATCTACCAGTGGACCATAACCTTTTGGCAGTGGACATAGGCAGCTTACTAATCCCAGGCTAGTGTTACCAAATTGCTTCAGTATGAACCCTGACCTAGAGCAGGGTTCCCAGGTAAAACTAAATCAGATTAAACTAAAATTAATGAAAGCTCATGGGGCAACATAAACCTCCTTGTATGAAGGAGTAGAATAGAGAAAA
>NC_045030.1:138383356-138384217 GCF_008632895.1 Mastomys coucha | reverse complement strand
ACTAAAATTAATGAAAGCTCATGGGGCAACATAAACCTCCTTGTATGAAGGAGTAGAATAGAGAAAATATACTGGAGACATGGCATTTCAGAAAGGACTATGTGTATATAACAAGGCAATAGACAATGCAGATATAATAGAGGCACACCGATTTTACTTCTGCGTCAGGTGCACTGTCCTTGAGAAGATGGATGCCTGTATATGTCAGGATTCACTCCTCCTACCTACATATCTATATTTTTAATCTCGGATTTGTATTTTTACAGATAGCGGTTTATGTGGTTCAGTGGTAGGGTACTTGCCTGGAATACACATGGCCTAGTTAAAAAAGAAAGAAAAAGAAAAAGAACAACAAGAACAAACACAGTTTATATCATCTAGGAACATTTCAAGTATTAGCATCTTTCCACAGATGAGAATATTAAAGTACAGGCAGGACAGTTAGAAAGAAATCTAGGGAATAAACACACACCACTAGCCCTGTTACTTATTACCCTATACATAAATGGGGAACTGATGGATTAAGGAGCTTTCTTGTAAAAGCTTGAGAGAAACAATTAGCTTAAGGTGCTCTAAAACTAATTTTGTATATAGCTATCCTTAAAAAAAAAGAAGTCAGTTTGAAAGACACCCACAGTTGTTAGAAGGAGGGAAGTGATGCCATCACATGGTATTCATTTGTAGGGATCAGATTCTCCTGAGTCAGAAGAGGCTATGGGAGCTGCCAAATTCTTGGGAATGGGTTCAAATTATTACAGAAGTGCAGTGGAAAAGGTGATTGACTTAGCTCAAGAGGATTTGCTCTGTTCTCCGTCACATTGCTCTCCTACTAGTATTTCTCCCATTTCTTATGATTTTTAA
>NC_045030.1:138381996-138382811 GCF_008632895.1 Mastomys coucha | reverse complement strand
CACACAAAGACTAGAGCCACTCTTGTGGATTTGGAAACGTATCAAGAGAACCATCATTTCCTTAAACACTGAAGGCATCAAAAAATAAGTAATCTAGCATTCTATAAAAAGTACACATTTTTGTGATTTGTCACACACACACACACACACACACACACACACACACACAAGATATTTACTTAGTTTCTAACCTCCATAGTTATAACTATATAATATTCGAGGACCTTATTTAAGATCTCATTTTATTTAGCCCTCTGAGGTATTATTTAGCCCTCATTGTTAACTATGAAAAGAAGACTCTTAGATTTGTGAACTATGAGAGTTTAAAGACCCGTAGAAGCCACCATAAACTGTTTATCTAGTTTAGTGGGTTTTTTCTTTTAACTTCTTAACTTTGTGGGAGAAGGAATTCCTAAGCAGTGAGGGGTGCAGCAGCCAAGGGTATATGGGATTCTTCTGTGTATAACAATGATGCATCTATTCTATAAAAAGATAAATGTCAAGCTAGGTATGGTAGAGTAGACCTGTAATTCCAGCATTCTGGAAGGAAGATCTTATGTTTTAAGTAAGCTTAGGCAGTTTAGAAAAATGCTGTCTCAAACAAACAAGATGATTGAGTGGTATAAGGTGGGCAGCTAGTTCTTTATGAAAAACACCACCAGAAACAAGAAGGAATGAGTACACAGACACATGCGGACGCGAGCACACATATGTATGTATGTGTGTATATATGTGTGTATATATGTATGTATTAGGATGTTTTATGCAGAACCCTAAATACACAGTAGAGGAGAAGAGAGGTGATTCAACCAATA
>NC_045030.1:138380722-138381985 GCF_008632895.1 Mastomys coucha | reverse complement strand
GTATTAGGATGTTTTATGCAGAACCCTAAATACACAGTAGAGGAGAAGAGAGGTGATTCAACCAATACATAGCAACAACTCCCTACAGAATATCAGACCTGTGGAATACAGTTTGAATTTTTGAAAACCTTCCGAGATTGATGAGGTGCTCCCTACCCTACAAAATACTATGGCATACACTAAACAGTAAATAGTTTTAATTTTTTGAGGGTAATGTAGTGTTGGTTGCAACTGCTGTTCTCAGTCGTAATGGCTGGAAGGCAACTGTTCACATTCTATAGGCCTAGCATCGTACTGGCCATTTAGCTTTGCTAATTTGTGAACTTTTCCTCCTATCCCCCATGTTTGTTTGTTAACAAATGGAGACTTTGAAGCAGAGATGCGAAGTTGTCATTTGTAGCCAACCAGTAATCTAAGTTGAGATGCTTAATGGTATATATAACTGGAAAGAATAAAACTAAAGCACATAAAATCTAGGAAAGTAATGACGTTAGAACATGTAGACCTTAGTGCTTAGAAATGTCTACACAATGTGGAGTGTATAACCTAGAAGATGGCTGTGTTTGTAAGTCACATGCATAAAGCCTAGCATGGGCAGCATACAAAGCTTGTCACTTTCCACTGTGACATATCTAGGGGGATAAGCTCTTCCCAGGTGCTTGTGGTATTTGTGGGTGAGCTGTAATTTTTCTTTTTCTTTTTTTTTAAAGATGTAGAACTATGCCAGCAATAATGGTCTTTATTTTTCTTGCCTTACTCTGCAGAATCTGTCTAAACACTCATTTTTCAACAAACTCAGTGAACTCACCGATCCCACATTGCCTTTCCCATTCAGAGGGCTGGCTTAGTGACTCCTCTTTCTGAGGGTGCTTTTCAGGGGATATTTAGTTTTCCTTTCTGAGAAAGGCAGGACGTAGAGAGATTGGCATGAGCCTGGATTGCTTGCTTTTCAATTTTCAGAGCTCACTTTGGTGTACTTTGCCATCAAGGCAAAGCACTGCATGCTCTCTGTGTTTAATTGCCTTTAAGTATAACTGCTGTAAGCCTTCGTAATTATAGTTCACATTCTCTGCTTTACCATTGCACTGCTCCTTTAGGGTTTTCAGCATGATTCACAAATAAATGCATTCAGCTCTAAATAGCTCAGGAGCATTACAAAACCCCAAAGGTGAAGGTGACAGAATGATTCCTTCTTTCCCTGTACTGAAAGCTTAACAAAAAAGCAAGGCAGAAGCATCCCCAATCTCAATCTCTTGCTTGTCC
>NC_045030.1:138378264-138380041 GCF_008632895.1 Mastomys coucha | reverse complement strand
AGGCTCATAAGTTACATTTATTTCCTGAGTCTTAGTTAACTGGGTGTGGAATGAGGGAAAGGAAGAAACGAAATGCCTTTATTCTTGGGTGTTTGTTTATTACAGCAAATGCTCTAAAGATACTCGAATGCTTGCTCATCTTTACATTTTTACCAGCTCTCCGTGTTACCTTAAAAGGCATTGCTAGTATACATGAGTAGCCTATCTAATTCCTTAGTTTTCTCTTCCAGCAAAATCTGTCATGTATTTTTCACATGAACAAGAACAAAAGACCCTATATGAAGTTAAATAGCTATACACCTAAGTTTGCTGGTGTTTCTGAATCTAAGCTTGTGGGATCCTTGTGCAGTTTTTCTGTTTTTGTTCTGAAACTGGGTCTCGAGTAGTCCAGACTGACTTACAACTTAGTCTGTGCAGGTACACCACCACTTAGAGCTAGAAATGGTCTTTAAAAATCTTCTCTTCATACTACCTATTGGGGTTCAGAGGTGAAAACAATCAAGACCACCTCCCTGCCCTACAATTGTTGAGCACCTCAGTAAAGATCTCATAAATTAGGGGTAGTTTTGGAACCAAAACATAGATTTAAAAAAACTCCCATTTTCCTTGAAGAGTTTACTTTCAGCCAAGAACTGAAGCTTTTATTTAATTAAATCTAATTTCTGAATAATATAGCAATGTGGAAAAGTAAATTCTCTTTCCTTTGTTTGAATCAGTATAGTATACAAACTAAGAGCTGAGGTTAGGAATAGCTTAGTGATAGGACTTTTCTTCAGTGCTCACAGTACTGTTTTGTTTGCGACCTGGAAGTAGGAATCAGTAAGAGTGCTTGCCCAACAACCAGGAAACTCTAGCTTAGGTCTTAGCTACTATGTAAACAGGCAGACAAAGAAACAAAGTAACATTGGAAAGCCCTTTCTTAAAAAAATAGAAGTTCTTCCAACCAGATCTGGTAGGGGAGTCTGTGTCAGGGGATTCATGAGTACAAGTCTATATATAGTGAAATCTTGTCTTACAAAGTCAGCAATCTTAGATAGGTAGGTAGGTAGGTTGGTAGGTAGGTAGGTAGATAGGTAGGTAGGTAGGTAGGTAGTTGGTAGTTTGGTAGGTAGGTAGATCATCACTCTTTGGGAATTGGGCATGTGCACTATGGTTTTTCTTTCACTAACTTGAGGGATCTTGGCATTTCCCCCAATAGCGCCAGGGCAACTCCCAGCCCGCTAATGCTTCAGAATACAATGCTGCTGCACTAATGGAGCTCCTCCGGGAGAAGGAGGAGAGAATCCTGGCTCTAGAAGCAGATATGACCAAGTGGGAGCAAAAGTATTTGGAAGAGAATGTGATGAGACCCTTTGGTCTGGATGCTGCTGCAACTGTGTCAGCTCAGAGGTAAGTCCTCAAAAGATGTGAATGGGAAATCCAGGTATGCTAGTTCTCATTCAGAGATTTCTTAATATCTAGTCTCTTTTTCTCCCTTTCAATTCCTCTTCATATATGTTTCTCTTTTTCCAATTATATGTGGACTGGATGGATTTGGTGACAGGAGTTTAAGGATTTCAAAAATATAGACTTTCTAGAATCATAATTGAGTTTGCCTTAGAAGTAAGTTGGAACATTGAATGAAGATGGGCTTGGCTAAGTATTTGGTCACCTCATTCCTATAGATCTTTTCAGCCACATGCACATGCTGTTTGGTCTCAGGACCAACGTGAAATCCCCACTAGAGAAATTCCACTCAGAAAGCAAATGTTACTTGGGAGTAGCTGCTGTCATTTGA
>NC_045030.1:138375662-138377465 GCF_008632895.1 Mastomys coucha | reverse complement strand
GAAATCCCCACTAGAGAAATTCCACTCAGAAAGCAAATGTTACTTGGGAGTAGCTGCTGTCATTTGATAGTTCTGGCTCTGCCTGTGTATGTGCCGAGTATGAGTCTATCACTGCCCTTTGAGAAGGTCTATATTTGAAGGCTATATTCTCTGTATTCCTGAGCTCATCACATATAAGTATTTCCATTCTATCTGGAACCAGAGAGAAAAAGGCAAGAGGAGTTATGGTTTCTTGGGTAGCTTCTTTGCATATTATAAAAATAATTATTAGGTTTTATAGGAAACAATTGTTCTTCATAGTTTTTCTATGTTGCCAATATTCATAATTGTTAGATGGGGAAGAAACAGCTCAGGTATCATCAGGCGATGGATTTGGTTGTAGTAATAGGGACAGAATGTAGACTTAGGTATTGAAGGTGGTCTAGACCCTAGTCTATTTCATATAGAGTAAATTGTACACAAGCAGTCTTCTATCCAGAAAGTTATTAGATACAGCAGATTATTTTTATATTCTTACAAATGTGGTATGTCAGTGGAGTCCAGAACTTGTTAGATATTAGGTAGTAATAGGTGTGTGGAAGGAATCAGTGTTTAAGATAGGGACTGGCACATTCTAAAGATGCTCATGATGCTTCAGGAAGATTTCTTCCATCCTCCTGCCCAGATAACCTTATACCTTGAATGGACTGAAGCTGTCTTTGGCTTAATCTTGAGGTCTTCATCAGCTGAAGTCTCCCCGGCTTTGTTTCCTGAGAAAAGCATGCTCAGTAAAAGCCAGGGTCCTAAGAGTGTCCAATGAATCTCCATCTGTGTCCAAAGATGGTCACAAGGCTTGGAGACAGATGTGAAGCAGAATTTAGTGTCATTACCTACAGGCTCCCAAAGAAGTACACCACTTGTTCAGAGGTGTTGGTGAAAGCCTGATGCTGGAAATTTGCTGATGGAGAGCCAGAGAGATGCAGGGTAATCTTGTCTGGTTTGTGCAGAAGCTTTGCATGATGTAGCTCATATCTGTGTAAGGCATGAGGAAATGTCTGAAGGAGGCATCTGGGTGCTGACTACAGAATGGAATCCAGGGCAAAGTATAAGAAAGCTAGAAAGGCCTTTGGTACAAGGGCCTTGGTATAAAGACAATATCTCCATTCCTCCTCTCCTGTGGAAATCATTAAGAATTGAGAGTGCCCTTAGAGAGCTGTGTCCAAAATGTGTTGACTTAAATTGACTTACTTGCTTCGTATCATGAGGTGGAATGTGTCCACATAATTACTGTTTTCAGCAAAATATGCATGTTTATCATTTAATGTGACAGAATGCAACTTGTTCCCAGTGTTCCTAGCAAGTAGGAACACCTTATTCCAGAAGCAAACATTCCTGATCTGGAGTGTTGATAACACATTCAGACAACAGGAGAAAATGAGAGATACATTATATTGAAGCTCCTGTAACATAAATGAGGTAGGCTTGATGATTCCCCTGGCCCTTTTATTAAAGGTTTATGCTGGATTTCCAAAGATAGTATCATTTCACTTTGCTATACAGACTGATTTCCTTATTTTCATTCTCTGTGAGATGATATCGAGCAAACACTGTTTCTACCTTATAGGCTTTTCTATCTGTCTTGCCAATATCTCTTCACATGATTTCTCTTCCACCTGACAACCAAAATGTGGACATGTAGAGTCTGCCCTTTGACCTCGTTCTGTGGTGGAAATCACATATATATTCATTCATTCAATGCAATTGTTGTTCATTGCAATTCGGAGGAAAATGCCTGGGATGTTGACTGCAGATGCTCAGAAATCT
>NC_045030.1:138368371-138375651 GCF_008632895.1 Mastomys coucha | reverse complement strand
GCAATTGTTGTTCATTGCAATTCGGAGGAAAATGCCTGGGATGTTGACTGCAGATGCTCAGAAATCTGATTAAAGAAGGAAAGTTAACAAATGGAGGGAGCAAAGAAGGAAGAAGAGGAGGTGGGAGAAAAAGCAAGGTTTTTTAATAAATGTACAATTAGCACTACATTTTAACACTCAAAATAGAAGTCCCATTCTCCCATGACCTTGTGGCCCTTAAACTTGATGCTTTCCTTCCTAGGCAATGACTCATCTGGTTCAGGTCATAAAATTACAAACTTCTTTCCCAGAGTGTCAATATAAAAGGCGTTACATTGTGTTTACGCTCTTTGTTTTACTTCTCCTGCTTAGTGTAATTATTTTGATCCCTCCCAGGTGATGCATTTATTAATAGCCCATGCCTTTTTGTTTCTGGGTAATGTGTCATGGAATGGATGTATCGCTTATCCATTCACCTGATGATGGATAGTTGGATTATTTCCAGCATGTGACCTTTGAATATAATAAAATACAAATTTTAACATAAGGTTTTTAAAAGTTTATTTTCTTACATTAGAAGGCATACTATGTGGTAGTCTGTTTATAACCTTTGTAGTGCTTTGATTATAAGTAACCTTTTGTCACGGGAAGGTTTCAGGCAGGAATAGGGGACTAGAAGCTTGAAGTGTTCAGGAATAGATAGTGAGACCAATCAGGAGTGTGCATAGGTAAATTGTATTCAATGAAGAGGAAGGAAGAGGGGGCAGAAAGAAGAAATTGAAAGCTTTCTAGCTTTTCTAGTGAGGTAGTTGGACGTTTTTTTTCCTTATTTAAAATAAGTACTTAAACTGAGTGTGGTGGCACGGACCTGTTGTCTCAGTTCAGTATAGAAGAGGGACCAGGGAGGCAAATGTGAGTTCAAAGCCAGATCAGGCTATATAAAACCCTGTATAAAATAAAATACAGTAGTATGTGACACTTAATACTTTTTGTCCAAAGGCTACTACAAACTGTATTTTATTTCTCAAAGACAGGCAGGGCTCTTGTGAGAACTTTAAAGGTAGGCACCGTTATCTAGTCTCCTCTTGGGCACGGAGGTATTATATCATCTCTAGATCAATACTAAAGGGCACAAGAGCCAGGATTTAAATCAACAGCTTACCAGTTTAATTGTCTCCTAGCTCAATGATCGTGAGCTTGAGATCATTAGCTGTTCAATGAACGATTAGTTGAGGATTCCTAGGCACCTGGAAGCATTATCAATAATTGCAGGATCATTCCCTGCGTCCAGGCTCTGAGTGACTGTGGCTCTAGAGAATCTAGGTACTTAATATGATGAATGGAAATCCCTAAAAAGAAGTCCTTGTTCATTTCCAGAAGACCTGACTTGGCAATACAGATTTTTGAGTTTGAGCTCATAAATGGGGAATTTATGCCTGGAGAGCAGCAAAAAAGGATACTCAGATAACAACCCATCAATCAAGTAATCTGTGGGGTTGGATTTACCGAATTGGGCTGTTAACTGTGCTTGGAATGTATCAGGTTTGTTTTGGGCAATGCAAATCCAGAAAAAGAGGAGGTAAAATAACCAAGGGCATGAGGAAGATTCATTCGTTCCTTCCTTCCTGTCCTTTGCCAGGCTCCTGAGTCTGCTTTCTTCTCAGTCTGTATTGTAGCTCCCCTGTTCACTACCAGGATTTCTCTGCAATTAGAAAAGTGCTGTAATAGTCGTGCTTTCCTCTTGAAGATCAAACTTAAAAATCTCCAACAACTTGTTGGATCTTATCATAGGGCTGCGCTCAAAGACAACTTCCCTCCCACAGCCCTGTAATCTAAAGCCATCATAGCGCTTTGGAAAAATGCTGTCCTTGGTTTCCCATGACAGCGAACACTGTTGCATGATTTGAATTACAAGTACAGTTCTCATTCATTCTTTTATCTCTCTGATGTTTCCATGGACATGGTCTCCACGTCCAATCACATCGGCCACCTCTAGCCTGTTCCCATTTTTCCCTTGCCACTTTACTGGTTTGTGTTTTCATTATTGTCTGGGATTGCTGCAATCACCTTCCTAACTGGTCTGCTTGATTCAAGTGCCTCTCTCCTCTGATCTATCCCTAGATTTCAGCCACAGATAGTGCTATTGTCGTAGCGCTTGGCACACACTCTGTCATTCCCCCACAGAAAGCTCTAGTGATTTTCAGCGCCTGTTGGACTAAAGTCCAAACTCATTCCTCTAGTAGTTAATTATTTATTTTTTGTCTACCCTTGCAAGTTTCCTCCACCTAGGGCCTAATCATTTCTAATGTTTCTTCTCTCTAGCCTTCCATGATCTTCCACTTTTGGTAAATTTCATGTATTAAGTAAGCAGCAGGATGCTACCAGTTAGGAAAAATGAAACATATTTATTGAATGATTTTTTTTTTGAAGTTGTCTTTGATCTTTAGAGACAAGGTCTCACTCTGTGGCCTTGGCTGGCCTGAAACTTGCTACATAGAGCGGGTCTTGTACTTACAATGATCTTCTTGCCTCAGCCTCCCAAGTGCTCCGATTGCAGGCCTGAATCACTGTACTAATCAAAGTAAAGTTTAAAGGGCCACTGGGAGTCATGTAGGGAGTCACGGATGACAATCTTAAGAACACTAGAATTGGGATTATGTTGTTAGAGGAAAGAAGAGAGATCATTCGGGGGAGGGAGATATTAATGAAAATCTGTTTATTTAAGAATTTGAGAGGATGAGATAGCAGGTTCAGGAGCATGTGCCTTTGGATGGTGTCTGCAACCTGCAGCCATTATCTCCTGATATCCTTGCGGGCAGTCTCAGAGAGCCCTAGAACTACTTCCTTCAAATGCTGTACTGGCTTGCATTGGCAAAGCTATTGGCTTCATAGGCCTAGTCTTCTCCAAGGAAGATTGATGTTGAGGGCTGTCCTGGCAGCCCTGCAGGAATTCACTAAGTGCCCCACATTTTCAGGCTCCATTCCTGAGCAGTTCACAATGTCCATATCAATTAGCTGGCAGGGCTCTGTGTACCCAAACTAGTCTTTTATCCAATGAAAGTGGCTGTAGGCCAGCACCAGTTCCCCCAATGACAAACCGTACGTTCAGACCCCCAGTGTCTGTAGACAGCATGCACTTTTCAAGAGGCTTGGCTCTAAAGCATTAGCCTTCCGTTTCCCTTGGCCTCTGTAAGAGCAGAAACAGCCTCCAGGATTGCACCAAGGGGAAGACTGTCTCAAATGCGTACCGACTTTTTGCTTATTCTCTTTCTGCCTATGCACTTTGCAGTATTAAAAAAGAAAGCTTTGCTGTATGTCTTTACTGTGTCCAATGGTATGTTTTTATGTAAATAACTTTAATTTACATAAAGGGGAAGGAGATGCCACTTGAGTTGTCAGTTTGTGTATGAAGGAGAGTAAGCATAAAAGCAGGTAAGTGACTTCCTGAGGTCAGAAAGTTGGTTAGTGGCAGAGTGCTTGCAGAAGCTGGGACTTGATCCTGGGGCTGTCTCTAGGAATAGCCTTCATATCAAGTACTATGCAAGGGCGTTGATCCAGGAGAATTGTGAACAAGTGCATTGGTCTGGAGAAATACGGCATGTGGGGATGTTAAACTAGTTTGAATTTGGCAAATGATGAGACAAACTGCATCCTTCCCACTTCTTCCCAATTCCAAGAAATGCTTACAACTTTGCAAGTGAGCCCTAGGCATGTGGTTTTTTTTATAGAGGCCTACCATACTAGATAAGATACTTCCCTAATCTTAAGGCTAACTTACCACCTGGGCATTCCCTTGTTATTATATCACCCTGAATCTGTACTCGTCACAATCTCCACACCAGGAGAACATGACTCTTTAGCTTCCAGCAGATTGTGTACCTGGGATCTGGAAGGAGTGGAGTGAAGCAGGGCCATCTCATCCTTCTTCAGCCTCTTGTCCTGATTTCCTATTTAACTCTTGTAATTCCATGTATGTTTCCTTTTAATCATAATGTCTCTCTCATTCTCTTAGTTAGTCCTCATCTCCTTTCCTTGTCTTTTTGTCTCTCGTCTGCTCACCTTCCTTTGTCTCTGTCATTCTCTGCATACATGTTTCTCCTTGTTAATGGCCTTTGAGTTAATGGCCTGTGACAGTTCCAGGTGGAACACGATGATCCCTTGCACAGCTGAGACTCTGGCATGAGAACAGTCACTTGAGATGGTTTAAAGCCCATGCATTCAGTGAGAGAATGGTTCTGATGCAGATTAGATAAAGAACCAAAGAGCACGGAGTCAAAGGCCCTTTCTGTTAGTTCATATGCTGTAAATGACTTTAGTTGTTTACATGTCTCTGTCTTTTGTGTGTTTCTAGCCCACATATGTAAATGATACTCAACTGTCACAAAACCTACTTAGCAATCCTCTTGTTTCCTTCAAAACTACATTTCCATTTTGTGACTGTCAGAGGAATGAAGTCAGAGGTGTACATATTCTTGAAGTTATACTTGCTGAAAGCTCTTCCCAATAAGTCTCTGGCAAATCAAACATTCCTATTGAGATCAATGCTAATAAAAGAATTTTCAGCAGAACCTCCGTTGACTTAGGCTGGAGAATAACTTCTATTGATTTTGATGCCTGCTCATCAACACTGCCCTTTTTCTTCTGTAGAGACACAACAGTTATTAGCCACTCTCCAAACACCAGCTATGATACAGCCTTAGAGGCCCGCATCCAGAAAGAAGAGGAAGAAATCCTGATGGCTAACAAGCGTTGCTTGGACATGGAAGGAAGGTAAAATTTGAATGGGGACTCAGAAGGGTTGAGAAGTTGATATTGAGACTAGCTCCATCAGTAGAGAAGGGCAAGCATGTTTATTCATAAGTGATGAACTTGATTGTGTAGGCGGCTCCCCTCCTACCTCTTCACCTGTGCCAGTCTGTTACCTAAGTAAGGTTTGATGTGATGACCTTGATAATGAACATTCTTACTAAATGGGAGTTCCAGGTAGAGTTGCTTTTTCCTGAATTTTATAATTGTTTTCCATTTGTATTCTGCTGGATCTGAGTTTTTGATGTTTCTTCTCTGAGGTATTCTTTGTAGCAATAATACTTCAATTCTATAATACAGACAATTTGTCAACAAAACATCTGGGGAATATGGCACCCAATGTCTTTTATAGACTCAGTGTCATTTATTATTACCTGGCAGTCATGCTTTTTTTAGTAGAAGACTCCATCTTCTCACTGAACTTACTGTTATTATGGACATAGCTCCTTTACCAGAGAATGATTTCTTTCATGCATGGTCTTTCTATTATATTAGTTGCCAGTGACTCTGATCTTCTAGGGTGTCTGCAGAAATTTTTAGATACTCTCTTACATCTACTTGGCAGTCTAGAAGAGGTGCTATTTTTTCTTTCAAGCCCTAACATATTGACCGTTGTTTGCCTCCAACTACAAATTAACCAGACCAACCCTTAATTAAAAGGATAATAGGAATGCAAGTCCATGTAGGCTGTGAGATCAGAATAGAGATGTAACGACCTACCGAGTTTCTGCATATGGTTTTTCTTTGACTCCTAGGATTAAGACCCTCCATGCCCAGATTATTGAAAAAGATGCCATGATCAAGGTGCTGCAGCAACGCTCCAGAAAGGAGCCGAGTAAGACCGAGCAACTCTCATCCATGCGTCCAGCAAAGTCTCTGATGTCCATTTCCAATGCTGGATCAGGACTGCTTACACACTCATCTACCTTGACTGGTGCGCCCATCATGGAGGAGAAGCGAGATGACAAGAGCTGGAAGGGGAGCCTAGGTAAGGGAGATGAAAGCAACAGGAGCAAAGGCACAGTGGCATACACAGAAAGTGCCCTGACCCTGTTACACACAGCAAGGAAAAGGGACAATGGGCCAGGTTCTAGAGAGGAGAATCTGGGGTTATTTTCTCCCCTGATGGAATTAGATGTGTAAGCAGGACCTCTGAAGTCTCAGGGTGAGAACAGTAACTAAGACCAAAGCCTAAAATATATGAGAATCTTGTGTTCTTTAGGGGTTGGGAAAGAACCTAACTTGAATTTTATCTTAAAAACAAAAAAATTCTTGTATTTGACTTTTGCCACATGGGAACTTTGTTCAAAACCCAAATGGACTTCATATCAGGCAAAATTTGAAATTACAGCATCATTGTGTTCCTTCCTCCCCCACAGAAAGAGGACCCAAAGTTCTCTTTAAACTAATGGAGTCAGGTGGCAGCTTTTGTTACCAGAATGTTCTGATATGAGAACAGACTGTACTTTTTTGTTCAATTCTTGTCCATTTTATCTCCTCTAATTAAAGCCTAGGAGTACCATAGATACTGAGAAACATTTTTGATCCAGAGGATGGAAACAAACATATATTTCAAAACTTTTGTTGTTTTTAACTCCTTTCTTGATCCCCTGACTTTTGCAGTATCCTTTAGTCAGAGTAAATGTTCTTGGAGCCATGGTCAATGTTTGGACCCTCATTGGTATCCACAGGTTCCCCATACCACTGAGTTATTTTCACCTTGTGGGGTATTAATATTACTGGTATAGAAAAGACCTGACAAATTGGTCTTCTGAAATCACCAATGGAAAAAGAAGTCTAACAGATACCAAGAACACTTAGAGGTTTAATGTTTATGTTGCATTTTGGATAATAAAGACAAGAAGGGGACGCAAGATAGAGAATCCCAGAGGTTCCATAGAGGCAAAAGCAATCACATTTCAAAGAAAAATACCAAATATTTTCTTTTCCTGATCTCCAAAAAGGGTAAATAGTTAATCAGTATCTAGATAAAAATCACCTCCCATCCTCTTCATCTGTAGGCATTCTTCTGGGTGGAGACTACCGTGCAGAGCCTGTCCCATCCACACCTTCCCCCGTGCCTCCGTCTACTCCCCTACTCTCAGCTCATTCGAAGACAGGCAGTCGTGATTGCAGCACCCAAACTGAACGTGGATCGGAATCGACCAAAACCGCAGCTGTCACTCCCATCTCGGCTCCAATGGCTGCTCCAGTTGCTGCTGCTGCCCCTGCTGCTGCCATCAATGCAACTGCTGCCACCAACACTGCCACTGCTGCCACCAACACCACTATCATGGTAGCTGCTGCTCCAGTTGCTGTTGTTGCTTCTGCTGCTCCTGCTGCTGCTGCTGCCGCCGCCGCCCCCTCTCCAGCAAACACTGCTGCTCTTGCTGTAGCTGCCACTCCAGCTACTTCTGTCTCTGCAGCTACTTCTATCTCTCCAGCTGCTCTTATCTCTCCAGCTGCTGTAGTGCCTCCAGCTGCTCCTGTCTCTC
>NC_045030.1:138359110-138367974 GCF_008632895.1 Mastomys coucha | reverse complement strand
TATTAGTTGATGCCTGCCCTTTTGACAGTTGAATATTGCATGATCCAATTGGTCAGAGGAGAGAAAAGAAGAGGTTCTGGAAATGCCTTCTGTCACTGTCACTCACTAAAATGGGAATGGTCAAGAGCAGAGGCCATTTTTTCAGTAAAGTAAATGATGGGCATGTCTGTAGTTGCAAGTTCCATTTAGAAATTAGTTTTCTGATGGTTCTTAACATTGATTTTTTTTTTGAAAGTCAGTTTTTCCTTGTGCCTAAGTCTTTTCTAACCCCTCCTTTCCATTTAGATGGCCCTGCTTTCCACTCCAGCACTCTGGAAAGAAAGACACCCCTTCAGATCCTGGGGCAAGAGCCTGATGCAGAGATGGTGGAATATCTCATCTAAACACCACAATGAAGAGCTGGAGTTCTCAGCAAGAGTTATTTTTAATCATTTTTCCTTTTCATTTGTTTAATCTGGGGTGAAGATGGGGTTGGGAGGTGGGGATGATTTTTCTAAAAGGGACTTTTTATTGGACTCTGGTAGTATGTAAGTAATACCATAGAAATGAATTCCAGTCTACTTTGGAATACTTAGGGAGTACCTCAATGAGATAGGTTAAGCAGAGTGTGCTTTAAAGCTTATTGTCGGGCTTTGTACAACTCATGGACTATTAACAGGTAGTGATGTCCATTGATGTTTTGAATACGCTTCAACTTGTTTTAAATTTCCCTATTTGAGGTCATTTTTTCTTTGAAGAACACAGTATGTGTAGAAAGCAGGTTGTCGCAAGGAGTTCCGAAGTGGAAATTGAGGGAGAGTTTGAGGACTTGCTACTTGGTGTAGTCACTACCTAGACAACAGCCACACAAAGCTCTTACTCTGGGCTTGAGAAAAGAAGGTGTTTCAGGAGCTATGGAAGCTAAAGAAAAGGTAGTGAGGATTAGGGTGAAGAAGGGTGCAAGAACCAATTTTCTCTCCCAGTTGCCAGGTACCCTGCCCCCCTCATTGAGGGTATTTCTCTCCATTTCAATGGTGCTTTGGAAGTGGATTCTTTTGATTCCCTCCTGGAGGTTGATACATTCATATATATACTCTGGAATAATTTATGCATTTGGATAATTAATATATTGCTTTCAGAAGGTAGGGTAAATGAACAGTGATCCATGACTGCCTCTCTCATAGGGGATTAGATGTTAGAGGCCTTGATGAAGGGCTGCATGAGATGCTGCATGCAGACTTTTGTGATCTGGGTATAGTCATGTACATGGCTCAGTCACCTTAAATTAGTCCAGGTGACTGACACAGCCTTTCCCCCCACCTCCAAAATGCAGACTCACTGGCTGGTTCGCCAGTGGTTTGCAAGATGAGGAAACATCATTGTTGACAGGTTGAATGTGTTGAATTTCTGGCAAATACTTGGAAATACACACACACACACACACACACACACACACACACACACACATATGTGTGTGTATATATATATTGGTTTTCCCAAATCCTTAGCATGTGCCTTCAAAGGCATATGCAACTATCGCCTCCAAGGAAATAACATAAGAAATCCAAAGTACCAGGCTGCAGTCTCCTGACGGGTTCATTGCAGCACTGTCTCCTCAACTACCTCTTCTCACTACCAGTGACTCCATCTTGGAATCCCTTTGGGAAGCAGCTAGGAATGTATACATGGGCGGGACCAACACGGCGCCTTGCCATAGAGCTGCCTCCAAGTTCACAGAGGGTGTCAGTTGTCACAGGTCCTTGTCCCTTGTCTCTGCCCTTCATTGAGGCACTAAGACTGCAGACAGTACCGTTAAGATCAGTTTTCAGGGGTCTAGGGAAGTTAAGGGAGGGAGGGTATTATGTAAGGGAGGTAGACATTTAGAGATGTGTTAAGTTAGAAATAAGATTGATACAAGGGTATCCTGTATTATGCCATGGGCTATAGCGGTGGGGAAGAACTTTATTTAGCAATGTAGCATTAAGTTTACTGATGAGGAATCGGAGAGTTGGAAAAGTTCCCTGACTTTTTCAAGATCACACAGCACATCTCTCTGTTCTGCCAATTCTGTACCCATTTTGGGAAATGATTATAAAGAAAGAAGAGTGTTTTGAAGAAAGGACACCTTCATAGTCTAGGGCATACCTACATTATGGAAATCTTGGTGTGAATAGATTGATTAGGTGTCTGAATTCTTACCTTGTCTCTGCTGGAGTGCCTTGTGTGAAATTGGTTTTTTTTTTCCCTCATCCCATTTAATCATTGAGCCACATGAAATGTACCCCTAAAGAAAAGTCAACCCATCTGTTTTCCACTATAAAATAGGGTGTCTTGGGTCATTTTATGTATTCCTCTGTGAGTGAAAGAGTGCTATATTTACCTGTATTCTTGTGTAGTTCCTAATTACCTTCCAAAAGATTTATTTCTGTGTGTTTGTGTATGTTCGTGTGTGTGTGTGTGTGTATCTGTCTGTCTGTTTGTAGATGAGGGAAGGCAATATAACAACTTTTAACTAGTATTTTTTTCACATTTTTAATAGCAAAGTGATCGTCCAATGTATTGGTCCTCAGTTACAGAGTGAATGCCAAGTAGACATTTAAAAGTGCAAGGGGAAAAAAAAACCCTTCAGACAGTAGAAGAATCAGGCAGCAAACACCAGGAGAGCTACTTCCTGTCCAAGCAAATGAATGAAAATCAAAGAAACTTCATGTCCTCCCATGATGAGAACACATTGCTAGAATTTGGGCGGACTCTGGGAGCCATGATTATAATCACATCCTGTAAAGTGACAGATGAAATACATTCCTCACTTGTGGCAACCATCTCTTTAGAATCATGTGTTTGGGGAAAAAAGGAAGTCCTTGCTGTAGTGTGAACTTTTCAGAACCTTTGTGCCCTGTCACACCAGAGGCATTCTTTCTCTTTCAGTCCCAGGGAATTTGCTAGAAGGACAGTGTATGTCTGAGAAATGGAAGAAGAATATTGGGCTAGTCTGTATAGATTCCAACTTGTAAGAAAAATTTCCACCACAGACCGGTTTAGAAATTCAGTCTATGGGATAAATTTCAAATTAACCATGTCTTCACAGTTGTGTGAATGTAACATTTGGGGCCTTGTCCTGGACTTCCCAGAAGAGGAGGGAATATTTGTTGTCTTAACATTTACTGTCTGGTTGTCTATGAGGATCTTATAATTCATTTTGTTATCCCCAATGTCCCATGTTCAGCAAAATTTCTTTTGAGGGAACTATACTTGATACAAAGCTATTAGCATTGTGGGGGAAGTAACTGAACTTCCTTTGAAAGTATTGTGTATTGTGACTGTTGTCTTAATGAAGGTTTTAATTTCAGTGTTGCTTTTGAGCTACAGAGTGATGGGGCAGTAGAAACTTGAAACATCTGCCATCAACTATGGCAGGAAACATAGCAAGATACCCGTCATGTTCTCCTTTTACTTTTGCACTGTTGAGTGGGCCTAACAAACTGATTTCCTAGCTACTTTTTAAAATGAAGAATCTAAATAATTTGGCAGCTTAAAGTATAGATGTATGTGCTAACTTGAATAAATGCTCATGTCTGTTAGCCATACAATCTGTTATCTTACATCCTCATTCATACATGGATTATGTTACTTAGGATATGTTCCTTCTTACAGAAAATATTTTCAAAGGGAACTATTCACTGTGGGTTCATTGTCACTGATTTCTGCCTGCCACAATCTTTAGAAATTCTTCTCTCGAGTGCCATCCATTGAGAGTAGGAAAAGGGTTGGAAGCATGTCCATTTTCTTATGGTAGTAAGGGTGGGTTACAAGAAGTTTTCAAATTCTTCTGGCCTCCTTTGTGATCAGTGGCATGTGTTTAAAAAGATGGCTAGATGGGATTGGCAGATTGTTCAAGAAGAATTACTTTTGGCTTAATGTATGTGGTCTTGTAGTGATTGTGATCCTATTTTGTAATCAAGAGAGTTAGATCAAATAAAGTTAAGCAGGTTAAATCCACTTTGTGCCTATCTTTCAATAAAGTTAGCCATTTTCAAATGCAGCACTGTGTGGAAGATGGTTTGGTGTTTACTGGCTTTGTGTGATGTTAATAATGACTTTCAAGATGGTGAAATTGTCTTGCACTAGCAGCAGAATTTGTATTTGCTCAAAGTGTGGGGTGAAATTAAAACATCTTCAGACAATAGAGCAGGCCACATGCTCTAATCAGTCATTTTATATACAAAGGCAAGCAAGCTATACTAAGAGCTTTGCACCTCTTTGTTTCCTGGTTCTGAAGGGTAAAATGGGGGGGGGCATCTGAAGCAGAGATCTAATTTTGGGGTTAACATTTTGGAAGCAGCCCCCCTTTGAGATCCTTTTTCTGTAACAGTAGTAGTTATGCCAGTTAGTTTTAGATATGATGTGGGCTTATTATAAAGGCCAGTCACATCTATGCATATATTGGCAACATGAAGAAGAGCAAGAACACAGGAAAAACAAGAACACAGAAGTTGGGAAGGAAAGGTGGTGGGGAAGAGTTGGAGGTTGAGGAGTAGGGGTGAGTTTGACCAAAACACTGTAGCCATATATGAAATTAAGTAATAAAAACTAAAATAAGGGAAAAAACACAGTTTGTTAGAGTTGGGCATTCATTAAAAAAATGATAAGGCTGCTTTATTCTGCCTTGTCTATGCCTCATGCTTACCAGTGAGGCAGAATCCTAACTGGGGAAGAAAAGCCCCAGAAGTACCTTGCAGTGACATATTCTCACAATGGAATTGATTTTGCTTGATGTTATAAATGAGATTGATCAGGAGTACCGAATATATCCAACTATAAGTGCAGCTGGAACTTTATTTACTCCATATTTATGATGAGTTATGTGAAAACTTTATAGATGAAAACCAGCCCTCTTTTCAGCACAAAGAAAATGGTATTAAGTGAACCACCTCTTACAAAGCTTTGCCAACCAGAGCTTTCACAAGGGTCTTGTCCCTGGTTTTAAAAGGTTGTGATCCAAGGGTCGATTCAAACCATGTGATGTTCCATATGCAGGAGCATTTCTAGGTAATTTGATATCTCCCTGCTCTTCACACCCCTTGGTGTAGGCATTCCAGGCTGAGATCAGAAATCCCATTTCAGACTTCTCCGGCTGCCATCTTCCCCTACAGGAAGGTCGCTTGATGGGTTCATTTGTTTACTCAATTTGCTTTGAAAAAAATTTGCAAATGTTCTGCTCTTGGAATTGACTGATAATTACCTGATATTCGTGGGAAGAATCCTCAAGAACAGGACCTACTCCATACCACCTCCAAATCCATGTTCTTTCCAACACCAACATTGTGTAGTAGCACATCACGAGTACTCACTCTAGGTACAATTTTGTTGTCATCTACCAGTTATCTCTGAATTAAGAATATGTGAGTTATTGAATACATGGGACAGGAATACGCAGTGTTAAATCTGTGATTCTAGGAAATTAGAGAAAATCGCACAACCATGGGTGTGCGCACACTTAAAATTCACTGGGATACATGAAAGACCAAAAAAAAAAAAAAAAAAAAAAAAAAAAAAAAAATTGAGCAAGTCAGAAGTAGTGCAAAGGAAGAGAATGGCTGTTGGGATGACTTGAGGGAAAACTATTTAGGTGTCAACCTAAGAGGCTAGGGGACTTGTTAATATTCCAAGTGAAAGGATGAGTGTGCACACAGGAACAGTCTGTGCAAAGGGCAAATCAAATCACTGTTTCCAAGTACAAAGGTTCTAGAAAATTGGTACAACAGCTGAAAATCTGAATAAAACCTTAACGTCCAAATTAACGGAACTAGTGTGGAAGTCAACCGAGTTGTTTTCGAGTACTGGCTCTCCCAATAAACATATTTACCTGTGGGAATATATATAGATTCCTCCATCAAGAAAGGCCTATCAGTAAAACAGAAATAAATATATTAGTCCCTGTGTACCTCATGACTATGGTAGGAGAGCTAATCAACGTCAGAACATTAAAGACAGCAGTCAAAGGAATAGACTAAAATTTGGGGAGTAGAGGAAGTCCTAGTCTGTGAGGTCCTAAGTCCATGTGTGTTGTTGATATGGGTACAGCCATGTCAAGGACCCTATCCTCAGAATCCAAAGGAAATGGCAAAATCTTCTCTTTAGTCCAGGTGTGGATGTTGATAGTGTGTGCAGAAAATGTCCAACATAACTACCCATAGATGATATGGCTCAAAGCCTTTTCCCCTACATAGATTGTTCCTAATGAGATTAGGTAAGTCTCTCTCCTTGATCAAGCTGTATATCAAAACCCTGCCTTCTCGCTCTTTTGCATGTAATAATCCCTCCTCCATGTTCAGCTAGATACAATAATTCCTCTTCTGTATGACTATCTAATAAACAGTCTTAGGCTTTAGGGTGCTGTGGTTTCCCCAGCAGAGAGCCTATAGTACTCCTTTCTTGCCTATAGTCACCCTCCAATGTTTTTAAATGGCTCATATGACTAAAATAGAAAGCTATATTTTTAAGCAAGTGTATTGCTCAGCAATCTATCTTAGCATCCTCTCAGGTATTTATTCAGTGTCCACTACCTGGCCTTGTGTTTAAACATGCTGATCTTACAGTTCTAAAGGAAGACCTTGGAATCTTCGTTTTTGATCCTGCTCCCTGGAAGATACTCCTGAGATCACATACCTAGAGAAATAATTGTTTCCTGGCATTTATTTTACTCCTCTTAAATTCTCCAAAAATATTATAGACTCCTAACCATACATGGCTTACTTGTAATTTTAATCTGGGTGTTAACTACAATGCATTCTCCTATTTAAGTGGATGTTTTCTTTTCTTTCTTTCTTTTTTTTTTTTTTTTTTTTTTTTTTTTTTTTTTGTCCTTGGAAATGGCTGCCCATACTTCTCAACAGCTATGACTCTAAGTAGTTGGATTTACTGCTACTATCAAACAGAGCATGTTGTTGGTAACTTTAGTTATTGGTTTACATGGATTATAGTCCTTGAGGCAAGTGCAACCACATTTGTGATTTTGCCCAGCTCATTTAGTGCCAATGACCATTTTGTAATATGAAGTCACTGGATTATGATCTCTAATGTCCTTTCTGGCTCCTAGACTACATGATTCCATGAGACTAAATACTGCTTCTGAGGTCATACATTCTTTCACACAGATCCAAAACTGACTATGAGGCACACATATAAATATCTTCAAATCTGAATGTACTGTAAGTGTTCTGTATACCTGAAGATGTACCTCTAAAGCTTCATTTCTTTCTACTAGTTCTGTCTACATAACACATTTTCTCCCACTCTGGCTTCAACAACTCCATTGCCCTGCTATAGCTATGATTTTTTCATAGAAGAGATATCCACAAGAATCCCTTTTGTACAAAATCTAAGAGATCAAAAAAGAGAAAAAAAATAGGATAGTTGGCCTTTCTTTTAAACCCTGAATGTATGGTAGCTTGCATCTAGTTAGTTTAAGGGGGACAGGAGAATAAACAAGAGATATAAAAGAAATATTCAAGATTAGGTTGCAGAATATGGCCAAGAGAAGCATAGCAGTTGCTGGAGCATCATGAGAACTTACAGGACTAACAAGACATGGGCAAAGCAGGCAGAATAGAAAATTTGCTATTTTGTACTCGGCTGAGTACTATATGCTAGTGTCACAGATGTATAACTTATGTATTTCGGGTCCTGATAATATATGTCTTACAGTTCTAGAGTAAGAAAACCCAGAAACAACCAGTTATAAGATCAAAAAAAGGGGACAGGGAATGTCTTTCAATATTCATCTTTTCCTCCTACAGAGCGGCAGAGCCATCTTTTTGTAAAACTTGAAACTTAGGCAGTTTGGAAAGTCCTTTTTAGATTAAATATCCTTAAAACCTATGAAAACAGGCCTTGCAGACAGCTTAGTGGGCAAAAGCACTTACGCGACTAGCATTAGGATTTGGATTTGAATCCCCAGCAACCACATAGGAAGTTGAACATAGCTGCATGTGCCTGTAACCACCAAAGGGGATAGGGATAGGTAGATTTCAAGAGTCCATTGAAACAGCAAGCCACCAGTTATGTGAGAGATTCTGTCTCTGGGCAATAGGGTGGAGAGAGATAGAGGAAGATGTCTGACTTCCTGCTTTGGCCTCTGCACACATGTTCACAGGTACACAGACATATATCACACACAGACACACACACCAACCACCGTGGACACACATGCCATGTGCATGCAAAAATATTGTGAAGGCTAACAGATACTAAAACATTTTTATAATGAAAAATCTCAACTCCACACAAAATTTAAGTCAAACTGCCCCAAACACCACAATGAAAATAATTACATATAATATATTTATTAACTACAAATACACACACACACACACAGAGTACCTTTCTTCTGACCTTTGTCCTAGTTTGCTTTCTGTTTCTGTGATAAACCTTTGACCAAGACCGACTTGAGGGGGGAAAGAATTTATTTCATCTTACATGTTATATTCTGTTATCAGGCAAACCAAGGTAGGCGCTTGAAGCAGAAACAATGCAGATACACTGTTTACTGGATTTCTCCATCTTGCTAGGCTACATGTTTTTGTACAGCCCAGACCCATATGACCAAGGATGACATGGCCCCAGTAGACTGCCTCATCTTACGTCAATTAGCAACCTAGAACATGACCTACAGACATACCCACAGGCCATCTGATAAAGGTAATTCTTCAACAGAAGCTTCTTCTTCCAGTGTGTGTCAAGTTAGAAAAAAAGGTGAGCCAGCATAGGATTTAATGTGATTTGTTTGCTACTTTATGTTGCAATGGTTTGACAATACCAGAGAATCATTTCTATTGAGAGAATAGGACAGCCAGGACTATACAGAGAAACCCTGTCTCGAAAAA
>NC_045030.1:138347160-138358517 GCF_008632895.1 Mastomys coucha | reverse complement strand
GCACTACATGTTTTCAGAGCCAATTATCATAAGTTGCATTCCTATAGTGATGTGAATTCTAGCTTTGCACCTTTATGTTATCATGCTGAATAAATAGGCAGATTCAGCAATAGAGGTATTTTGGGGGAATCTTCTTTTATATATATATATATATATATATATATATATATATATACATACACGAAGCTGACAAGAAACAACATAAATTACCAAGGTAGAATTCATTGAAGATTTATTTTTTTTATTTTTTGTGCATAGGTGTTTTGCCTAGATGGAGGTGTGTGAGCCAGATGTCCTGGAATTGGATCTACAGTCAAGTGTGAGCTGCAATATGGATGCTGGGAATTGAATCCAGGTCCTGTGGTAAATGAACCACTGCTCTTGACCACTGGGCCATCTCTCTAGTCACAGGAAAACACCCCTAACATATCTCAACTTTCCTTTGCGGGGTAACAAATATAAAAGAAAAATGTATACAATAGACTTACAAGGAATGGGCTCGTGATGCAAACTCATTCATATAGACCTTTACACAATGTCAGAATGGACCTACAAACCTCATACCCATAATTCAATATATCACCTAATCTCATCCATTCTACATCAAATATTCAGAATAGTACATTTCTTTTTTAAATTAGTATTTATTTTTCTCTCATATAATACATCTTGGCCCCATCTTTCCTTCCAGTTCACCTACAACCTCTCCTCTCCCCCAGGAGCCACTGTTTCTCATTTTCCTGTCAGAGGGAGCAGTCCTCAAAGGGATATCAACAGAACACAGCATAACAAGATACAATAAAACTAGATATGGGCTGGAAAGATGGCTCAGCGGTTAAGAGCACTGACTGCCCTTCCAGCGGTCCTGAGTTCAATTCCCAGCAACCACATGGTGACTCACAACTATCTGTAATGGAGTCTGATGCCCTCTTTTGGTGTGTCTGAAGACAACAACAGTGTACTCATACATAAAATAAATAAACAAATCTTAAAAAAAAAAAAAGATTAGACATAAACCCTCGTGTCAATGAGGCAGCCCAGTAGGAGGAAAAGGGTCCCAATAGCAAACAAGAGTCTGAGACACCCCCATGCCCACTGTTAGGAGTCCCACAAAAACACCAAACTAAAGAACAATAACATATGCAGAGAACCTAGCACAGACCCATGTAGGCTACATGATTGTCAGTGTCTGTGAGCCCATGAGACCTGCTTAGTTGACTCTGTGGACCGTGTTCTTCTGTTGTCCTTATCTTCTCTGGCTCCTACAGTCCTTCATTCTTATCTTTGAGTTGTGACTATTCAAATTCACTCTTTGATGTGTCACCATTTTTACACAGTTCAACAATCTCTGCTTTGTGTTTTTTATTTAAAGAACTAATTATTCCCACCTGTTACTAATTTTATGAATGTATATTTGTACAAATATTTATTGGGGGGTACATTTTATACTGCTTGAGCTTTTGTTATTCATGTCCATGTATAAAATCAATATAGCTTTATTCAGTGCTGTGTCCATTCCATTTAGTTATCTACCTTTGGACAATTTGGAGTATCCTAACCTATATCCTCTTAAAGGCAGCACCTTTTAAATTTGTGACTAGAGCCTTTCTTAATTAACAATCTATTTTAAAGCACTTTACATAAAATCAGCCTAGCAGACTTTGGGCAAAGAACAATTCCCTTACTGGGTATCTTTCAGACCCTAAGTGATCAGAAGAATCCCATTGTACAATATGGGCAGTGGGTACAGAGATAGAATGGAATGGGAGAAAGCTGAAACACCGACTCAAAAATGGATTTATCATCCCAAAGTTACTCTAGGATATAGGAAAAAGCAGAGGTGACTTTTTTTTTTCATGATGGTCTAATCCTGCTCTACTTGAGGATGTAGTTATCTTTTCTGATTTTTTTCCCATAATTTTTTCTTTATTCACAGTAGATCCCAATCTCATCTCCCTCCTCTCCTCCATGTTCTATTCTTAGAAATCTCACCCTCCATTATCCCCTCCCCTTCTCAGAAAAGGGGGAGCCCCTTGGGTACCACCCTGCTGTTGCCCTGGGACATCTAGTCTCAGCAGGACTAGTTACATCCAGGCCCAGCCAGGCAGTCCAGTTAGGGGAAGGGGAACCCATGCCAGGCAACAGAGTCAGAGACAGCACCTGCTGCCTAAGGACCCACAAGAAGACCAAGATGCACATCTGCTACAAATGAGAGTTTGTGGAGGGAGGCTAGGTCTAGCCCGTGTATGGCCTTTGGTTAGTGGTTTAGTTCTGTGAGCTCCCATGGCCCAGATTGGTTGACTCAGTAGTGGTGGCCTTACCCCCCCAGCTCACTCAATTCTATCTCCCATAGTTACACAAGGCTCCCCAAGCTCCACCTGATGTTTGGCTGTGGGTCTCTGCATCTGTTTCCATCTGCTGCTCAGGATGAAGCCTCTCAGGAGACCGTTATGCAGCTACATGACTTAATTTTGGTTCCCTATTACAAAACTTTAGTGATTACCTCTTGTTTTGGTGCAGTGGGCATAGAGCTAAGTCCAAATCAAAGGCCTTCTATAAATGTCGTTTTACATGCCTCTCAAAAGTTCTGAGCCCTACTAATGGAAATTGTTATTGATTAGATGTGAAATTTTGCCCATAGGTTCGTATGTTAGAACACTTGGTCCACACCAGTTTGGAATGTTGGGAAGGTGGAATCTTGCTGGAGAAACTGGGTCACTGGGGTGTCTGTTTTGTTGATGTTTTATAGCCTACCCTCACTCCTTACATACTTTTTGCCCCCTTACTGTGGATACAATATGATTGACATCTGGCCCCTGCTTCCGCTTCTGTGCCTTCCCTATCTGATGGAATAGGTCTCCATGAACTTCAAGGTGAACTCTTTGTCTTTTGAGCTGCATCTTCTCAGTTATTTTGGCACAGCAACAAGAAAAGTACCTAACATGGAGATGTTGACTATGGACTACAAATATGCTTGCTTGTGAAGCTTTCATTTCTCGTGTAGCTCTTAAATCATTTCCAGGAAGGGAAAGGGGAAAGGCTAACTAATGCAACCTTTCTCCTATGGCAATGACTGCCAGGTCCTGCTTAAATAATAGATGATGAAAACAAGTGCTCGATACATACTGTTTAGTTAAAAGAATGAATGATTAACCCAGCAAAGTGCATACTCCTGAAATGAAGATATTCTACCTGTTGGGAAAGATATCTATATTAGGGTGACCCTACTACTACATATTCATAATCTCTAGGTTCATTTGAAAATGTTTGCACTGCCTCCTTGATGTCCCAGTTTCCTGTTCTCCTCACTAGGAATAATTACGTATCACGCGACAGTTTGATCAGATGTGGTCCACACATAGGCTAGCAGTCCTATGTGGTTATAACACTGACTTTTTAGCTATCTTCATGTATGTAAGCAATTCTCACATTTGCAAAATGATAAAGTAATGTGGAAACAAATTTATCAGAATGTAATCCTTTTGTAAAATGATTCATGATTATATTCCACCCACAGTATTCTATTCATTCAATCTATAAATATCTACCTACCTTATTCACAGTCTTCAAATCCCGTTTCAACATGAAAGCAGCCTTTAGTCGAGAATCTCAGCTACTTTTTTTTAAAGTGTGAAAACAGGTGTGTGTAAGTTATTAGCCACCCAGAATTTACTTTAGGTATAAATCATTGCTTTTGACATGTAAGACAGGATTTCTTGCTGTAGCCCTGGCTGTCCTGGAACTTGCTCTGTAGACCAGGCTGGCTTTGATTGCTGAGATCTGCCTGCCTCTGTCTTCCAAGTGCTGGGATTAAAGGTGTGTGCCAGCATGCCCAGCTACGTGCTATTTTTATGTAACTGAAAATCAACCTCAGGAAATTGAAAGTTCATCCATCTCCAAAGGTACATTCATTTACAATTCCACTCAGTTCCTGCTCATAGCTGCAGACTGCAAGCGGGATAGGTAACTTTCTGAGCAACTCCAAATACCAGCTTTCCCATCTTTGACCCGCATCCCATCTCTTCATTGTCTTAGGCACTTTGAAATAATTACCCACAAGCCCCTTCACTCCTTTGTATGCAATCTCTACTCCCTCCCCTCCCCCACATCCCTTTCCATCTCTTAGTCTGTTAAAATGCTCAAGCTGAAATCTCTTCCTTTCCTTTCATAGCTGTGTTTCAGTTTCTTAACCAAGGCTTATGCTGCAAATGCCAGAACATCAGAGGAGAGATACAGGAAGAAAGCCCATTGGGCACAGGCAGCAAAGATGGTGTGATTCAGAAACTAAGCGAACACAGCCAGTGCCCTAATTCAAAGCCCAGGCAACTGGGAATTGAAATCGTAGAGGCTGAATTCTTCCATTTATAAGCATCCTACCACAAACCTCAATTACTTTGGAAACTGGAGCAGGGAAGAATCCTTTGGGTGCACCAATAAGTCCCTCACACAGAAGGGAACAGAGGCTGAGACAGGGAAGATGAGGGCAGCTGATGATGACAGTTGCATTCAAGTACTTGAGATGCTGACTAGTAAACATCCCTAGTCTGAGCCTATAATGTAGGAGAGACATAAAGGAGAGGGATATAGCTACAGTGTGAGAATGAATTTTCTATCGGAACATAAAATGATTTAGCTAGAGCAGGATTATATTTTTATCATTATAGTCCTGAGGCCAAATAATTATGTATTAGGCATTCTTTACAGCACATTACTTATTTAGCCACAGGACACCTTCCTTTAGTGAAGGAAAGCATGAAATTCATTTTGTACCCTGAGCGGGGAGTAATAAGTGCCTTAAAGTTCTGAGTGAATGTACATTGTTGACATGGACAAAGTCATGGCAAGGACCAAGGCCTCAGACCCATGGAAAATTGGCAAAGCCTTTCCCCATATGGGCCCATCCTGCTCAAGACTGTCAAAGCCTTCTTCCTCTGGTTCAAGTACAAAGGATTAAGGATGATTGATCGGTGTGTGCAAAAACTAGCAAGGGCAGCTTCCTCCCCCAAGATGTTTCTAGCCAGAGACTGCTCGCCTACAGAGACCTCTTACTGAGACTAGGTAACCACTTCCCCTGTGCTGCATAATACAATAAGCACGCTCAAGTGTCTAATGGCGTGATGCTTGTGGTTCTCTCAGGCTGCACAGCCCACCTGCTCCCAGCTTCTCTGTACGCGTGTCTGTATGCCTGTGTGTCTGTGTGTCTATTATTTCCTTCATTCCTTTGTCCCAGTCAGGTTCTCAGCTCAAAGCTGAGTGGGTTGCAGCTTGTACCCTCAACATTTCTCACAGTGACCGACTTCATTCCGCCTACATAGTAAGTACCCAACAAGTGAGTTATTAGTGATGATAGCGATCTCTCAATAAATGATTCATGAAATGAATGCATTAACATCAAAATAAAGTGGTCATCATGAGGAAAAGAAGACAGAGCTTCATTTCCCCATACACTGTGTAACAACTCCCACAAAGATGATTTAAGTATGTGAAAGTATTTTGTAAACTGAAGAATACTATTACCAACTGTAAGTATTTTCAGAAAACTCATGCTTATTTTTACTCAGACTTACTGTTAGTATAATATGCAAAACAATAATTCACAAGCCTAGGTTTTTGATTCTGAAAAACTAACAGCTCATGGGCACCAAATATATTTATATGAAGTAATTGAAAGGAAAACCAGAGCTATATTCTGTGCCCCCATGTGCCTAAAAATACTTCTAGTTTACAGCTATCCGATATGCCTCTATTTATTGGTTGGTAAATTTGACTGCTAATATTTGTTAAGGTGTCAGTATTAATTCCAATAATAGCATGATTCATAACATTGGGTACTGTCATCAGTGGTTTGTATCACTTTGATTATCTATTAAATGGGAACAATAACTCCTGTTATAATTCTATGACTAACTGAGATAATGCAAACCTAATTCTTCACGTTGACTTGTCATTATCATTGTATAGATGGCCCATTTTTCTACTCTTTTAATATACAGATAATATTTATTTTCTAAATTATTATGCCAGTATTTGGCACTCAGGCTAATCCAGTTAATAGCTTTCCCTGGAGGGAAAATGACTGGGCCCTGGAGCACATAATTACATTGGCTGGGGTGTCTAACGAAATGTGGGTTGAAGAATGCATCTCTTGGCAGAAGGCACACATCTTACTATTAAAAATTTCAGCTGGGTAGGTCTGCGATGGAAAATGAGGGTTAATGGGGAGAAGATTGATTGGCACTCTTAGAGTTGATTCACCCTCTCATTGATATTTGCTTCTGTTCCTTGACAAGCCTGTCTAGAATCTGCCTGTTGCACTAGGGTTCTATTTTCAGTGTCCCTCCACTTCCTTCCTGTGGGGCTATTCAGTAGGTGTCATTGAAATCCTCCCATCTTCTCCATTCTCTTGCTTTCTGTTCTCAATAATACCTATAGAATATTCTGGAAATGGAACGTTCTGTAAGAACGGAGCTACTTGGGACATTCTAGGCTTTTCAACACTTTCTACAGTCAGTTATGTGACCCTGAAAACATATATCATGCAGTAGTTTGCTCTCTGGAGCTTCTCATTGGCTGTAAGTAAAAACAGTCAAGGCTTCATCTACCCTAAGAAACGTTCTGAGCTAAGGCTTGGAGCAAATTCTAGACTTCTGTTGTCTCATGCTGCCTATCTGTAAATAACAAAGCTGCTTCATGTAACTTGTTGCACATGTGAGTATTCTGTTTCACTAGATAGACGTGGCAATAACCAGAACACAGTGAAATTGCTTCCTGCTCTCTGAGATCTTTAAATGAGGGAAGAAATCGTTGACAGTATGTGAGTGGGTGGGGCCTGTAAGATCCACAAACAAGGAATGCTGCTATTCACTGTTAGCTCAGCACAGGGGCATTTGTCACAGGGGCATTTGTGCTTTAAAGTAAACCCAAATTTCTGTGCAAATGGCCGGTTTGCTGCCTCCTTCTATGGTAAAGGTAAGGCTCTCCACAGTGAACCATGAGAAGCTGAACTGCTGAGGCATGAACAGTACCCCTTTTCAATGGTTAGGTTCTGTGGTGGCCTTCTGGAGCAAACTGGATCATTTCTGTGTGTTCTCTAGAACTAGAAGTCACATTTAAAACAGAGTTCACTTAAAACTCAAAATGTCTTCTTTCTCTTCATTTGAAAAGTATTTCTATTGCTGTTTCTGATTCTGGGCTTCAGTGAACGGATTTATTTCCAAGCACTAGGAGGAACGGGAGCTCCTTCAGACCCTATCACCTTTCAAGCCAGTGTGCAAAGACAGGATGAAAAGCCACAGGCTTACGGGATGCTTCCTGTAGGAGCCAAATTGCTTGCCACTCTTGCTTCACCAGGCTGCCTAGGAAAACATTTGGTTTCCAGATGTGGTATATGACAGGACCCTTGTTCATTCTCATGGTCTGCATAACTTGTGCTATCTGAGATGCCATAAGAACATATTTCGATAGCCAGTGTTTGTAAGTAAACACACAAAGACTAGGACAAGATGTAGGATTAGAAGAATTCAGTAACATAAACAAAGTAACTTTGTATGTGTAACTCTGAGACACCATGTTGGTGACATTTGAACAGTATCTAAAAAATACAGATTCTTTGGCCTTCTTCTCCATGGCAAACATGATTGATACAATCTGACATGTAATCTGGGTGTCTGCATATTTAATAAACTCTCTACATTATTCTCATATACAGTGAGAATGAGAAACTTTTGCTCGTTTTGTAGAGCCTCCATAATTGAGAGGTGGGCATATCTGCACAAATACACATTTCCGACTTCCTGATATCAGTTCCAGATCCACACACTACCATGTTTTGAGGGAAAAAAGCAGTGGTTTTTAGGCTAATGCTTGATATGGAAGTCAAAATGTATTGTCCTCCAATGATGAACAATGAGGTAAAACAGTGAACTAAAGGAAATGAAATATGTCCTTTTCCTATTAAACTTTAAGTGCTATTTATTAAATTTTTAATAAGTCTTCATAGAAGTAGATGGGAGTTTTCTATTTTACTCTTTGGTCAATAAAATTTGACCTCATGGTAGATGCTACACTAGCTATATGATTTCCTTAGTTTTAATACTCTTTCTCTTGTTATGTGATGTATCTCTCTCTCTCTCTCTCTCTCTCTCTCTCTCTCTTTCTCTCTCTCTCTCTCTCTCTCTCTCTCTCTGTGTGTGTGTGTGTGTGCATGTAGATGACAGAGATGAGGTGGATGATGTGTATCTGGATTTGCTACTCTTCTGAAATGAGAACTTGTAGTTTCTTTGTAAAGTCAGTTATGTCAAGGGTGTTTGGCTGGGGCACACAGATAGAAGAGTGTTTTGCTAAAGCTGACATGTGAAAGAATGTTTCCCTAAAACAGACCCAGGTCAAAGGATATTTTCCTATAGCAGACATACATGAAAGGAGTCATGATAAAGAAATATAAATAGTGGTAGCTCGAGCCTTGGTTTGCTTTGTTCCTTGTTTGCTTGTACAGCAAGCACTTTGCTTAGAAAGCCACTTCCCCAGCCGTGAAATATTTCACCTTTCTGTTTCTTACTTTGTATTGCACCTCAGACTCATTATTTATCCATTACAGACACACGTGTGAATGTATGTATGCGTTCATTATATTGTGTAACCTGGAGTTTATTAACTATGGATGTGTCGAACAAAGAAAGGAAGCCTTCTTTAGTCTCCTTTGAGGAGACTAAAACAAAAAGCAGCAGGCTGTCACAGGTGTTATCAAAACAAAGTTGTGTTATGGTAAACTAGATATATGTGCAGAAGGGACAAAGGCCTCAAGGAAATATATTTGTTATCATAAGGGAAGAGTTATGTGCATTTACTGTCAGAGCAATTACTTCATTTATGAAGAAGTGTAGCTAATATCTGAAATGCTTTTCACTTTGCTATATTCCATTCTCTTTGATGTCTGAAATCCCCATTAGTGTCACTGTTTTTATTGACTATAACAACCAACAGTGGTATTATTTATGAACAGCTTAATGTATATGAGGTAATGCACCACATTCTTAACATGAGTTGCTTATCTTATTTAATCTGTATCCAGCTAACTCCATTTTAGCAATAGAAAGCTAAGTATCAGAGGTCTATGGAGCATCAAAGCCTTGATTTCAGTGCCTTCTTTCTGAGGAGTCCTGCTGCACCACATTGCCTTCTAAAATCTACTTACATAACGAAGTAATGTAATAGCAAGGAGGTGGTGATTAGGATCCTGGTGATTGGAAGTCAGATAGCTTAGCATGAATTCACTTTTGCCTTGATCAAGAGTGGTAGCAGATATAACAACATGATTAACATTCTATAATATCGCTTAATATCAGCATTAATTTTTTTCATATGATAAAAAGGAACCATCATGTGTGTTATAAATGTCTGACATCAGCTAGATTGTGACCTAGCAAGTCTCAGACATGTATTATAGGAACTGTGTATATGAAGACTTGTAAACAAAATCATTACAGACAGAGGCATGGACGTCCTAAGTAGTTATATGTATATAGTATGCACATGTGGATATATAAGTTAGAAGCCATGTCCATACACAAGGATTTCAATTTGTCTCTCTGCAGAGTGACAGTGGAAGGTTTCAAAGAGGACAGTGATGTGGCTAGCTCTGAAGTATAGAAAAAAATCACTCTGGAAGAAGCCAGGAGAATAGGCTGAGGGAGAACAGATTTGAAGAAGCTTGTTAAAATAACTGGGTTTTCTATTTCAACCCGTAATAATGAGTACTAAACCAGGACAAGTATTAGCAGAGGGAATGGAGGAAGGTAACATGGATTTTAGAACTAATTAAGAAACAGCATTCATAAAACATGCTATGTGGTTCATTGTGGGAGGTGAAGGTAGAGAGGGCAATCTGATGTTACTTCCACATTTCTAGATGAGATGACTTGAGTGTGTAAAGGGGTGCAATGGACTAAGACTATCCTGAAGACTTTTTGGAGAGGGAGGAAAAGAGTTCTTAAATTTAGTTTTGATATGCTGTCTTCTAGGTCTCTCTGAGAACTCTAAGCTACTGTTCAACAGGCAGAAAAATACATGCATCCCAAGCAATCTAGCCTGGACATAGAAGTTCTGTGCTTATCAACTTGTCTGTTGACTTTCAGACCACAGGACAGTTGTTATTGCACAGTCAGGAGGAGTGTACAAAGTACAAAGAGAAATGGCACAGAAAATCCACAGATTACCATAGCATTTAAGGAAGAAGTATAAGAAGGGAGGTTAGGAATGGAGATTGAGGTTGAACAATTGAAAGCAATCACAGCTGCTTGTTCCTTTTCTGTCCTTAGCCTAACACTTAACAAGAAGAGTGGTTTGGGAGAATACTAACAACCAGTAAATATATGGGCATGTGCTAAAACAGTAGGTCTCAAATCTTGGGTCACCCCCTCGGAAGGTTGAATGACCCTCTCCCAGGGATCTCCTAAGACCATCAGAAAACACAGATATTTACATTATGATTTGTAACAGTAGTAAAATTACAGTAATGAAGTAGCAATGGAATAATTCTATGGTTGGAGGTCTCCACAACATGGAAAACTGTATTAAAGGTCACAGTGTTAGAAAGGCTGAGAACCACTGGACTATAGCAAAGACATACATAATTTTCTGTACAAGTTTTATGCACCAAAAAGTCTGGTCACCTCTGTCACTGTAGTATGAAAGCACTACAGACAAATTGTTAGTGAAATGGATGTGGCTATATTTGAATAGAGTATTGTATACAAACTCCCTGATTTGTTTTGAATTTTCTATAATTTTGTGGTCATCAAAGTCTTTCTTCTTTTAGTTAAAAACATTATTATTGTATATGTGTATGATACAAGTAGTGTGTGAGGGAGAGGAACCTGAACTGGATATATATATATATATATATATATATATATATATATATATATATATATATATATATATATATATATACATACATATACACACATATATATTACTGCATGGATGTGGAGGTCAGAAGACAGTCCTTTATGTAATAACTTTATGTAATAATTGTTAAGAAATACTGAAACCTTGGGCGCTAGCTCCGCAGCGAGTCCCACAATACCCAGAGGAACCTCCACTCCCAGGCGCTCTGACACACTCAGGGTCAGAGGTAAGCAGGAACCAACATCTGTCCCAACACTGGGAGTAACTGGGACCAGCTTGATCAGGCACACCAGAACTCCACCAGACCACTGACTCCAGTACCTTCCGGTCTCTCTGGGTTAGTGTTCTGAGCAGACCTTGGGCACGAGATCTGCAGCCAGTCCCACAATACACAGAGAAAGCCACACTCCCAGGTGATCTAACAAGCTCAGGATCCCAGGATCCCAGAA
>NC_045030.1:138345391-138345652 GCF_008632895.1 Mastomys coucha | reverse complement strand
ATTACCAACATATCCTAATCGATTGAAATCCAATAATATGAGGAATTGGAAATTTGTTGATTGTTACCAAATGATTTCTCTAATTTAGTAATTGGAGAAATAGGTCCAACATTGTACAATCTATATACACGGTCACCTTGTTTGTTTGTGACAGTGTCTTGCTGTTTACAACATAAGGGTCTTAAAATCTTGTTTCTCCTATCTCAGCTTCTCTATATGTAGTATTGTTTATTTCATGTTTTTACACTATACTATGGTTTT
>NC_045030.1:138344357-138345380 GCF_008632895.1 Mastomys coucha | reverse complement strand
GGGTCTATGGGAGGAGCGGTGGTACAAAAGGGGAAAAAGAATGTGATTCAATTCTATTTAATTAAAATGTTTTTATATGTTAACAAATTTAGATAAATTGAAATCCTGTAACTTTTCGGATAATGCAATAAAAGTTAAAAAAAAGAAATACTATCATTATATTTTGTACAAATATTCCTGAAAAAATACATGTTCGTCCCAGGAGACATGAATGTGGGAAAGGGATATGTAAGGAACAGGAGGCATAATAAGTAGAGAGAAAAGTAAAAGACAGTAGAGGGTTACCATAATCAGAGTGTGCTATATACATGTGTTTTTTTAAAGGGGTGTTTAAGGTGCATAACGTTTTCTGAACCCATAGACCCTATTAAAATAGGTTGCTGTGCAGACCTGGCCCATGTTCTAGAACTTGTCAACACAATCTGAGAGAAGCAACATCTTTAACAGGGTAGGTAATGCATAGCTCAAAAGCTGTCTGACCCCATTTAGCACTTGTCATTGTGTATAACATCTGAAAAAGTAAGGAACTATTGGAAAGCGAAGCTAATTGAAAATGTCAGTTAGAACAGATAAGGATAGGACACCAGAGGGGGAAATAAACTTGTTTACAAATGGTTCTACTGTATATGAAATTTCCTAAAGAAAGAGTTGGGGTGTTAGGGAGATTAGAAAGCAAAGATTAAAAGACATCAGGTTTCTTTTTGAGACCATGAAAATTCCCTAAAGTTGATTGTTGTAATGATTGAATAAGTTTGAGTATAATACAACTCAAAACCATTGAATTGTCTAGTTTAAATGGGTGTCTTAAGTGGAATATGAATGATAGCTATAAAACTCAGCAAAGAAACAGATAAAAGGTGTGGAGAATAAAGAACCCACAAAAGAAATCCATATGAAACCAATAAGCTCCAAGAAAACAGACACCAAAGAGTGATATAAACTATACTGACACTATAGGAAAAGCTCTGGCTCTCTTCTAAAAGAAAAAAGCACGACAATTTTCCAGGATTCAAATGAGCAAGC
>NC_045030.1:138342928-138344346 GCF_008632895.1 Mastomys coucha | reverse complement strand
AAAAAAAAAGAAAAAGAAAAAAAACAGTACTCACCTATACCACTCCTGAGCATGTACCCAAAAGATGCTCCACCATCTCATAAAGACATGTGCTCCCTGGACAGGCGAGATGGCTCAGCGGGTAAGAGCTCCGACTGCTCTCCCGAAGGTCCTGAGTTCAGATCCCAGCAACCACATGGTGGCTCACCGCCACCCATAATGAGAATTGACGCCCTCTTCTGGTGCATCTATAGACAGCTACAGAGTATTACACCTGAGCTAGTGGGCTGGAGTGAGCAGGACCGGCAGAGGTCCTGAGTTCAATTACCAGCAGCCACACACATGATGACTCACAGCCATCTGTACAGCTACAGTGTACTCATACACATAAAATAAATCTTTATAAAAAGGATATGTGCTCCACTATGTTCATACAACCCAGATATCTCTCGACTGAAGAATGGATACAGAAAGTATGGTATATCTACACAGTAGAATACTAATCGGCCATTAAAAACAAGGACATCATAAATTTTGCAGGCAAATGGATGGAACTAGACAATATTGTCCTGAGTGAGTTAACCCAGACTCAAAAGGACATGTATGGTAGGTACTCACTTATAAGTGGATATAAGTCACAAAGTACAGGATAACTATAATCATCAGACCCAAAGAAGCCAAATAAGGAGGGCTCAAGGCAGGATATTTGAATTTTTCTCAGAAGGGGAAACAAAATAGTTATCAGATACCAGTGAAAGGCAGGAACTGAGTAGAAGAGGGGAAGGGGAGGAGGGGACATCATATGTAGGGAGATCAGAGAAGAGAGAATGGAGATTGGCTGGGGGGAGGGGCAGTCTCTAGGACATGTCAAAGACCTGGGTTGGGGAATGGTCCCAGAAGGTGTAAGGGAGCAACCCTAGTTGAGATTCCTAGCAGAAGTGGATATGGATCCTGAAGTGGCCACTTCCTGTAGCCAAGCAGGACTCCCAGTAGAAGAATAAGGACAGCAACCCACCCATAAAGCCTTTGACCCAAAATTTGTCCTGCTCACAAGATGTGCAGGGACAAAGACTGACCAGAGATTGATGAAATAGCCAAATATAGAGCAGAGTCTGAGGGAATGGCCAACCAATGACTGCCCCAAATTGAGACCAATTCCACGGGCAAGAACCAATCCCTGACACTATTAATGATACTCGGTTATACTTGCAGACAGGAACTTAGCATAACTGTCCCCTGAGGAGCTCCATCCAACAGTCAATGGAAACAGAGGCAGAGACCCACAGCCAAACATTAGATGGATGCAGCTCAGGGTGTCTTAAGGATGAGTTGGGAAAACAATTGAGAGACCGGAAGAGGACAGGAACTCCACAGGAAGAACAACAGATTCAACTGAACTGGACCCTTGAAAGGCCCCAGAGACTGAATCACCAACCATA
>NC_045030.1:138339814-138342543 GCF_008632895.1 Mastomys coucha | reverse complement strand
TACTTAATAATTATGTAAATGTCAACAATGCAGGGACCTGTTAAATTCATAGTGATAGATCAATGCATGGAGATGCTAAAAAGTAATATTAGAAAGATTAAGTTAGATCCATACCAACTGGTTAAAGAAGTATCTCTCATGATATTATGTATTGGGAAAGAGAATTAAGTGCAAACTAGTGTGTATACTTCCCCCTCTGTGCCCATGTGCACATATAAGTGTGTAAGTATAGAGAAGGATGAAAGAAAGTAGGCAGAATATGAATATAAAAGGAGCAATATATGTGCATTTATTTCATCTCAAAAGCCCTGACTATAGCATTTTTCATTAAAAATCTGGCACAAATTCATTGGGGGAAAAGCCAGATATTTGACTACTTGTAATCTTCAATAACCCCACTCAGTATGAACAAATACTTTGTTACATAAATTTTAATATGCTTGATGGCTATTGAACATGCAAATTTGTGTTGTTGTTGTCCTGAACCTCACTAGTAGAGTGACATTCTATTTATTTATTTTATATATATGAGTACACACTGTAGCTGTACAGATAGTTGTGAGCCTTCATCTGGTTGTTGGGAATTGACTTTAGGACCTCTGCTCACTCCAGTCAACCCCGCTCTCTCCAGCCCAAAGATTAATTTATTATTGTAAATAAGTACACTGTAGCTGTCTTCAGACTCACCAGAAGTGGGAGAGCATCAGATCTCATTACGGGTGGTTGTGAGCCACCATGTAGTTCCTGGAATTCGAACACAGGATCTTTGGAAGAGCAGCCGTTTCTCTCAACTGCTGAGCCATCTCACCAGCCCAAGAGAGTGACATAAACACTATATCATTATGTTAAAATCTTGAAAATACTTTTGTAACATATGTGTCTGTATATATTTTATGATGCTTTTAGGGTAGTATCTTGAGTTTTTGAAGTCTTTTAGTGTTAGTTTTTCCTCCCTATTTTGTCCCACTTACCTAGCCCTCCTATCCCTCATCTTATTTAATTGTTTTAAGTTCATTATTTTTCAGTTAGTTTCTTTTACATATTTAATTTTTTCATACACTCTATTTTATTATGTTTCCTTTCCAACTCTTCCCACATTCTCTACACTTCCCTACCTAACCAACTTCTTTATATTCTGTCTTGCTTGGTTACTTGCTCTCTTGCTCTCTTTCTCTCTCTCTCACTTTCTCTGTTTTTCTCTCTGGCTTTCTCTTGCTCTATTTTTCTCTCTCACACATACATACACACAGAGAGAGACAGAGACATAGAACACAAGAGAGAAACTACAAAACTGAAAATCAAAACAAACAAGCAAATAAACTGAAACAAGCCCAGTGCCAAAACCAAAAAATAAGCTCACGAAAAACGTGACGTTCATTTTGTGTTGGCCAGCTACTCCTGGGCATGGAGCCTGCCTTGAGTGTGGTTGATGTATGTAGTGACACTCCTTTGGAAAATACCATATCAATTGTAAATAGCTTTTCAGTTAGGGGTGGAATTCTGTGTTCACTGCCCCTTTTCAGTGCCAGGACCCCATATGGCTTGAACCTATGCAGGTCTTGTGTGTGGTGCCAGTGTCTATTTATGTATGTACACATGTGTCTGCCTTTTTGTATGTATTCCACAAGCATGCAGACGCCAAAAGAGAGCATCGTATTCCCTGGACCTCGAGAAATAAGTGGTTATGAAGCACTCAACATGGGTTCTCTGAACCAAATTTGGCTCCTCTTCAAGAACAGCAAGTGCTCTTAATTTCTGAGACATCTCTCTAGCTCTGTTCCACACATTTTGAAATTCTATAATTTGTGTGTATGCATGCTATTTATTTCTTAACATTTGAAATTATGTGTTTGTATGTGTGTCTGTGTTTAGGAATGTTGCACATGATTTCAGCTGCCTGTAGAAGCCAATGGTCTTGTGTGTGTGGGTTCTCCTTTTTCCTACCCTTTATCCCCTCCAGTTTGCCCCTATCAGTAGATAGGAGATAAAGAAAGAAAAGGTAAGGAAAGAAAGATGGAAGGGAGGAAATGGGGGATAGGGATGTCTGATTCTACTTTCTTTTGTCTTGTTTCTTCTTTAAGCATGACTACAAATCACACCGACTGACCCTTGGGGGTCCTAGAATTTATATACTACCTGAGAAATTCCCAGAATTCCAAATGTCACACAATCACAGAAACTATGTGCAGCTGGCAAAAACATGCCTCTGCTAGAGCACAAGGCAAATCATAGTCAGCTGCTGCGAAGCAGCCCCACAGCCCCACAGCCCCACAGCTGGGACTAGAACAAAAACATATTCTTATAATATTTCTGTGTTTTTTTTTAAAGCAAACAAAATTCCAGAATACTCACTGCAGTGTAGGATTATCCTAAGAGTTGGATTTACAAGCGATTGTGAGCTGCTGAATGTGGGGTGCTGGGAACTGAACTTGGTTTTTTTTGTTGTTTTTTTTCTAATCAATTCATGCTCTTAACTGTTAACTAATCTATCTTACCCACAATGTATTAGTTTTTCATAAAATAAATTCAACACAGTTAGAAGAGAAAGCTATGATCCACCTTATTTTTTAATGTTTCCATATTCAAGATCAATTCAAAATTAAAAATTTAAAAGAAAGTGCATTTAAGCAGGCCAGTGATAGCACATGCCTTTAATCCCCACACTTGGGAGGCAGAGGCAGGTGGATTTGTCAGTTAGAAGCCAGCCTGGAAATACAGAGAAACCTTGT
>NC_045030.1:138319613-138339690 GCF_008632895.1 Mastomys coucha | reverse complement strand
TGCCAGGGTGGGAAGATAGGAGTGAGTGGGTGGGTGGGGGAGCCTCATAGAGGCACGGGGAGGGAGGATGGGATAAGGGCTTTCCGAAGGGGAGACCTGGAAAGCGGAAAACATTTGAAATGCAAATAAAGAAAATATCTAATAAAAAATAAAAAATAAATAAATATGAGCTATGACTATGGGCTGAGAAATGTTCAGAGAAGTGTCCTCATGGGCATGAGGGGAAGGGACCTAGTCTTTACAGGTAGGATTTAGTTGATAAATATGACATAGATCACATAGGGAAGGAATCCATATAAAAGCAAGAAAACGAGGAATGTTACTTCCCCCAAAGTTCAAAGCACAGAGAGTAGAAGATGGTTCAAATTTCTCCTTTACACATTGATACCAAATGTTCTCTCATGTAACACAGCTACCACCAAGCTGTAAGCTATGGAGTCTGTCTTCCATCATCGGCCTCCTATTTGCAGATAGTCCCAGACCTATGATGCATGACTACTGATATTTTACTTATGACAATATGAAAACTATATATATATATACATATATATATATGTATATATATGTATATATGATGGATCGATATAGATATGTTGATATATGTTTGGCAGTGATAGGGACCTGAAGCTCCTAGTCAGTCATGTGATCAGGAAGGGAAAACACCCATATTCTACAACATGTAATATTGCTAAGCTGTGATGTTTGATAGACTAAATGCATTAAACCAAATTTCAACTTATTATATCTCCAGTTTATCAGGATGGAATTTTAAGGCAAGTCAATGCTCCAGTATGAATTTCTTTCCTTTTGATCCATTTATAAGCTTTTCATTAAACAGCCACATATTTTCCCAATAATTAACAGGGACATACAGATCATGTTAAATATATGTGCAGAATCATTTGAGGGAAGAAAAGCCCTTGGATACCAACTAGTATACTCATGACATATGCTAGAAATGAATATGAGGTTAAATGAGGTGAAGCAAGTCAGCAGGTTGCTAAGTTACTTAGCTGGCTGGCAAAGAGTTCCAAATACAGCCAAGTATTCTACCTTGTGGGCCAGTTTCCTCTGCCTGGGTTTACTAATAATACATTTCTTTTCTAGACTAGTCCATGATCTGGTAAGATTCCTGCCTACTATTAATGTCCAGGAAACAGTAAACAAAATGCAAAAGCATATAAACTGGATGCTCACTAGAGGAGTATCGCGCTAACTTGATCAGGCTCAAAACCTGGGAACTAGCAATTTATCATGGTGAGGTGGTTTGCATATGCTTGGCACACAGAGAGTGCCATTGTTAGGAGGTGTGGCCTTGTAAGATGTGTTTCACTGTGGAGGAGGGTGTCAGCTTTGGAGGTGTCTTCCTATGCTCAGGATGCACCCACTGTGGAAGTGAGCTTCCTCCTAGTTGCTGGAATAAGCCAGTCTCTCTCCTGGTTGCTTTTAAATCAAGATGTAGGACTCTCAGCTCCTTCTCCAGCACTATGTCTGCCTGCATGCTGCCATGCTTCCTGCAATGTTAATGGACTAAACTTCTAAAGATGTAAGCCAGCCCCAATTAAATGTTTGCCTTTATGAGTTGCCTTGGTCATGATGTTTCTTCCTAACCATGGAAACACATAGCAACATCTTGGTATGCATTCCAGGCTCAAGAGAGAAGATAGTATATTACATCCTGCCTGGACTCTCATTTCTGTCAAAATGTGAGCTTACAATTGTGAAGATGGAGTAGTAGGGAATTCAGTATGACTGACAGATACAGTCTTAGTAAGGGCTTCCATTCCTGTGAAGAGACACCATGGTTATGGCAACTTTTATAGAAGAAAACATTTAACTGAGGGTGGCTTACAATTTCAGAGGTTTAGTCCATTATCATCATGTCAGGAAGCATGGCAGTGTCCAGGCAAATATGATGCTGGAGAAGGTGCTGAGAGTTCTCTATCTGGATTCACAGGCAGCAAGGAGAGACTGTGTCTCTCACTGGGCATAGCTTCCACATATATGACCTCAAAACCTACCCACCTACATTACCTTCAACAAGGCCACATCTTCTAATAGTGCCATTCCCTATGGCCAACCATTCAAATATGTGAATCTAAGGCAGGCAATCCTATTCAAACCACCAAAGGTACTATTCTTTCTTCTTGTTTACTTTGTCTTCTATTTTTAAAGAGAACAGAAAGAGGGAAGGAAGGAAGGGAGGAAGGGATGAAAGAAGGAAGGAGGGAAGGAAGGAAAAACAAAGAAAGATGGGGAAAGGCAACAATGGAGGAAGGGATTAGAAGAGACTTTTCTTTGTCTTGGTATTTTCCTTACAGTGTAAATGCTGATATTAAAACTTCCTGGCCTAGGATATAGTTTTCTCTTTTCCTTCTTCAAAATCTATATTCTAGCTGAAGGTGATGGTGCATGTTTACAATCTCAGCACTAACGAGGCAGAGATAGGAAGGTCACGTGGTCAAGGTCAATTTGGGGAACATAGGGAGATTCAGACAAATAAGCAAACCCAGCTTTCCTGACTCCTCTATCCTGATTGTGTATGGGGCCACAAGATTCTACCAGTGATTTGATATTTCTGAGATATTCACAAGTGTTTATAGGAAACATAATTATTATATTTGAAATGTTCTTCCAGGCTAGGGTGAAACCCAGGCATCAGCAACATAGTAAGAGTTGGAAATAAGATCACGAATAAGGTATGGTAAGGTTCTGGGGTGCATTTCCATAGTTCTATACAGCTCTAGCATCTGAGGATAGCGGCATAGATCAGACCCCCTTTGTCTCTCATCTCTCACAAAGCTTACTGTCCTGACCACACCTAAACAGTTTTGACACATCTCTGTGGGATGCATTAAAGGAGACATCAAATGATAGCCAGGATAGAAAGGGAGTGTGATCTTAGAAACTGACAGTATACTATGCACTTATGTAGCTTTTTTAAAAGGGTCATGCAAAAAAAAAAAATGCCACTTCTGAGATCTAGTCACTCACTGGTGCTATTCTTGCAACAGTCTCAACATGGGAAGAATGATGTGACTTTCTACTTATGTACATAATGTGGCTTCTGGGGCACTAATGTCAGTTTATTAACTTTACGCCACAAGCGCTAGATTCAGTGCCATCTTTTATTCCTGTGCTTTCCTCTATGTGGTATCCTGCCGCTCACCCCCCACAGCTTCCTTTATTTTAGCACATGATTCAAAACCAAATTGATGTTCTATTTCCTCCATATTCCATTATTGTTCCAACCCATGCTTAAATAACCTTTACACAAAGTTCACTTAAAAGGGATAACAGTGCTGTTATCTATCTGTGCTTTGAGAGAATAATGACAGCATTTGCTCAGTTGTATCTCAATGAGAATGAAAGAAGGTAGCATATCACGTTTAGTGCAGTGCCTGAAGCAGACTAAATAAGCCATATTTATTGCTGTTGTTCTTGTGGGGCATTGAGTACTCTCAAGTTAAGCCCCCATTGCTGTATATAGTAATGACATCAAAAGCAAGAAAGTGCCGTGGATCTAACCATGAGCCATGTGATTTTTTTCTGTGTTTTACTTATTTCTAGGTTGATGCCTTCTAATTCCACTAAGAGTTCACAACCATTGTTATCACTTGCATTTTACAATTGAGAAAACACATTTAAAGAAGTTGTGGAAGTGGCAACAGGCCACCCATCAGCTGGCAAATCACTGTGGACACAGGCAGTGCTCTAGTGCCTGACTCTTAACTCCTGTGCTATACACCTTGCAAACTGGAAGACAACACCCCCTTTTGGATCAAGAAGGGCATTGAAAATAGTGGAAGTGACTTAAGGATTTAAGCAGAAGGCACCTGGACTTGGAATAACAATGGAGGGCATGAGAAAGTGGTTCAGTTGTCATACAAGCATGAGAACCTGAGTTTGAATCCCTAGCATCCAAATAAAAAAAAAATCCCAGATGCAGTAGCCTGTTTGGGGAAGGAACAGAGACAGGCAGCTTCCAGGGGTAGCTGGCTGGTCAGTTCAACCAATCGGTGAGCTCCAGGTCTAGGATCCAGTCTAGTGAGAGACAGTCTCAAAACAGCCAAGTAGAGAGCAATCGAAGGAGACCCGAGACGGGCTCTCTGGTTTTCATACGCATGCATGCATGTATATATATATATATATATATATATATATATATATATATATATATATATATATATATATATATATATATGTATATATACATATATGTACATATATGTATATATATATATAAACACATGCACACAAATACACGTACATACACATTAACACAGACATGACATAGACATATATCCACAAACAAAGAAAACTCGGTTTTGGAGTGGCTCCTGTTTGTGCTGACTGCCTTGTTGATGACTTAGGGAGGTGTATGACTTCCTTGCTGCTTGCCCCTGAGCATTTTCAACTGCACTCAGGAAGCTCAGCCTGGGAATGGGTAGCTGTCACGATGACTCATTTTAAGGAAGGAGGACTAGAGATAAGGAAAAGGAGGATTCCGAGGCTGAAGTGCCAGAAGAGTTCCAGCAGGTAGGGGCAAGGAAGGTGAAAGGGAGAAATTATCCAGCCGTTCCCTGAGCAGGGAGGCTACGGGCACTTTGAGAAACACCACTTCCTAAGTCAAGCTTTGAGGTCTTATCTCGAGCTTCTTTCTTGGCTCCTTTTTGGCCACCATCCTGTTGCTTATCTGAAAGGAATTTCAAGGGTTCCACAAAGCTGAGAGGGAACATAAGTAGCTGGTTCCAATGAAATGGTGTTCAGCGAGGGAGCGGCAAGCACCCCTGAGCCAGGCCTTGGTGGAAGTTTTCTGTGAGAAGGAAACGACAAATGAGCCAGGACCTGGAGGTGCAGGAACTGGGAGCTATGACGCTGACCCCTACGTCAAAGTTCGCAGCGCTGTGGAAAGTTATCCTTCACTGGCCTTTGCTTCATTTGTCTAATCTCTGGGGACTGCACACATACCTGACAGATGAGATACCTCTGAGAAGGAACTGAAGCCACCAGAGCAGCATTTATGAGCAGGAAACCAGCAGGCTTTCCAGTCATCCAGGAAACCAGACAGAGCAGGATGCCTGAAGCGCTGGAATTGCTCACACCTGTCCTCTTAGCCTTAGCCCTTAACAGCTCTGAATCTTGAGGAATTTTTTTTTCATCTACCTTTCACAAGGCCCACCTAATAACTAAAAGGAACCTAGCAGGGCTTCTAAAGCTCTTCGGATCCACCCAGCTTATCTGAGAAACACCCTGTGATGCAAGTAGTAGATTTCACGTTGATCCTGAGGATTACGGGCTCTATGAAATCCCTGAAAGCCTATTCAGTTTTCTGTAATTCTCACATGAGCATCTTTTAGTACATTTGTGTTTTCTTCTTTCACATTTTATTTATTTTATCTCCTGGCTGCAGTTTCCCCTCTCACCTCTCCTCCCAGTCACAAACTCCCAATCTAATCTTCCATTGCTCTTCAGAAAAGGGCCTGCCTGGGTGAATATCAACCAGCCCTGGAATGTCAAGTTGCAGTAAGACTAAGCACCCCCTCTTCTATTAAGGCTACGTGAGGTACCCAGTAGGGGGAAAGGGTACCCTACCGCAGCAAAGTGAGAGACAGCACCCACTCCCACTGCTAGGAGTCCCACAACAAGACAAAGCTACACAACTATAACATATGTGCTGCAGGCCTAGGTCAGTTCTGTGTAGGCCCCCTGGTTGGTGGTTCAGTCTCTATGAGCCCTATGGGCCCAGGTTAGTTGATTCTGTAGATTTTCTGTGGTGCATTGACCTTTTCTTCTCCAGAGAGCTTTGAGTTACTACTAAGGAGCTACTATGACACTGTGGAAAGCATAGACTATTAAAAAACCCTAACTTTCTCTTCTAACACTGAGCAGCAGAGTAAGTTTGAACAGTGAGATTGACCACTGCCAAGTATGATTTGTAAAATGGAGGAAACAGTAGTGTCAAACCTTGAATAGGTATGTGACATCCAGTGAAACTAGGTAGAGAAAATTGTTTGTGGTACAGAGTATGTGCTCAATGAAAAGCAATTTCATCACCAAATATTGACTGAGTGCCTAGTCTGTGCTATTTACTCTTCTGCATCTCAGAGACAGAATCGTAATATAAAAAAAACTATGCGCTCCCGGAGCTTCTACACCAATCAGTCAATTTGTGTGATTACCCTCAGTGGTTAAGAGCACTGACTGCTCTTCCAAAGGTCCTGAGTTCAAATCCCAGCAACTACATAGTGGCTTACAACCATCTGTAATGAGATCCAGTGCCCTCTTCTGGAGTGTGAAGACAGCTACAGTGTACTTATATATAATAAATAAATAATCTTTTTAAAAATGGAAAAAAAAGGCTGGAAAGATGGCTCAGCAGTTAAGAGCACTGACTGCTCTTCCAATAGGTTCTGAGTTCAAATCCCAGCAACCACATGGTGGCTCACAACCATCTGTAATGAGATCTGATACCCTCTTCTGGTGCATCTGAAGACAGCTACAATGTACTCATATAAATAAAATAAATCTTTAAAAAAATGAAAAAAAACTTGAATTATGATGGACCATTATGCAGGCACAGTAGTGACTGAGAGCAATATAGATGAGGAAGAGGATACTGATTTTGAGAAGGATGCCACCAGGCATAATGCCATTTGATCTGATATATGGAAGATAAAAAGGAGTTGGTCACAAAAAGGGAAGAGTGGTGTTTTCATTTTCTGTTCCTACTATAAAAAATTACCCCACACTTAATGACTTCAAACAATAAATCACCTCACACTTCATGAATTCAAACAACACAGACAATCCCTTGTTTCCAATGGAGCAAAAACACAGGTAGAGTATGCCTGAGGTTTACTCTTTGTTTAAGGCCTCTAGGGCCAACATCAAGATATACTCATGGCTACACTATCTATTTAAGTCTCCAAAGAAAAACCCACATCCAGGTCCATGTCTTTTATGCATTTTATACATGCCTCATTCCATCAATAAGACAGATTATCTCATGCTTCAGGTATCTATGACTTATTTTTCTTCTGTAAGTCTTTTCTTTAGAGAAGTGGTTCTTAACCTTCTTAATACTGTGACCCTCTAATACAATTCCATATATTGTGGTGACCCCCAACTATAACATTATCTTTGTTGCAGCTTCATGACTGTAATTTTACTACTGTTAAGAACCATAATGTAAATATATGATATAAAGGATATCTGATATTTGAGCCTTGTAAAAGAGTCATTTGATCCCAAAAGGAGTCACAACCTACAGGTTGAGAACCACTGATCTAGTGGCTTTGAGCCTATATAGAGAATCCAGGGCAGTCTTCCATTTTAAAGTCAGTTTATTCATAACCTTAAGTATATCTACATACATTTTTTTTCACATGTGAATTAACATGGTCTCTGCCATGACACCCAGAGGAAGAAAGTAAGGGGAAAAGGATCTTTCAGTCATAGGGAAGGAAAGGATGAGCAAGTGCTTGGAATATTGCAGGAACTGAGAAGTCAGTTTCGCAGGGCATTGGACTGTGAGACAAAATGAGGATGTGAAGAGTCAAGGGGTCAGCTTATGCATATGGGCCATAGTCAGGAATCTAAAAGATGTGGGAAAACACTAATGAGATATGTGATGATGATGATGATGATGCAGTTATAATATTTCAATAATCATAATGACTGCTGTGTGGAGAATGAGTTAGAAGGGAGCAAAAATAAAAGTGAGAAAAATCATCATACAAAATCATGACAATGATGCCACTCCTGAATTCTAGGCTTTCTAATCTTGTTCCGCGTTCTGCTAACACAGGACTGGGGCTCACACAGATCTGTGAACTCTACAGAAGAATTCATTGGTATGTAGGACATGCAATATCTACACACAAAATTTGTTGTTAAATCGGATGCTGTCTTCTGTATTCTAATATAGTCATGTAGCAGCCGGAATGAGGAGTTTCAGCAAAATTTCAGGGAGCTCACTGCTTTTCTTTGAAGACAAACATTTTAAAGAAGTCAGCTTGATATAAAATCAGGGCCCTTCCTGTATCCTTTGAGACTCTCCTGGCCCTCTTTACTGAGCCATCCAGTTAGCTGTTATAAATACATTGTTACTTTGGGAATGCATCCAAGGTCCAAAGGCTACACAGATAAGAAAACTGCAGATTTCCAGTAGTATCAAGAGTACTCAAGAGCTTTAAGGCCTGATTCCTAGGTGGGCTCTTTTGTCCCAGGTTTAAACATTTTCAGAATTTACTTGGAAGTCTGATCATACAAGACTCTTAGACTCTTTCACAGGTCACTGGACCCATAGTCCTTGGGCCCTAGGCCCCGACATTTATTTCCTTATCCAGCCCTCTCCTCTTCCTCCTCTTCTTCCTCCTCCCCTCTCCTCTCTTTCCTTCCCCTCTCTCCTCTCTCTCCCCCTCCTATCGTCTCCTCTCCAGCTTTCAAGAATTCTGTATTTGTATCTGTTCTCCTTGAAGCTCTTAGATTTTTCTCTCCTATTTTCTCATTCTGTTCCTTCACTTCCATACCTATATGAATTTTTCTTCCCTCCCTCTTTGGTTTTTGACACAAGCTTTCCCTGTGACATGGCTGCCGAACTGCTCTGTAGACCAGGCTTGCCTTGAAGGCAGGGAAATCTGCCTGCCTCTGACTACCTAGTGCTGGCTAGGATTAAAGGTGTGTGAATCACTCACAGCCAACATCTTATATGAAGTTTTTAATCCTACACTTTTCCTAAATAACCCTTAAACTTCCTCTCATTAATTCTACATCTATTGCACACCTGGTGCTGGGATGCCCCTGGTCCATTCCTACCACTCACATCTACTTTTGTTTTCCAGTTCATCCATGGTCAAGACATACATTTCCATGTCAAAAAGGTTATTAACAGTATGATTAGGCCTTTCCTATTCATCCTCCCATTTTCCCAACTTCATACACATTGACTAGTGGGAATGAGTTTCTATGAAACCCAGGATGCAGTTGTCAGAGTTGTGAGAGAGGACTTAAAGGTAGCACTATTGGAGTCTTGAAGCCTGGGTTGAAGTAGCTGGAAGCTGATTGAAGAGGTATTAAATATACCTTTAATGGTTTGTGGGACTTTCTAGTAACTGAAAAAACAAAAGTAGCATTGTTATCCCCTTAAGAAAAACATGCACAACTCCAAGTGTTTTTTTTTTTTTTTTAATCTAGTTGGTACATCAGCGGCTTCTTGAATGATGGTGAAGGAGGAGCACAGGGTGACAGAAAGAGTGAGTGCAAGAGCATGCTGGAGAGGGAACAAAAAGAGATAAAAGAAAAGAATGGCCAGTATTTTGAGAATGTATTTGAAAAATTGTGGAAAGTACAGAATAGTCTGATTCTAGCAATTTTCTCTGGATGAGACAGGTTATTTCTATAAAATATGGTCCAGGGGACAATGTTCTTTTGTATCAAATATTTCTTGAATGCCTTGTATTTAATTCTCACGATGATACAAAGAGATAGAGGCTATTACGTTTATATTTCTTTCTAGGAAGATGAGTTGTAGAGAAAGGAAGCAAGTAGTTCAAGGTCACATGTCTGGTAAGTGACTGAACCAGATACAAGGTCATACGCTCATATTGTACTGGTTCCTATCAGCGCTGTGCTCTATGCGCACGGATGTCCAGTCAGTAAACTGCTGTGGAGGCTAGGAAGTCCTGTTTCCTTCAACTCACCTCTGTTCTAAATTCCTTTCCTCTTTGTTTCTTTTGCCTCCTCCCTGACTTCCAGAGTCATGTGTGTGCGAGTACATGAACACATGTGCATGCACTCGTGAGGATTAGGAGTATGTCATATGTTTGAATGTAGGCACTTGTGAGACGTATGATACACGTAGAGGTCAGAAGACAACAGCATTAGGTGTTGCTTTTCACCTTCCACCTTGTTGGTTAAAGGGTTCCTTATTATTCTTTGCCATTGCATACATCAGTCGGTCTGGCCTGGGAACTTCTGGGGATACTCACGCATCTGTTTTTCATCTTGTCATATGAACACTGGGTCTGTAGACACACAGTACTACATCCAGATTTACAGGGTTTCTGGAGATCAGCACTCAGGACTTCATGCTTCCGTGAATAACATTTCATGCACAAAGTTACCTCCTTAGCCATTTCAATACTTTTTAAGGAGACCAGAGGTGAAGGAATGGGAATGATTTGTAGTGGGAATACAGCTAGTTGAGAGCAGAAAAAACGTTGAATTCTGTACTGAAGCACATATTAATGACTAAAAACAATGAGCTACCTTCATGTTAGCCACATTCTTATGTTGTGTTTTCCACAGAGGAAATGAAAAACCCTTCCATGGCTCATCCAGAGTCATATATCTGCTGGATATGTTAAAACCCGAGACTAAGCTACATGTCTTCAATGCTTTGTCCTTGTCCCTGATGCCTCAGCTTGGCTGCCAACCTTCTCTGTCCCTTTATGTTTTGTCTCTTGCACTTCTCTCACTTCCTTTTCAAAGTTACTTGCCAAGTCGTCACCAGAAATGGGAGTTGTATTTTCATTTTTCTGGATGATTTCCTGACTGGCCACATTCTCCTTCAGTGATTACTTCTGATCACTGTCTTTGCTCAGTAGCAACTCATCCGTGTAAAACTCAAGAAGGAAAGGGAGGTTGCTGCTGTTCAGTGCTAACAAAGTTCAGAAACCTAATCCCTAGATGACAAAAATGAATTGCCAATTAAAAGTAATTTTATTTTCCTTAAGTACTTTTAGTTTGTCAAAATGTTTTTTTTTTTCACACTTTTTGATATTTTAAAACACCAAAGCATGGCCTGTGCAATGATCTCTCTGTCCATATCTCTGTCTTTGTATCTGTCTCCCTACCTCGCTCCCTTCCATCCTCCCTCCTTCTCTCCCTTCCCCTTTCCCTGTGACTTACTCATAATCATGCTGCTAGAGAAGCAAAGCTAGGAATCTGAACTCGGGATTTCATGCTGTTATAGCAATCTCAGGCACCCCCTCCTTAGCTTCAGAGTCCTTTCTAGTCCTTCCTGAAGGGATGCTAGATTCTAGGAGGCTGCTGTCGGGAAAATGTGGTAGGCGGTACTCTTGCATGATGGGAGACATCACTTAGAGGCATGAGGAAAGAGTAAAGCATTAAAAACAATACCACATTTATGCAAAGTGTTCATTTTCAATAAGACATTCCTGGGTCCCATGTGTTTGCAAGTCCTTGCAGTGTTACCAGCGTAGGTTGCAGGAGCCTCTGAGCTGTCCTCTTAGCCAGCTTCATCTGAATAAGAGCATCATCGGGAGGAAGAGTAAAAGGCACTCATGCCCACTTCTTTGTCTTTTAGCAGGAATACTCTTTGAACAACTTAGGGTGTTTTTACATTCACTCCTCTTTTTAGTTGCTTACTTCTTACTTCTAACGTCTTTTTGCAGTTAGAAAGATCTTTGCGTTTCTTAACATTTTGATTCCTTTGAGGAATCCTTTTTGATGAAGTAGTAGAAGTAGTAGAAAGCAGAGCTGGGAATCAGTAAACCAAGAAGAATGAAAAGGGGAATCTCAATTGTGAGCAGAGTGCTATCTTGAAATAGCAAGGCTTCCCAAGCAAAGGCAAGGAGGCAGCTTTCTTCACACCAAACAAGACTGAGTCCAGAACGCCCAGTAGGGAGTTATTCGGTGAGTCTCACACTTGGAATTCAGACCATGACTCTAAATTCTTGCTCTTTATTCTTAGCAGACAGCGTGCAGAGGATCTCTTATAATTTCATTGATACGTACGTCAAATTTCATGATACTATACAATGATTTGTATTCCTTAGAAATCATATTTCTAAGTTTAAATGGTAATCATTCCCTAGGCTTGCCACAGGGTATGGATCTCTCTCAAGATACATGGCAGGAAGAGTTATCCAATGCTGCAGGTCAGCCACCAAATTTCAAGAATACATAAGCACAGAGTGAGTTCTAGGACAGCCAGGGCTACACAGAGAAACCCTGTCTCGAAAAAAAAAAAAAAAGAATACATAAGCAACATGGTGGTGTGTGGTGGCTCTGCACTGGGATGTTTGCTGGGTCACGTGCCTTAAGTAGTGCCTTTTGGACATGAGGAAAATTTCAAGCTACCATAGGTTCATCAGAATATAACCCATTCATCAGGCATGGTACACTTTTACCCTAATCTCTAAGAAATTTCTACTCACACTGTATATGTCCTATGAACAAAATGTAGATTCTAGGAAGTACACAATTTAACAACTACTTAAATCTAGAGTTCAAGTGTTAAAAGTTCTGCACTTGATCAGAGCTGATTTTATCCCTCCGGCTACTAGATGCTTTTACCTTTGTGGTGTGAAATCTTTACAGCCCAGTTTTCCTATCTTTCAAAGGAAGCAATAGTAATACTTAGTCATCTTAAGTTTCCTTGAGACAACTCCGCGTTCTAGATCCCTTAACAGGGTGCTTATTGACTCTTTCGGTGGCAAAAGCCTCAACTAGGAGCTTGCACTCCCAGCTGCCTCAGCGTTTTAGAGGATAACGTTGAATATGCTCACAATCTGTCTCTCACCCCCTACTTTCTTCTTTTTTTCTTTCCATCCTTTCTGAAGGAGGAATGAAGTTCAATGCTATACGAACAGATGGAAATCTCAAAAAAAAAAGGGGGGGGGTGTTTTTACTTTCCTAGTGTTGTGTATTTTTCTCTCCTCTCTACTTCCATTTCTGTTGTACTGGAAGTTGACAAAGTAATAGGCCAGTTGGAAGGTATGGGGATGGGGGAGCATGGGGGGAAGGCAGTCTCCCCTAGCTTTCTGGGTAATTACTGAGATAGATTTTGTGTCCTCAGAGAGCAACTTCTTTTTCTGCCAGGTCACACCGTCGTCTCTGGTTCTTTTCTTCAGAATGTCTGATCCTCTAGTGGGAACAAGAAACAGGCTGATATGGCCTCCCTCTCCTGGCCCCCTCTTCCACTTCTCTAGACACCCACTTTTTTATAGCAGCTGCAGCTGTTGGGTCAGCCTGGGAGCCTAAAGCCCCTTCCTCACAACCTTTTCCCCAGGTAAAAATAAAGAAAATGTCAGTGAGCTGATTGCTTTTTGGATTGCACCTCTTTCTTCCTGTTTTGAGCTTTCAGTTTTTCAGTGGAAACTACAAACCTTGCCTTGACTCCAGGGTGGGTGTGACTTCCTTCTTCCTGGCTCCTGTCCAATTCCCTCCCCCAACCTCTTCCTTCCCCAGCTTGAGTCTCTTATCTCTCTAATTGGGATTTCTCCCCAGTGAAAGGATTTCATCTTCTTCCAAATTACAAAATGTCTGGAAAGGGTGGTGGAACTTAATTCTCTATAGTGCATGCAGCAATTGAAGGCAAGGAATGAAAACATGTAACTTATGTTTTACCCAGGCGTCTCTACATAACCTTAATGCCACCGTCACTAGTGCTGGATTTGGTTTGGGGAACCAAATTGATCATGTTGCCTCAAATATTATTGCCACTAAGTCGTTTTTTAAAGTGCTTTCCTTACAAACACACCACAGGAAAAATATTTTTTTAAAAGATTTTATTTATTTTATGTATGTGAGTATACCATCGCTGCCATCAGACACACCAGACGAGGTCATTGGATTCCATTGCTGAGAGTTGTGGGCCACCATGTGGTTGCTGGGAATTGAACTCAGGACTTCTGAAAGAGCAGTTAGTGCTCTCAATCCCTGAGCCACCTCTCCAGCTCAGGAAAAATTTCTTAATCTTTATGAGCCCTACCAATTTGCTTCACAGACATAGAGAATGTAAACACAACACATGTAATGGATGCGTAGAGGGAGGGTTAGCGTACTTTCCTCTATTAAAAGAATTAAAAATTCACATATTCAATCAATTTCAGATTAGAATACATTTTTAATTCCAGAAAACTCCATAAAGTAAAATCTGAGCTTGTGTGATGAGCGCTACACAGGAACCACGTGAACACCAGCACGTGGCCTCCGGCCATTTCACAGCCCTGCTGCACTTCCTTAGCATTCAAGGTTTGCACCTTGACTACCTTGCTTCTCTTGGTACTATATGTCCTCGGTTAGTCTAAATCAGTGCTTCTCAACCTGTGACTTGCCACTGCTTTGGGGGATCGAGGAACCATTTCTGAGGGTGCCTAAGACCATCAGAAAACACAGATACTTACATTGCAATTCCTAACAGTAGCAAAGTGACAGTTAGGAAGTGGCAACAAAATAATTTTATGGTTGGGGGTCACCACAACTTGAGGAACTGTATTAAAGGGTTGCAACATAATCTTTAAAAAAAAGGGGGGGGGGACTGGAGAGATGACTCAGCGGTTAAGAGCACTGACTGCTCTTCTGAAGGTCCTGAGTTCAAATCCCAGCAACCACATGGTGGCTCACAACCACCCGTAATGAGATCTGATGCCCTCTTCTGGTGTGTCTGAAGATAGCTACAGTGTACTCACATATAATAAATAAATCTTTTTTAAAAAAAGGGTTGCAACATTAGTAATGTTGAGAATCATGAGTCTAAATGTATCTATACTAATCCTGTGCACCTCCTCTTTTTTTCTTGTCCTTATCCTATAAATAATAGTCTAACAATCATTTATGTAGTATTTGCATTGCATTGGGTGCTATAAGCTATTTAAAGATGATTTAAAGTCTACAAGGAGATGTACAGATGTAATGTGTAAACATCATGCCATTTTACATTAGCAATTTAGACTGTATATAACCACAATGACATTTTATATTACATATTTGAGTATCTAGACTTCTTGGCATCCATGGATGGTTAACACCCTGTGAATCTGGAGGGAATATCACAATGTTGGAATTCTTTGCTGCTGGCTTTATATGCTACTATTGGTTTTCTAATACTGCAAGACAATAGGGACAGTTAATATCTCTAGAATGGACTTTGACATTTGTACAGTTTACCTCGTTTATGTAGGTCTCAAACTGTGGTCCAGACATACAAATCAAAACAGTGGTCTGTGTGATGCATTTGATGTTCTAATTGTAATCATCATAAAACTATAAGCAAAACAATAAATGGACAGTGACTGAAATTGCCCTCCATCATGGATCCATTTTCCTTTCTTCCTGAAGTGTGCTTAGATTCCCTAGTGGGATTCTAGAATGGATTAATTCCGGGAGACAGTAAGGACTAACAGAGAAGGTGCTGTTTATCTAGGAAGAATTGAAGAAGAGAGAGTTAGATATTGTGGCTATGGGCAAAAGTACCCTATATCCTACAAGAGTTCCCATTGTGTGCAGATGAGAAAAGTATATGTGAGTTTATAATGTTAACAGTTTGGTTCTAGCATCAAATCCCAAAGATTCAACCAGATTTCTCACTAACCAATTTTGTCACGTTGGACAAGTTATTTCCGTCATCAATTTGTTGTGCCTTTACCAAGAATATGGAGACAATAGATGTACCTAGTAGGTAAGGACAGTGAAAAGACATCATCCATGACAAAAGCCTAACACACATTCTCACCAACTGTTTCTTCAGTGCTAACTGTATGACTTTCCTGTGTTGTCTCCTTTACACTTACAAATCCCCTATAGAGTAAACACTCATGTTTCATTTTCCAAAAGAGGAAACCAAGATCATGAGATGGTTAGGTTGAGTATTTAAAAAAAAAATGTTGTAACCTGCAAGTGCACCAGGAGTACAAAGACATGCCTAATTTGGACTGTGGGAAGCTGACAAAGGAATGACAGGGGAGAGAACACTTAAGGTAAACTCTGAAGAGCCCATCAAGAGTGACAGGGAGTATATAATGGTCAGTGTTCTGTCACTGTGTATAGCTGAGGCACAGATAGTGGCTGTATCGGTATCAGCAGGAATGAGGCATCAGGGTGTGTTGTGGCAATTCTGTGATTGATTGCCATGCTAAAGAATGTAAACCTTACCCTCCAGGGAACCATCAGAACTCCAAGTATCAGAACGCGTTTGGGAATACATTGAGTTGAGTGACGAGGTTCTATATAAACATGGTGCTACTGGTATGTGGAATTGGACAGCTGGAAAATAAGTATTCTATTTCCTCACTAGAAAAAAAAGTACACTATTTAGTTTGTGTATGCTTGGGGGTTATGGTCTTTATGCTCCCTCCAAAAGATCACCATATAATGCAGAAGACTCAAGTCAAAAAAATGAACCTGGGGTATGTATGTAGCTGTGGTAAAAACCCACTTAACTTGAGATGGCAAGGTGGCTCAGTGGTTATGAGTACATAAAGGGCCAGAGATTTGAGTCTCAGCACCCATACCAGGCCGCTCATCACTGCCTGGGACTCCAGCTCCAGGGAAACAGGCGCTCTTCTTTCACCCTCATTTGCAGACATACACCTAATAAAACAACACAGCAAATATGTTTTATGGAGATGGGGATCTGAAAACTGCACACAAGTATAAGTGTTTCATCCTCAGCACTGTAAAAATAACTCAAAAGCAGTCAAACATTGCAGTGTGATATGGTATGTTCTGTGAGAGAGAGAAGAAAGGAAGACAGAATGGATAGTGTTTTTATGGTGAGAATCATGAAAGACTGTCTGCGAAGCAGTGGGATTTAGTCCCTTACAACTAATTTGATGTAGTGGATGAAGTAAAAGGAGTTGGTGCAGACTCCTGAATTTGGGACTTTAACGATAAATGGTTTTAGTTTCACCAAGTAAGATTCAGGATGAAAAATCGATCATAGGGAAAGAGCAGCAAGTTTAGTTTGGAGCATATTGAGTTCTAGGTGGTTATGGGACATCCAAATGATATCCACATTTTTTTAGTCTATGACTCTAGAGCTCCAGGCTGATTCCCAAACCGTCAGCATATATATGACTGTAAAACACAAAACCAAAGTTATTACAGAACATGAGATCGCCTAGAGGGAAAAGATTTAGTGAGATCAGGGTAGACCAGCATAAAATCCCAAAGGAGGACTTCTTCATGCTTGCTATAGACTATGTCTTTAGGAACTGTAGGAGTTTTCTTTTGTCTTCTTTTGTTTTCTTTTGTTCAGCAAGACAGGGTTCTCTGTGTCACCCTGGCTGTCCTCAAACTCGCTCTGTAGACCAGGCTGGTCTCAGATTCACCTACCTCTGCCTCCTGAGTGCTAGGATTAAAGGCGTATGCCACTGTGCCAGGCCAGAACTGTGAGATTTAATGAGAAACCTCAAAAGAGCAGCTTCTGGGTTTCATCTTGAAAGTTTCTGAAACCACTGTGTGCCCTACATCATGGAGGATAAATGGTGAGTATTATCTTTTCTGAAATACATCCTAAGCTGTTGTAAACCAGAAATGTCTCAGAGTTTGTGGATCTACTCATATAGAAGATTTACCAAATACCTACCTGCTATGGATTAAGGCCTCATTATATAAACTGTGTTGGGGGTGATGCATATTCAGTCTCTTATATCTAATAAAAGCTAGTTTTCTTTCCTTACTTTTTTCCTCCCTTCTTTCCTGTTCCTTTGACTTTTTTTCTTTTCCTCCCTCCTTTTCCTCTCCTTCCTCCCTCTCCTTCCCTCCTCCCTCCCTCCCTCTCTCTTTCTTTCTGTTGAACATGCAATAGGGGACTAAACAAAAGTGACCAGGCCATTGTGGGTGGCCAATACAATTCAAGTGGCATAGCCTGACTTCATTTTTTATATCTAAATATTCACATGCTAACTTGCAGTCCTAGTCATATATACAAGTAAGTTAGAGGGTTCTTAAATAGCAATTGCTCAATTTGTCTTGCCTTTCAGGGTTTTGTTTTAATGATTTGGTACCCGAGGGAAAATTGCAAAAGTGAAAAAAAAAATACTGGCATGTGGATTCCAAGGGACTGTTTCCCTTCAGATGATTACAGCATGTTAAAAACTGATCACAGTTGATATACAGCAGCTTGCCTGAGTCTGCAACATACCTCAAATACAGAAATCCCTGATGATGGACGACTATGGGTAAAAACATACATGCATCAAATTTCTTCTTTGATAGCTTCCAGACCCCATTTTTAGTGGGTTTGGCTCTGGAAGCAAACTTCATTTGACAGCACAGGAGTAGCACTCAGTCATTTCCCCCACATTTGGCCTTCATTCAGCGGGCAGGCTTGACTAGCTGCTTCCATCCCCTCCCTCCTAAGCGAGAAGGGAAGTTAGTGAAGTCCCTGGTGAGTGCTGAATTGCAATCCATGCATGGGATTTTATAGGGAAGAACAGGCACTCTGCTTTTCCTCAATTTCATTGTAATAAATCTCAGAAGAGACCCTGTGCTGAGTGAGGGGAGGAAAGAGGAGATGGGTAGGGAAAAGCAGAAACTAAGGGGCCACATAGAGCAGAAGAACAGAAAGGATACTGTCACTGACATACATTTATTTTGGACTATTTGCAATGGTTAGTACCCAGCTATGTTCTCATCTGTGTGAAGCTATGTCCTTCTGAGTGACTAGTGGTAACACTCTGATCTAATTGAGGCTTTTCATACTTTTATAGGTAGAAGCTAGAGTTTTCTGCTTCCCAGGAACCTCTCTCTACTCTTCAGTACACCATTATTGGAGTTAAAAACAAAGACGTGTTCTAATAAGCTTCTCTCTATTGCCTCTCTCTACAAGGGTGCTGTTTTGTCAGTAATATTGTTAGCCATTTGCTAAGCTTTATGTTATCACACCCCACACATCACCTGCATCAGAGCCAAATGTCCTTGGTGCTACTGTCAATCTATTGATCTTTGTGTTTGGGAGATGAAAGTAGGGGGCATTGTTCTTGTATAGCCTTTGGAAAAAACAGAAGACAGGAACATGAAAAAACACACTAAAATATAATCAACAGAAGCCGGGCGCTGGTGACGCACACCTTTAATCCCAGCACTTGGGAGGCAGAGGTACTTGGATTTCTGAGTTCGAGGCCAGCCTGGTCTACAGAGTGAGCTCCAGGACAGCCAGGGCTACACGGAGAAACTCTGTCTCGAAAAACCAGGAAAAAAAAAAGAGAGAGAGAAGAAAGAAGTGGAGCAAGCACCTGAAGAGAGGGAAGAGAGTGAAAAGGAAATAAAGAAAACCCCTGAAACAAGTATCCCCAGGTTCTATGTATCATTGATGTTGCTGTTCTTGTTTTATTTCCCAGGAAATCATTATTTTGATCTTTACTTGAGCCACAGCTTTAGTATTTGTCTCTCGTGGTGTAAAGAAAAATACTTGTGATGAAGACAAGACAGACTTTTAGATTATACCACCCCTTATGCTCATTCCAGCATCAGCAAAATCTATGACCTGTAATGAAATATAGGCTCCCTTTCTTAAGAATTATGTATTTGAGTAGTGATAACAATTCTTGTGAGATATATATATAGTAGTCCGTCATCATGTCACACAAGTACTAGTACTGTTTGAAGCCAGTCTTTTCAAATATCTACTTATGCCCAAGAAGAAAATGGATGCCAGTGGTTGAAGAGAGACTATTATCACTTACCACATATTACTATTCTTGAATGCATATTTGGCAAAGAATCTAAATCTAATGAAAACTACATAATAAAATATCTTTAACCGCTCATGCCAACTTTTATTATTATTATTTGTTTTAAATGTAATTCCTGAACCCCACTAACCATTCTCGGTTTGAGAGGCAGATTTTTCTCAAGGAGAGGGGGTCAGCCTGGGTGACTTCTGCTTTGCTCAAGTTCTTGCTGTGCTTTGGTTGGTGTTGGACTCTTCTGCAAATCTATGGAATTGAAAGCTTGGCCCACTGGGGAGTGGTACTGACACATTACATGTTCCTAAACTGTTGGAGCTGTGTGTGTATGTTATGTCCTTGGCAACATGTGGCAACTTGAGAATAAGTTTGAATTATCTTTGTTGATTATTATATACATAAGTCATTCCCAGACACGATTGAATGTCAAAGAATTCCCTGTATACCTCTGGGAGGGGTCTTTAATACTCAGTGAAACATCCTGTCTCACTTGAGAGGTTTTTATTTTTTTTCTGCAGAAGCCATATGTGTCTAACAGAAAACAATGTATTTTATATTCTATGAGGATTTTTCCTTTTATTATAGAATTATTGACACATATAACATATATAACTATATATAACTGTGTGTGTGTG
>NC_045030.1:138318351-138319105 GCF_008632895.1 Mastomys coucha | reverse complement strand
CTTCCTCTCAAGGTTTTCTTGGCTCCAAGTTCTTTGAATGGGCTCATAATGTTTTTTATTATTTATTTTCCTTTACTATCTCCTTAAGCCTGGATATTTCCAAGTCACCAACTCTCTTGTAGTCACATTCTTATTTTTACCTCTTTGCAGTTTCCTCGATTAATCTGATCCAATCTTTGATGATTAGGTTCACAAGTCAATATGCATATCTGTTGTTATTAAACCTCTCTTAAGTTGTAAATATGCAGATTCACTTGTATATTAGATATGACTAAGAATAAGAAATCTGTTCAGAGGAAGATCATAGGCCTGAAATAAGACAATAAACACATTTGTTAAAGATTTTTGTAGCTTTCCAGATCCACAGAAGGCTTCCATGGATGGGCTTTTGAACATTATCATTGTTGAAATAAAAGAGAGAGAAGACAAACAACCAAACCAAACCAAACCAAACCCAAAGGAAACAGTAATGAGAGCCTTCTTGTCCTTAGACTAAAACATGTATCACTTGTCACGTGGTGATGGTCCATGGCTTTAATCCCAGCACTCCTTCTAGAAGCAGAGACAGGATCTCTGTGAGTTCAAGGCTGGTCCAGTCTACAGAGTTTCTTTCAGAACAGCCATGGCTACAAAGGCCTTGTGAAGAGCAGGTGGCAGGAGAGGAATAGTATCACACAGTCTAGGCTGTCCTGTCCTGTACAGCAGAACTAACCATAAAAATTGTGTGTGTGTGTGTGTGTGTGTGTGTGTGTGT
>NC_045030.1:138311233-138318341 GCF_008632895.1 Mastomys coucha | reverse complement strand
ATTGAGAGAGGGAGAGAGAGGGGGGGGAGAGAGAGAGGGAGGGGGTATTCTTACCACAGCAGGCATGTGGAGATTGGAGAAATCAATTCTCTTCTTCTAATCCAGATGATTAGAGATGGTAAAAGTGAATTCATCCTAAGCCATATTGCCATCTCCAAAGGTTTAAGCATTAGAAATGTGGCTGCTTGGAATTGAGGTATAGAATACATATATCCTATTTGAAAGAGGAAGAATATCTAATTAACAATTTTACACCAATCACAGGACAGTTCCTTGCTCATATAACATAATAAATGTCAATTGCTACTATCACTAGACATTCAATTCTAGTCTGTTTAAGTTTCACGATGTTACTCAACCCTACTAGGCACTTTGATGCCTTTCTAGCTCTATGAATGCTATTTCTCCTTCCTGTAATGGCATACTTCAAGTTCAACATCTATTATATTCCTGTATCATCTGCAAGATCTAGCTTAATCATAAGATTTGTTGGTCTGTTCTAATATAAGCTGCTTTTTGAAGCATCTACATTAACAGCAGCCATTTTCTCCTCTGTGTTTCTTTACCCTGTGCATATTCTTGTTGGGGCACAGATCTTACTACAAAGTTAGTCTAGGCTATGTGTCTGTTTCATTCTCTGAACTCCTTAGCTTAAGAAGAGGAACTTGTTGGCTCTTCAACACATATCTAGAGACTAGCATAGCACAACTTTTGCTATATAGTAAGCCCTCAGCAAATGTTTTCCAAACTGAAAACTAAATCATCTAACCTAGCTACTTTTATAGTTAAAAAAATGAAGTCCTGGAAAGTGATGGGAATCTTTTAGACAAAATTAAACTTTGCATATGGTAGGATCAAGAAAGCCTTTTGTTTTCTCACTGTAAGGAGTAGACCAAAAGGAGTCTTTGGAGTAAGTAAAAGTAAGAATTTGTGTTTGTAGCCCAGGGGAAGACTCTGGCTTTAGGCAAACCCTGAATTTAATTCAGTGATATTTGATTCTAGAAGAGAGAGCTGTGAGGAGGTCTAGCTAACATAATTAAATGCTTATCTCAAAGAAGGCAGGATTAAAAAGTCATTGCCAAAATTACATCCAGCAACGTTGTTTTCTCTGCTAGCTGTCTGTTCCACAACTATAAATGCTTATTTGAGAGAGAAGAGGGGAAATCACCCAAATTAATTGCAGTGATGTTGAAATTGAGACAAATTAGCCAAGGATTTAATCCATATAACTAACCCTTTATTTGAAGAAAGAGAAGGATATGACCACTTCTAAAATTACATGTGTTTGTAGACTAGCTGTTTGTATCATCTAATCCTAGGAAGTAAGTGTTTATGTGAAGGAAGTATGGAACAAATGTCAACATCAAAGGTAATTCTAGTGATATAGGATGTAGGCAAGTTTATCTTGGATTTGATCAATATAAGTGACTGCTAGATTGAAGAAAGAGGAAACAAATCTCATACCAAAATAAGCACAGTAATGTTTATTTTCAGGCTGCTTAATGCTGGTTACATGTACTGTCTGATTTAGAGATGTAAATGGCCAGATAACTACATTCTATTTAAAGGTTTATTGAAAAGATTCCATGGATGTGACTGGCATTTTTTGTTATAAAATGCAATTCTGGTTGAGATAATCAGGTAGGAGTATAAAAGAATTTCCTACTTTGGTATTTAACTTTAATTGTTAATTTGGCATAACCTAGAATCACCCATGGAGAAAGTCTGAGAGATTGTTTATACCACATTGGCCTGTTGGCATACCTGTGGGAGACTGTCTTTATTGTCATTATTGATGTGAGAAGACTCAGCCTAAATGTGGGCAGCACCTTTTGGTAGCTGACCAGGTAAAAGGACATGGAACAAGGGAAATGCAATGTGCTTTTTTTTTAAAAAAATTTATTTATTATATATGCTCTTTTATTCTTGTTGTTGCTTGTCCTTTATTCTTGTTGAGGAGTTGATCTGTTCTGTTGATGTTGATGCTACTGTTGCTGATCATGAAGATGATGGCAATAAAAATGATGATGATTGCTTCAGTGGTTATTAATGCTTACAAAGCAGACTGAAGACACTTCTTATTCCTTCACTTAATGTTAGGCTGAGCTTCTTCAAACATCCAGTGTGGCTTGATTACCAATGGCTCTCTAGGCATCCTCCAGGCCTTCTCAACCAGATTGGGATTTGTAGATTAGGTTTATGCCTCTTATCTGCTGTGACACAAATTTTCTTCTATTACTCACACTGTATGTAAACCAATTTAATAAATAAATTCTCTTTTAATATAAATTTATTCTATTGGTTCTGCTTCTCTAGAGAACCCTGGCTAATATGCCTAATATAAGGAAAACATTGGAGCAAGTTTGGAATATAGAATGTTAGGTAAGAAATTCTCAAATAGTAGCAACAAATACTTCCATGGATCACAGTGAGGAAAAATTGAATATTATATGTTATAGGAAATTGCAACAGCAATGGAGAGGTGATACCATATCTACCAAAGGCTAGGAAATATGCTTTCTTATTGGAAATGAGAGTGGGAAACATAGAAAATCTAGACCAATTATCAACCTGGGGGACACAAACCTTTGGGGGTTCACATATCAGATATACTACATATCATATACTACATTATGGTTCATAACAGTGGCAAAATTACAGTTAGGAAGTAGGAACTAAACTTTATAGTTGGGGTGGGTCACCACAACATGAGGTATTAAAGGGTCACAGCATTAAGAAAGTTGAGAACCACTGATCTAAACTGTGGTTGAGCAACTTAAGAGAAAAGCAGAACGACAGTCTAGGTGAGGGTAGCAGATTCTGCATGGTCAGGAATCATTCACTCATCAATCAAATTTTAGAGTTGATAGGGAGGGATATGTACATACAGAAGTCAGCCAACTACTGTGTGAAAAGTTAGCAACTCAGAGGTGGAAGTATTGAAGGCTGAACTTCTAGACTTGATAAAGAAATGCTAGTAAACTTTCGAATCCTTTGCCCTTTGCTGAAAGCAGTAAAAGGCTTGGGAGTTGAACTGTTAACTGAAGGCTTTCTCTGGATGAGCAAGTCATCAAAAAGTAAGATGTATTTGTTCCAATGATTTCTAAAATTGCTTGCTTATTTTATGTGTATGGGCATTTTACCTGTGTGCATGTTTGTGTACAACATGCATTCTTAGTTCCTGTGGATGTTGGAAAATGGTATTGGGTCCCCTAGAACTGAAGTTACAGATCGTTGTTAGTTTCTTAATTTTTAACAAAATCTCAATCATTCAATTTTAGCAATGAAAACATGGGAGCCAGATGATGGGGTGAAAGCCTCTGTCTTAGTCAGCGTTTCTATTCCTGCACAAACATCAGGACCAAGAAGCAAGTTAGGGAAGAAAGGGCTTATTCAGCTTACACTTCCACATTGCTGTTGATCACCAGAGGAAGTCAGGACTGGAACTCAAGCAGGTCAGGAAGCAGGAGCTGATGCAGAGACCATGGAGGAATGTTACCTACTGGCTTGCTTTCCTGATTTACTCAGCCAGCTCTCTTACAGAATCCAAGACTTCCAGCCCAGGGATGGCACCACTCACAATGGGCTTCCCCTGCTTGATCACTAATTGAGAAAATGCCCCACAGCTGGATCTCATGGAGGCACTTCCTCAGCTGAAGCTCCTTTCTCTGTGATAACTCCAGCTTGTGTCAAGTTGACACACAAAACCAGCCAGTCTAGCCTCAGAGAGGCCGAGAAAGCTCCCAGCTGACCTTCCTCCACAGCCTAAGTCCCCAAACAAAGTTCTCCTTCACGCCACCCCAAAACCGTGAATGCCCCTCCCTAATACTTTCCATGTGTCTCTCTATCCATGCTCCTGACATCCTATTACTGTCTATTCTTTTTCCTATGTTCCCTGTATGTCAACTGGTTACTTACTCCACCTCTCGGCCTATGGTAGATGTTATTTAATCCTGTTTACAGTGAACAGAAAGCTCTTGGATTAAAGGTATGTGCTAGGGCTGAGCCACACTACAACTAGAAACAGGTGTTTTTTGTTTTGTTTTGTTTTTCAGTAAATCATGCAATCTCAGGGTTAAAAGTATGACCAAATTTCCTGCAATTTGAGCTGGCATATTGGTGCTGGGAATTAAACATGGGTCTTCTGGAAGGGCAGCCAGTGCACATAAACTGAGGAGGCATCTCTCAAGCCCCTAGTCCCATTATCTTAAAGAGTGACTGGAGGAATTAGGAATTGCACTTGATATTTTAGAGAAGCATTTATTGATGAGATGCAAGTTGCAATGCACTACAAGAAAGAATTCACAGTCCGACAATCATGTTGTGCTTTAGGTTTTTGTCATGGTGGTAGAAGTGAGTTTGGAATGCTAATTCTTCCAACTATGTATTAGTTAAGAATCTACAAATTTTTAAAAATCCTCCTAGGAATAGTTCTCTCACATTCAACGCTTTTTTGAGAGATGATAATGCTAACTGTATTTTTAGTATAAACATCACATCTGGATTTGTGTGTCATAGTTAGGCTCACCTGTCAACTTGACATAAACCTATAATCACCTGAGAAGACAGAGCCTCACCTGAAGCATTGCTCAGATCTGATTGGCTGCTGGCCACCTTTCCGTCCAGTGGAAATAAGGAGGCAACAACAAGCTCTTCTCCATGCAGTTTAATCAGGAACCTTGTAATCTTGCTTCTTACATCTTACTTATTTCTATCTTACTACTTACATCTTACTACTTCTATTTTACTACTTACATCTTACTTCTTACATCTTTCTACTTTCTTCTTACTTACTCCTATTTCCTACTTACTCCTATTCCCTACATCTTACTTACTCCTATTCTTACATACATCTTACTTCTATCTCTTACATCTTACTTCTATTCTATTTCTATCCTTTACATCTTACTTCTATCCTTACATCTACTTCTATCTTTACATCTTACTTCTATATCTACTTACTTCTATTCCCTACGTACTTACTCCTAATTATCTCTATACTTACATCTTACTTCTATCCTTACAACTTACTTCTATCCTTACATACTTACTCCTATTTCTTACATCTTACTTACTATCACTCCAGCCCCCAAGCCCTTGTGGGTTAAATACTTTCCCTGGTCCCAATCAGCATCGGCTACGTGGCAAAGCACAATAGGCTGCTGGAAAATCATGACAACTTGCATCACAAACTAGAGGCACTCAGCTTCTCCAACTAAGGGCTTGTTTATCAATGCTCTCTGCTCTGGCCAGAGACCAGTTATTTTATTTTATATATATATATATGGTGGCAGCTGTGGCTCCCCACAATTGGCCTGTGGACATGTCTTTGGGGGCATTTCTTAAATGCTAGGTGATGAAAAAGGTCCAGTCTTCTAGGGGTAGTGTTATCCCTGGGCTGGTGGCTTGAGCTGTATCAAAAAGAGGAGCTGAAGGAGCAAGAGAGTGAGTAAGCAATGTCTCTTCCTTGGTTTCTGCTTCATGCTCCTGCCTTGAGTTGCTTCCTTGGCTTCTTTCAAGTATGGCTATAACTTGCAAATTGAAATTAAAGTTTTACTTCCCAAGTTGCTTTTGTCATTGTTTTATCACAGTAACAAAAAAGCAAACTAGGATACATATCTTGTTAAAATCAGGTCGGAAAATTCTAAGAGATGGGATTCAGCTTGTGCTGGTTTGAATTCAAATGCCTCGCATAGACTCTGTAATTTAATCCTTAGTCACTAGGGAGTGGAATTGTTTGAAATAGATTAGAAGGGTTAGTATTTTGGTCTTGTTGAAGTAGGTGTGGCCTTGGTGGAGGAAGTGTATCACTGGGGACAGAAGGTAATTAAAGGTTTCAAGAGCCCCTACCAGGCTCAGTTTCTGTCCCTGTCTCTTTCCCTCCCTCTCTCTCCCTCTCCCTCTCTCTCTCTCTGTCCCCTCCCTTTCTTCTCCTCCCTGTGGATATAAAGCTCTTAGTAGTTCTACAGCACCATGCCTACTTGCTTGATCCTATGCTCCGTCCATGATGATAACAGACTCACTTCTTAAGCTATAAGCAAGCCTCCATTTCTTGTCTAAGGATTGTCTTGCTTGCAGTATTTCTTCACAGCCATAAAACAGTGTCTATGGCATAGTTGGAGCCGCTGTATTTTATGTTTTTAAATTTTTACTATAATTCTAAGGAGAAAAAAATTTCATTTCGTAGGCCAAAAGATCTTCAGTGTTTAGAGAAAAATTTCTTCTTGTACCACTCTATGCTAGGAAACAATCTCAGGAAGAAGAGTTTCTTCTTCTTCCACCAGTGACTGCATATTTAGCTAAAAATCAATATTTAAATATAATTCTTAAAAGAATTTATTACATTTTATTTGTTTTCTTCGTGTGTGTGTGTGTGTGTGTGTGTGTGTGTGTCTGTGTGTGTGTTTTGGATACACATGTATCATAGGTCAGATATGGAGGTAAGAGCACACCTTTTTAAAGTGAGAGTGAGTTCTTATCTGTTCTGGCAGCAAGCATCTTTACCTCATAAGCCATCTCGCTGGACCTTAATGTATTTTTTTTTATTCTCATGTTTATTGATCTTGTTCTTCCAGCAGTTTTCAAATACAGATAGCTCATTGAGAAGAACATTTATGCTTTATCTTCTAATTCCATAGAAAGAAAGTGTGCTCCGAATCCATTTCTTAAAGACCCAGGAATACAGAGCTAGCAGAAATTTTTCATAACACTATCATTCTCCATGGTCAAGCTTACAGTTTTAAGTGATGTGATTAAAAGTGTTGATAAGGTTAGCACAAATCTCACCCAATGTCTATTCCTTTCTGTTATTCTTATAGATTAAACTTAAAGTCTAGCTACATCACAAACTTCAAGATTGGCAAGATAAGAAACTTTCAGAGGTGTTGGATTTTCCTGACTTTGATCTTCCATAGACTCTGATGACAACTGATTATATAAGGACAATTATTAAGGTTGGAAACAAATTTTAGCAAAGTTTAAGAAGTTCACTAGAACTAGCTTTTAATGACTCTGGTATTTTGTAGGCATTTTTAAAAAGTTATCATCCACCATGATCAGGTAGGCTTCATCCCAGGGATGCAGGGATGGTTCAATATACGGAAATCCA
>NC_045030.1:138310461-138311222 GCF_008632895.1 Mastomys coucha | reverse complement strand
TGTAAATAAAGAAAATATCTAAAATAAAAAAAAAGTTATCTTTTAATCTTTTTCTATAGGCAATTTTAAAAATGTAATTAATTTACTTATTTGTATATGTGTGGGAGCACATGAGAAATTCAGAGGACAAACTGCAGGAGTTGGTTAGCTCCCTCCACTAAGTGGAGGATTGAATTCAGGTTATCTGACTTGGCAGCAAGTACCTTTATCCACTGAGCTATCTTGCTGGCCCCAAAGTTTTGAAGACTGCCCTTTTTTGTTAATTAAAATCCATGGTCTTATGTTGCTCATGCTGGTCTTAAACTTGATACATAATAGAGGATGGCCTTGATCTTCCTACCTCCACTTTCAGAGTCCTAGAATTAGAGGAATGTGTTAATACACCCAACACATACCATTTTCTTAAACAGACATTTGGTTATTGTTTGGCCTTGCTAAAAGAATATGGGAAAGGTCCATTTAAAGTAGAAATAATGACAGTATGATACCTTACTGAACAAAAGAAATAGAATGGGTTATTCCATGCTCTCCTCTGCCTTCCTTACTTCTACTTTCTTTTTCCTGTAGATTTCTGAATATTCTTAGCTAATCTTCCCTAAGTAACTAGTCATTCTTTACATAAGCATGTTAAAATGGTCAAAGGAAAGACATACTCATGAGGCACCAAGACTATGTAAAGAACCTCAGGCAATTAAGAAATGGTGAGAGCAAGAGTAGTAGTCTTCCCCAGGGAAGATCACATAACTTGGATATGCAATACC
>NC_045030.1:138307738-138309286 GCF_008632895.1 Mastomys coucha | reverse complement strand
TTTTATTGCTGAACAAGTTTTCTCTTGCTCAGCAATTTGAACAGAATACATCTCTGTATTGCTTGAAATGGCAAGGTTAATTTCCTTTTTTCACATGCAGTTTCAATTTTTTTTTTCAGGGAATTTTTCATGAGTTTCAGAGTTTTGCCTTTGGAAATGTTCTTTGTCCTTCCCTCTTATTTCCTCCAGTGAGAATCGAGAGCTTATGAAAAACACAACAACTTTGAACAGCTGGGGAGGAGTGTTGACATATGGATGAGTAAGAGATTACAAAGCAATATTGAAAGATGAGATGAAAAAGCTGCCACAGTTTATCAATACATAACAGTACACATAATTAAATCATATGTAGATGTTCTGAAGTAGTTCCAATTCTCTTTAAAACTTTAATTATTTCTTATTATTATGTCTGTGTGTCTGTGTGTCTGTGTAAGGTCCAAGCAGAACTCTGTGGTATTGGATCTGCCTTTTCCTTTGTATGAGTAGTGTGGGTGAAACTCAGGTAGCTAATCTTATATGGCAAATGACCTTTTGCACTGAGTCCTGTCTCTGGCCCATTAGTTCCAAATTTTTACAATTTTGTCTTATAAAAAGGAAATGTGGATGTATAAATAATTATAACTTACTTCTTATTCATTGGTAAGAATGTTTATATACATTATCAAATCATAAAACAATTTTCTATTTCTCTGTCACAGTTTTTTCTCTCTCTGTATGTTTTAAGACTGGGTCTCCTTATGTACCTCAGCTGGCCTTGAACTCACAATCTTCATGGCTCAGAAAAATAATCTTAGTAGAACAACATATTATTCTGGAAAAAAAATCCCAAAGCAACCTGCAAGGGCCTGTAATTGAAAACTCTTCTGTTTGTAGTGTTCTCGGGTTTTACATTTCTTTCAAGACATTGCTTCTATGGAGCTGAAGGTACTATCCAAGATACACAGACACTGACGTGGGATGCTACTGCTTTCTACATTAACATTTGGCATAGGTTAATACTAAATAAAATGGTTGCATTGCAACAGCAGTTCATTTAATTAGTGTCTTTTTCTCACTAAGAATGCTAAACAGTTGTCCCTAAGTTACATCTATTTTTATTCCTCTTTAAATCTTCTGTACTCTTCTATGATATTATCAAATTTAACTCATTAGTGCTTCTTCAAAGATTTTTCAAAATCCGTTTCCATATGTTCCTGCTAAACATAAGGAACTCAGATACTTTTTTATAATCTTGTGCTGAGTACCAGGGGTGACAATGGGGGTGAGGGTTGAGTGAGACGCAGGAAAGATTCTATTCAAGTCCTGAAAACATTCTATAGGCACTCACCTTTCAGAATCTCCTGGGAAATGGTACGATTTGCAGCCACTATTCTTTGTTTCTCTGTTAATACTGTCCATTTTTAAAAACTTGATCTTCCTCATAGTTCTCTAGTTAGCAGCCATTTTGCTAGTCCTTACCCCATTTCTTTTTTACTTCTTTTGCTTTTTTCTTCTTATTTTGAAGATTTAAGTACAATATTTCTTCCTTCTTTCTCCTCCCTCCAAAGC
>NC_045030.1:138306308-138306569 GCF_008632895.1 Mastomys coucha | reverse complement strand
ATATGTATATCCTTATATACATAATATAATCCTAAACACAACCTGTTCAGTTTGTGAGTTATTTGTATGCATGTATGTAGGGCTAATCATCTGGTATTGCATATCCAAGTTATGTGATCTTCCCTGGGGAAGACTACTTCTCTTGCTCTCACCATTTCTTAATTGCCTGAGGTTCTTTACGTAGTCTTGGTGCCTCGTGACTATGTCTTTCCCTTGACCATTTTAACATGTATCTATTTTCCCCTTGTTCAGCTCACAATT
>NC_045030.1:138299398-138300406 GCF_008632895.1 Mastomys coucha | reverse complement strand
ATATGTATTTATCAACAAGAAAAAATCTCTAAGAGCCACATAGACATGTCATACTTATACTACCAAATCACAGTATACTATGCTTTATCAAAAAACACCAGTTCTTTTGGTGAACTGAGATAGGATCCAGAGAAATGAAACGGTGTGCTACACTTTGAGTCCTTGTAAAAATTTATACCTCTCTCTGTGCTGCTGACTACATAGAGCTTACTGAGGCAGAATTTGTATCTTCTCTGTAGTTGCTGACTCCTAAGTCAGAAGTGTTGTGAGTGGCAAGGATGTCCATAGGTCCATAGGAGTTTCCTTGCTGGAGTCAAAAAAAGATGGATAGGATACAGTGTTATTTAAAGAAGACAGAACGGGCTACAGTTAATGAGTGCACCTTTGAGCTTTCAGAACCCACAGTGTATCTATCACCTTGGCAGACCACATGATTTAATGGGCTATTGATGAAATAGAAGAAGAAAGCAAAAATACATTCAAAAATCTATAAAAAGCTATTATTTATATACTATACAGCAGGAAATTGTTGGTGAAAGTTTTTTTCTTTTTATCTCCAAGATCCACATAAGTTCAATCATTTAATCATATAATGTAAAAAGAAAAACAGATATAAATTATTTTCATAAAACATTTAGAGATCAACAAACCCTCTTTATTGTTCGACAATCATTTCTGAAGGCCTCCACTCATATAGAATTATAGGACATGAAAGGAGAGACTTATAGTTCAAGTGGCTTCTCAAACTCAGCAGTAGGCTCCTCAGAGCATGGAGTATTAGAAATATGGACAAGAAAGGGATAGGGCAACGGACGCATGGTTTTATGACTAACAATCTGAAATGCAAGCTGCCAGCTGCAGAGGTAAGCTTCTGATCAATAGCATTATTGTTTTGATTCATGGTTCAGGGAAGCAGTGCTTTCAGACTGAAATATTTAAGGGTAAGCTACAGAGTCAGTGGCCAGAGCATCTCATCTGCAAACGGAGTCTCCATGTCTGTTGTAGTTC
>NC_045030.1:138298425-138299352 GCF_008632895.1 Mastomys coucha | reverse complement strand
AATATGTTCCCCTCCCTAACTGAATACCTTGGGTTGGGTCCCTCTGAAATTTTCCACTGTTTTATGTTGTGTTTCCTTGGTAACCCTCTTACCCCTCCCCCCTAGTTTGTGGTTTTTTCCTTTAAATACCCCTCACTTCTTGTGTTCGTGGTCAAACTCCACTGGCCTGCTAGGCTACGTGTTTGACCCCAGATTTGGCCTGAATAAACCTCATGTGATTGCAGCAAGATCAGTCTCTCGTGAGTTATGGGGTGGTCGTATTATCCTGAGACTTGAGTGAGGGTCTCCTGAGCTCCAGGGTCTTTCATATCATTCTCCAGGAAATGGAACCATTTCATTCTTCTTTATGGCTGAGTAAAACTCCACTGTGTTTATGCAGCACACTTTCCTTATCCCTTCTTTTGTTGATTTCCCTCTCCACTCTTTTCCCCTGAGAAGGCTAGGCTGATTGATTCCATGACAGGCTTCAAATATGCAGTTAAGAGCACTATGCCTAAGAACTAGACAAGTTCAGACAAGCCCAGGTAAGTCAGTTACTAGAATAAAAACCCAGGCTTCAGGCAACTAGTCAGAAACTACCTTGCCATCAGAAGCTGCCTGGCTACCTGGCTTGAGGCAAGAACAATGCAGACTTCACCAACAACAGTTTCCAGCCCACCACCCCTCCCCCCCAGGGCCCCAGCAAACATTTTGGAATGTCCTTAGAGGTAGAGCTTAGATTAAGATAGAGGTCACCCACCCCTCCCTGGAAGTCCCCTAATGTTCTTTAAATCCAGCCTGCCAGCTCACTTCAGGGTCTCTCAATCTTGGTAATGAGAGACTCCAACATGGTAGACTTCTACAGAATAAAACATTCTCTGTATTTACATACTATCTGAGTCCAGGATATAATTCCTTGGTGAATCATAGAACCTGACCCCCCCCCCC
>NC_045030.1:138296068-138296888 GCF_008632895.1 Mastomys coucha | reverse complement strand
CAGAGGGTAAAGGTTTTTGCCACTAAGCCTTGATCTTCAGGACCTATAAAGAGAACCAGTTTCTGCAAGTTGTCCATGGACCTCCATACACAAGGCATAATATGTATGTGTGTGTGTGTGTGTGTGTGTGTGTGTGTTTGTGTGTGTGTGTGTGTACATGTACTATACAGAATGAAGAAAATGTAATATAAAAGAAAAAAAAGCACAGATTAACACAGCTTCCAGCGAAGGTATGCTCTATCTTTAGAAGATCTACTGGCTAAATTTGAGACTAGGGTTAAGGAGAAGCACAATGTGCAAGGTAAAGTATTTAAGGCTCAAGAGTATATAGTAATCCAAGCAGAAGTGTCAGTAGTTCATAGTGCACACTTCTAGGTTACTTTATAGCACCACTCTGATTTTGTAGTAAGGCATATATACTTCTCTACAAAAAATAAAATAAAATAAAATAAAATAAAATAAAAAAATGGGTTAATGAATAGAAAGTGAGTTTAGTACATTCACTGTCTGCTCTGAAGACCCAAACCAGGAAGTAGACTGCAGTGTTCTTTGAGGATTAAAAAGCAAGCAGACACTAGTGGGAAAGCCTTTAAAGTTCAAGTTTCTAGATCCTATGGGGCTTCTTCTCCTTGCACAATTACACCGAGTACTGCTGATGGAACAAATGAAATTACTATAAACAAAAGGAAAACATTTTAAAAACTAAAAATCATGACAGCCCAAAACTATTGATTCTAGGAAATGCATGTGAGGGTCACTAGTTGTTGTTTTTTTTTGTTTGTTTGTTTGTTTTGTTTTTGTTTTTTGGGTTTTTTTTTTT
>NC_045030.1:138290401-138295798 GCF_008632895.1 Mastomys coucha | reverse complement strand
TATTTAAATTTGTACTTTTTTATCTCTTAAAAGATAAAAAATTCCCTTCAACCCAAGACCAAAACAATAATAAATTAACAAACAAATAAAACCATATATGAACACACACATACACACACACACACACACACACACACACACACACACACACGTATACAAGCTCAACATGGAATCTTGTTTGTGTTGGCCAGCTGCTTCTGAACATGGAACTTACCCTAGAGTATATTTGATACAATCAATGTCACTCCATTGGGGTGGGGGTTGGGGACAACTGATATTCACTCTCATAGCTGCTTCAAATGCAAATACCTTCTTGGGAGCGGAAGGGACTTTGTGCTTGCTTCCTTTCCTCTGTGCTCAAAATTTGTCTGGCTTAAGCTTGTGAAGACTTCGTGCTTGCTGTCACAGTATCTGCTACTTCATATGTGCATCTTCCCTGTTACTTCCTGCCTGAGAAGCCTATGCCCCCACTCTAGGTCACGGACTACTTGGCATACATGATTCTCTAACCTTCTCTCAAGGCTTGTATTTAAATACGTATTCAAAGGAATCTGTGCAAGCTTAAGCAATTTCATAGAAATTGTTTGGCATAAGAATGAATGCTGTTTGGATACTAGACCTTTGGGAATTCTATAAAGAAAGCAAAATCAGATTATACATACCAAGGTTCTGCTGACCTTCCAGAAAACATGAAGAAAAGCTGCCACAAGTAGCAACTGAAGGCATCCTCCATCTGTGAGTTAATAATGTGATTGCCATCTCATTTGGAACTAAGTGGAAGCTCTGGAGAAACAGCAATTACTTTGGGTAACAATTCACAATGTTGATGTTTTCCAGCCAGGCTCTGGGCTCAGATTTGTTGTGGCTTCAGCTTATGCAGATGTGAGCGAGCATGTGGTCAAAGTCTCTTCCAGGTATGCATGCTAAGCAAGACAAAATCCTGGTGTAGGGGCAGGGAGGAGGAGGGGGCCATGAAGTCCTACCATAGGCTGAGGACCTACTAATAATTGCTGGCTTCCAGTCATTTTCTTTAAGGGTGTGACCTCACCTCAGGGAATGTCTCCACACCCAAGAGTATTTGGCCTTTGTAAACTGGACTCCTAGAGCTTTATATAAAGAAGATGATAAGAACTTGGGCGGGTAGGGAAGCTGAAGTGGAACCGGGAAGAACGGAGGGAGGGGACATAGCTACAATCAAACTACAGTATATGAATATTTCTGGGAAATAATGAAATGTTATTTAAAGAACTTGAGTCTGCTAAACTCCAACTTTGCTTCCTGCAAAACAAAACAAACAAAATCTCCCAAAACTTCCAGAATATCCAGTAGTTAGTTAGCCCTAGGTTAGGGTCTGTAGTGAGCAATAGTGAGGAAATCTAATAATGACCTGTGTGATTGTCCTGAATGACTGCCTAGGCAGAGTTGAACTGGCTATTTTCTAGTCAAAGATTAAAAGCTTCCTGTCACTAGAAAAGGAAAGAAAGGAAAGTAACTGACCACAAAGAATGGCCCCTACCCAGCATTCCCTATAAAGATAATAGCAAGGCTAGCACACTGAAATCTACCCAAGATTATTTTATTTGCTATTGTTTTCTTTTATTTGTTTATCTTGTGGCACGCTTAACAATAGCTTGTTTTGGTGACATAACATTTTTTTTAAGCTAACAACTTTCCTTCCTTCTAAGTCTTAGCATATAAGGGAAACACAGGGAATTCCCCATACTTAGGTCAAGGAAACAAACAAAATCCAAGTCGAGCAGGGCAGTGGTGGCACACGCCTTTAATCCCAGCACCTGGGAGGCAGAGGCAGGTAGATTTCTGAGTTTGAGGCCAACCTGGTCTACAGAGTGAGTTCCAGGACAGCCAGGGCTACACAGAGAAACCCTGTCTCGAAAAAACAAAAACAAAAAACCAAAAAAACAAAAATCAAAACAAAAATCTAAGTTGAAGGGACACTGGGGAATACAAGGGACTTAACTGATGGCTTCTATACATCCCACACTCTTGTTTTTTATCTGAGCCTTTTATCTAAACACCAACTTTTCTAGAGACTGTTTGGCATAGGAATGAATGCTCTTTAGATACTAGACGTTGGAGAATCCCACAAAGATGGCAAAATCAAATTATACACATCAAGGATCCACTGACCTTCCAGAAAACATGGAGAAAAGCTGCTGCAAGTGGCAATTGAAGGCATCCTCCATCTGTGAGTCAATAAATGTGATTGCCTTCTCATTCTGAGCTAAATGGAAGCTCAGGAGAAACAGCTGTTGCTTTGGGTAACAATTCACATTTTGATGTTTTCTAGCCAAGCTCAGGACAGATGACCTTCAACACAATTAGCTCTTTAATCAGGAGGATGCCTCATGATTATTTGATGTCATCCTGCCCTGTACATTCACACAAAACTCTATTATTAGACTTAACTTCTCTCAAAGACTGACAGGCACCAAGCCAAGTGAACCTGAACGTTTGCATTTCTTGGGAGATTCAGGGGAAATGCAGTGAGAACTGCATCTGGCTAAGTGACATAGAGGTGCCCGGGGACATGTTAGAGGAGATTTAGCTTTCATAGCTTCCTTCCTACAGTGCCATCCCTCTGGCTGACAAAACCTCCTCATGCATAGTCTCTTTTGTCCCTGTGTGCCAGATGCCATAAAGTTTGCTGTCCACACAGTCAATCACTTTCTAGAAGTCATTATCTCTTAAAGCTCACTGTTCAACTTGAGGTTAAAGTTTTAGTCCTTGTCTGTCTGTCCGCTTGTGACTAAGCTTTTCACGTAGCTTGTGATAATGGAAAGATGTATTGTTCTTCTGCCTTTCTTGGTATAAATGGATGACCTTTGGGAGAGGATTTCTTCATCAAACCACATTAAATGGCTCTTTTTATGTTTACTGTGTTTTTCTATCAGAGGGAAGGTACCTGGAAGGGAAAGTGGATGACAACAGAAAAGCATTGGTTTAGGGAAGGAAGGTAGAAGAGAGACAGAATCCAGAGCATGATGGAGTGGGCTGTGGTTATAAGTGGCTTATGGAACGCATGGTGTAATGCAGGGAGAAGAGTTGTTGTAGGAAGAGATAAAAAAAAAAAAATACAGGAAGTCCCTGATTGGCTCTGCTCATCTTGGTTTTGGGATCAGATTGATATAAAGCCCTCTGCTTCTTTCCCCTTTAGGAAGAAGAAAAGCTCATGCTAGTGCTTGAGGTTAGTTGTTAACTATCCATGCAATAGACTTGTGATGGTTAGTTTTTGTCCATTTGATACAAAGTATAGTCACCTAGAAAAGGGGAACATCAATGGAGAGAAAGCTTCTATCAGATTGACCTGTGGACCTATGGGGCATTTTCTTAAGTGTTAATTAGTAGAAAAGGTAGATTCCACTGTGGATAGCACCATACCTAGGTAGGAGGCCTGAACTTTATTAAGAAAAATAATTGAACAGGCCAAAGGAAACACATGAGCAAGCAGTGTTCCTCTATGTTTTTGCTTCAGTTTTCTCCAGGTTCCTGCCTCAGCTTCTCTTGATGATGGACTGTAAAGTATAAGAATGAAAAAAAAAATGTTCCTTCCCATGTTGTGTTTAGTCCTAATATTTATCACAGCAACTGAAAGCAAATTAGAAGGGCAGTGGTAGCTTTGTGTTCAAATTGCCTATATGCTTCCCAGGAGTTTATTTTACCTCAGGCCTCCTGACCTCTCTAAATGTACCCATCTTTAGGACAACAAGTGGCTGTACTCTTACATGTATCTTACTCCATTTTTGGTCAGGAAACCACTCCCCTGCCTTTGTAGCCTAGGGCTGGGAAAGACTTAGACACAAAGCCTCCATTCTCAGTCCACTGTAGGGAGAAGGAAGGCAAAGATATTCTTGTTGCCAAGAGAGATCTGCATTCCCAGAAATGACTTTGAAAGGTGACACCAGGTAAAAGACCCACGTACAGCATGGAAGTATAAGCAATAAAGTGCCCTATGAAGAAGTTGAGGAGGACCAACTTAAAGAGAAGGTGCTTATAGATCTAGCAAGAATCTTCATTTCATGTTTCCTTTTCTTTTTTTTTTTTTTTTTTTTTAGCTTTACAAGAAGTAGTTAAAAAAAAAACTCCACTGGTCTTGAGTAAAACCGATTCTGACTATGAAGGTTGCAGGTCAGTATTAGCCCAAGGTGAGAAACAGACTAAAAGAATTAGGAGCTAAACATAGCTCAGTTTTTGGTGGTAAGCGATATCAGAGACAGCTGATGACAAAAAATGACAATGGAGATATAATAGAATACTATAAACAATTGTTTGCCTTCCTATTTCATTTTTTCTTTTTTTTTCTTAAATTTTTTTACTTATTATATGTAAGTATACACTGTTGCTGTCTTCATACACACCAGAAGAGGGCGTCAGATCTCATTAGGGATGGTTGTGAGCCACCATGTGGTTGCTGGGATTTGAACTCAGGACCTTTGGAAGAGCAGTCAGTGCTCTTTCCCGCTGAGCCATCTCACCAGCCCCTGCCTTCATATTTCATAAGTTCAAAGTAATGGATGAATATCTAGAAATGTGCAATTTACCACAACTAAATCATAAGGAAATAAGAAGTCTGAACAGAGTGATAATAATAAAGGGGAATGGTTCAATAATAATAAAGATTTTTGAATATTACGAATATTATTATTAAATAATATTATTTAAAAATAATCCTAATTAATTACTATATAAGAATCTTTAATGAATTTTTCAGACAGTGGGTTCCAGATCATGGTTTTTCCTTCCCCAGCTGCCCCAACCCCTCCTACCTCCCCACCCACACAACTTCACACCTTCTTTCTCTGTAGAGAGCTGGTCTCTCTATCTCTAAATTGCTATGAGTCTCTGTTCTTTGATTTTGAAGTGTAGGTTTTAAAAGGACAAGCAAAGAGCTCTCTGCCTGGCTCAAAGAAGCCAAATAAGCTGCTCAGCCATTCAGCCTAAAGGTTAACAGGATGGCATTTAGAACTTTCATGTGGCTTTAGGCGGATGACATCACATCCTTTCCCCCCTTTCTCTTTCACTGCCTGGCACATAATATTATGGAGGTGGGATCCCCATAGAATATAATTGTCCCACCTAAAGTGGATTGTACCTTTTCCTACTGAGCCATGGGGTCATTGCCATTATCTCCTTTTAGAATGTTTTCTCCATTCCTAAAGAAACTTTACCTCTCACACCATCATGCCTGGGAGAGAACATATTTGTATTTATCCAAGGGACCAAATTTTTTCGATTTTTCTTTTATTGGTTATTTTATTTATTTACATTTCTTTTTTTAAATTAGATGTTTTCTAATTTACAATTAATTTATAATATCTCCTTTCCCAGGTTCCCCTACAAAAAAAAGAAAAAACAATAAAATAAAATAAAAAACCCAAA
>NC_045030.1:138283903-138286684 GCF_008632895.1 Mastomys coucha | reverse complement strand
CCTTTCTTCCTTCCTTCCTTTCTTCTTTTCTTCCTTCCTTTCTTCCTTCTGTATCCCTTCCTTGGCACCCCTGAATACTTCTGTGTTAGTGTGGTCCACTAACTTCAGGTTTGTGGGTTAACCTGAAAAGCTGCATCATTCAATACAATTAGAAAAGTATAGGAAAGCTGTAAGAACTGATTGCATATCTTCAAATCAGTTTCTGTATCAGGTAACCCAATTCTCAAAGCTCTGTGACTTGTCTCAGGTGATAGAGGTAATAAATATTCTACTTTTTCCCTGAATGCTATCTATTGTTTCATAGGTTTTTTTTTTCAAAACCAAATTACATTATTCAATAGGAAATTAATTGGAGTGGATTGGAAAATGAAAATACTCGGCTACAGCATTTGATTATCAGGGTGGTAGCATTAGATAGGCTTCATAAGAAAGTATGATGAAAGATAAAGATGTATGTACATGCAGATGCCATAGTGAAACTAATCACCTTGGATGCAAACTTGTAAAATGATGCTGTAAGAGACAATAAAAACAATGTAAAGCTTTTGTAGTCAGTGTCCTAGGGAGGGAAAGAATGTCAGGGAAAATGTCATTGAGAATGTTGACCGGCCATTTCCTTGGAGTTCTGAACTATGATTCAGGTTACTACTTTAGAAACTGGATTCTACAGAATCATTCACAGACTGGAGCATGAAAGAGTAGATTGCTTCTAGGCAAAGCAATTTGATAACCAGTTCAGTTTAGGGTACTGTAAATGCAGAAATCAAAAGAAGTATGGAAACTGAAGTTTAGGGGTTCTAAATGCAAGATCTTCCCTGAGAGAAAAAGGAAGCTTTGAGGAATAAAACCTGTAACCTTGGATTGTCTATACTACAGCTTTTTTTTATTTAGTAAAAAAATAGCTCCCAAATATGTTAGAGAGCATTTTAAACTACTTTAGTCTGAGCTATGCAAAACCAGAAAGCCAGGTGGAATGTCAAACTGTCAAGGATAATGATTTCAATTATTAACTAAATATGTATAATAGTAATTCCAAGAAATCCCTGAGATAAAAATACAAAATTGGTAGGTATCTTCCTGTAGTTACTCCAGTTTCCACAGAGATATGTCAAAGGTCATGTCTTATTTCATGTGGTGTTTGAGGGGAAGAACACAGAAATAAGGGACTAGGCATTATGCTTTATCCTGTTTTGACAATAAATTTCTGAAAATTTTTTTTGCTACCATGAGATTGTTTATAGGCATCCAGTATAACAGAAACCCTTTTTCCACCACCTATCTTTCTAGTTTCACCTGGCACCAGTCTCCATTTTTACCATGACTGACCCCCACTGAACTTCCAACTTCTCAACATGCCATGACAGTTCTGTTCTTTGAGTCTTTACAATTTCTTTTAGTTTCTTTTAGATCTTTATTGATTCTAATTAGCCTAACATATTTTTTCATTGCTGGGATAGAAGGTCAACTTAAGGAACAAAAGATTAATTTTCACTTGCAGTTTCACAGGGATAAACTCTATTATGATAGAGACACACACAAAACCTTGCAGGGAAGATATCCTGGCAGGACCAGGCTGTCTAGTTACATTGTATCCAGCCTCAGGAAGCAGAGAGTAAATTATATGTGGTAAATGTATACAAAGCTTCAATGATCGCTCCACTGACCCATCTACTCAAGGAGCCTCCATCTCTTTTTTTAATTTTTTTATTAGATGTTTTATTTATTTACAATATCTCCTTTCTCAAGTTCCCCCCCAAAATAAAATAAAATAAAATAAAATAAAATAAAATAAAATAAAAAATACTAAAACAAACCCCTGTTCCCTCCCCTCTCCCACTGCTCACCACCCCACCTCCTCCTGCTTACTGGCCCTGGCATTTCCCCCTCCCCATTTTTTCTCCATTTTATTTACAATATCTCCTTTCCAGGTTTCCCTCCAAAAGAAAAAAGAAAAAGAAAATAAAATAAGAAAAAAATTAAAATAAAAAATACTCCCAAAACTAAAACAATTCTCTGTTTCCTCACCCTCCCCCTGCTTACCAACCCACCCTCTACAACTTTCTGGCCCTGGCATTCCCCTACACTGGGGCATAGAACCTTCACAGGGACAAGGGCCTCTCCTCCAATTGATGTCCAATAAAGCCATCCTCTGCTATACACATGCTGCTGGAGCCTTCAATCCCACCATGTGAACTCTTTGGTTGGTGGTTTAGTCCCTGGGAGCTCTGAGGGTACTGGTTAGTTCATATTGTTGTTTGTGCTAAGGGGCTACAAACCCTTCAGTTCTTTGGGTCCTTTCTCTAGCTACTTTATTGGGGACCCTATGCTCAGTCCAATGGATGGCTTTGAGCCTCTACTTCTGTATTAGTCAGGTACTGTCAGAGCCTCTCCAGAGACAGCTATATCAGGCTCCTGTCAGCCAGACTTGCTGATATCCACAATAGTGTCTCGATTTGATGATTGAATATGGGAAGTAATCCCAGGTGGAGCAGTCTCTGGATTGTTCTTCCTTCAGTCTCTGCTCCATAGTTAGTCTCTACAACTTCTTCCATGGGTATTTTGTTCCCCCTTTTAAGAGGGAATGAAGTATTCACACTTTGGTCTTCCTTCTTCTTGAGTTTCTTGTAGCTTGTGGTTTGTACTTTGTGTATTCCGATCTTCTGGGCTAATATCCACTTATCAGAGAATGCATACCCTGTGTGTTCTTTTGTGGTTGGATTACCTCACTCAGGATGATATTCTCCAGATCCATTCATTTACCCAAGAATTTCATAAATTCAT
>NC_045030.1:138282649-138283892 GCF_008632895.1 Mastomys coucha | reverse complement strand
TGGATTACCTCACTCAGGATGATATTCTCCAGATCCATTCATTTACCCAAGAATTTCATAAATTCATTGTTTTTAATAGCTGAGTAGTACTCTATTGTGTAGGTGTACCACATTTTCTGTATTCATTCCTCTATTCGAGCCTCCATCTCTTAAAAGTTCCACTGCCTTCTCAAACATTAGCATTACTAGCTTGGGACCAAGTGTTCAAACATTTGAGCCTATGCATGACATTCCACAACCCTCAAACTATGTCATTCCTCTTAGAGTCCCCATACTTTTGCTATCTTCTGGTTATTGCTTTTTGAGATAGGGTTTTGTTGTGTAGCTCTGGCTATCCCAGAACTACCTCTGTAGATCGGGCTGTCCTAGAACTCACAGAGGTCTACCTGCTTCAGCCTCTCAAGTGCTGGGATTACAGGCATGTACCATCACACTGGGCTTCATTGTTATCTTTTGATACAAAATGCATTCAGTCTAACTTCCAAAGTCTTCACAATCTTTAACAGTCCCACCACTATTCAAAACTTTAAAGTCTCTTCATACTAACCATGAACTCCTGTACAATTGTATACAATGATGTAAAGCCTACTTTCCCAAAAAAACAGGTGATGAGCAAGGAAAAAAAAAATCGAACCTAAACAAGGCTGAAACCCCGCAGGACAAACATCAAATCATGAAGCTCTATGTCTGACATGTACAATTTATAATGGAATCTTCTCCTTTTCAAAGGGCCTAAGTAGCCTTGGTACTCCAGTTCAGCTGCCTGTACCATATGGTGCTTCATTTGGGAGTTAGGTCTAGCTGGTATGTAGCTTTCCTTGCTTGACATCCCATGGTTTTGTTCTGTCCGACATTTTGGGATGTCAACTATTTCTTAGGTATCATCTTCGCTTCTTACAGTAGTCTCTCAGGGAATCTTTGAAGGAACTCTTATTCTGTCACATGCTATTTCTCCTAACCCATCCTCAAAAACTAAGGTACAAGACTCCATTACTTCTTGTAATGGTTTTGTATATTCTTGGCCCATGGAGTGGCAGTATTAGGTGGTGAGGCCTTACTAGAGAAAGTGAGGCCTTGTTGGAGTAGATGTGTCATTATGGGTGTGGGCTTTAAGACTCTCAGCCTAGCTTCCTGGAAGCTAGTCTTCTGCTAGCAGCCTTCCAATGAAGATATAGAACATTCAGCTCCTCCTGCAGCACACCTGCCTGGACACAGCTATACTCCCACCTTGAAAATGATGGAC
>NC_045030.1:138282326-138282638 GCF_008632895.1 Mastomys coucha | reverse complement strand
GCCGAGGTCCTCTCCTCCTATTGATGATCGATTTTGCAATCCTCTACTATACACATGCTGCCAGAATAATCAGTCCCACCATATATAGTCCTTGGTTATAGTCCATATATAGTCCACCTGGGAGCTCTAAGGGTGCTAGTTAGTTCATAGTTGTTCGTCCTAAGGGGCTGCAACCCCCTCACCTCCATTGGTCCTTTCTCTAACTCCTTCACTTGGGACCCTGTACTCAGATCAATAGATGTCGGTGAGCCTCTACATCTGTATTAGTCAGGTACCGTCAGAGCCTCTCAGGAGATAGCTATATTTAGGCTG
>NC_045030.1:138279563-138280874 GCF_008632895.1 Mastomys coucha | reverse complement strand
TGAAAGCATTTACATGCAACCTTCTCAAAATTCAAGGGCAATGGGACAGTAATTTCAAGCCTTTTGGAGTTATTTCACAGTCAAGCCATATTATTCTTTGTGTTTGTATCTTCATGTTACAACAGAGAAACCTTCCCTGATAGCTCTATTTAAGATCTTACCCCATACACTTTGTTACTGTTCTTATGTTGATTATTTTCGTGTTTAACCTTCACTATCTTCCTGATTAGAAAATACATTAAAATGTATTTTCACTATTGCTGTAGACGAGCATCTACATAAGACTGTTAAATCGATTGTTGTTTTATATCAAACAACTTTTATAATACTTATTTTTATTTTTATAATATTTTATAAATTTTAAGGAATACAAAAAAAAGAAGTTTTAGGTCACAGCATAATTGTGTGATATATCCTTTCACAGCTATCACCAACAATACTTTGTACCACAGGGTCACACTATTACAATCAGTCTACATTAACATCACTTAGGAATTAAGGACTAAAGTGCCTGGTGTACACTGTAACTCACTCTCAATGTTGCATATTCTCTGGGTTGGGATAAATGTTATGGCATGTATTCACTATTGCAGTATTACAGAGTAATTATATTGTCATAAAGTTACCCTGTGCTGTTTGTCCCCCAGTTCCTACTTCTCCCCACTTACCAACCAGTAGTTCTTTTGTTATCTCTGTTGTTTTGCCTTTCCAGATCACCTACTATGGTTTGAATATGAAGTGTTTACCCTAAAAAAAATTTAAAAACATATTTTAAATAAATAGAATTAAATCACATTCTTGTTTCCCTTTTGTACCCCAACTTCTCCCAGAGACCCCCTCTTCAATACCTACAATGTCTTTTTTGTCATATTCCTTAAAATTTATAAAATAGTATAACAATAAAAATGAGTACTCTAAAAGTTGTTTGATATAAAACAACAATCAATTTAACAGTGTTATTTAGGTGCATGTCTACAGCAATACTGAAAATACATACGTTTTTCTCAGTTTAAATTTCAAATAACTCCAAACATAGTAACTGTATATTTCAAATAAAACATCAGTACTAGTGTTTTCTTAAATGAACATACATATATAAAGTCCTTTTGTTTGTTTGTTTTATATTTAGTAGAGTTTAAAGTCTTGGATCTTACTATGGTACAAGCCCAAAATAAGAATAATTTTTAGACACTTGATTTCATTGTAATAAGGCTGTACTTCAATGACCCTCACATCACCAAAGGATTTTACCACCATTGTAGCTAAGCTGAGAGTTGACAGTTCTGCTGCAAATGTCTACATTTTTGATTG
>NC_045030.1:138276186-138276777 GCF_008632895.1 Mastomys coucha | reverse complement strand
GGCTTGTAGTGAGAGTGGTACCATTAAGAACTGTGGGCTTTGTTGGAGTAGGTGTGGCCTTGTTGGAGGAAGTGTACCGCTGTGGGTGTGGACTTTGAGACCTTCCTCCTAGCTGCCTATCTGCTCTTGGCTTCCTTTGGATGAAGATGTAGATCTAATCTTCAGTTCCTCCAGTGACATGTGTGTCTGGATGCTGCCATGCTTTCTGCCTTGATAATAATGACCTGAACTTCGAACCTGTAGGCCAGCCCCAATTAAATGTTGTCTTTTATAAGAGTTGCCTTGGTCATGGTGTCTCTTCACAGAAATGGAAACTCTAAATAAAACACTAGAGTACTGCTCATTCTTTGTTGGAGAATGTAAAGAACTGGTCCGGATTGGCAGGCAGTACACCAAATCTGAAACCAATAGGCACTTTTCCTTTTTGCACTTTACTCTCTTCCATTTTAACCTACCTCTCCTTACAGTTCGCACTATGTCTCTGCTGTAATCTATAGATAATGAGTCTCTACCAGGAGTCAGCACATTTTCTCAGTAAAGAGTCAGATAATAAATCTTCAGGCTTTGTGGGTCATAAGATCTCTTTTTTAC
>NC_045030.1:138273067-138276037 GCF_008632895.1 Mastomys coucha | reverse complement strand
TATGAATTATAATCACTTATCAGCCATATGTTTGTTTTGTATCTCTTATTCCATACAGATTAAATAGAGGATTTGGATGTTCCTTGGTCACTAAGAATTTTAACATTATTATAACTATTATATATCATTCTATCACTTCAGTATATTACAAGTAGTGTATATTTATCATTTTATCTCAAATGTCAAATGTCTCAAATTGAAGCATGGCTTAAAAACATTTGCTTTATTTTGTCTTGATTTTGTGATAGAGTCCATGTAATGCAGGCTAGATTGGCAAGAAACTTGGGATCTTCCTGTTTTTGTCTCCAGAGCCCCAGGTTTATAGGGATGTGTTTCATACCAGCTGAATAGCACATTCAAATAAATAGAAATCTTGTCCCATAAGAATAAGTCCCATTTCTTTCTGAGATAATGTTCAACCATTAAATTCAAAAAATAAGAGAAACAAACATTTGCCCAATAAATTGTATTGTTATTTTGTATATACCTAAGTGCCTCTATTATTTCATTCAAGGGAAATGGAAGCTTATTGAGAAGAGATTTAAAATTGGGAAATATAAGAGAAAGTCTACTTTGAGTTCCAAACAATGATGATTCCCCAAGTGACAAGTATAGTTACCAGGTGCAAGGTTATATAAGCAAGAGCAGAGAGAAGAATCAACAACTCTACACCTCCCAAAGTTTTTGGCCATATCTCTCTCACACAGGTTCTATATGTCTGTTAATGTGGTGGTTTAAAAAGGCTTGGCCCAGGGAGTGGTACTATTAGGAGGTATGCCTTTGTTTGAGTTGGTTTGGCTTGTTGGAAAAAGTAGTCCCGGTAGGGCTGGTCTTTGAGGTCCTATGCTTAAGCTCTGCCTAGGGCAGAAGAGTCTCCTTCTGCTTGCCTTTGGACCAAGATGTAGAACTCTCAGTTCCTTCTCCAGCACCATGCCTGCCTACATGCCACCATGCATCCCACAGTGAGGGTAGTAGACCGAGCCTCTGAACCTGTAAGCCAGCCCCAATTAAATGTTGTCCTTTATAAGAGTTTCCTTGATCATGGTGTCTCTTCATAGCAATGGAAACTCTAACAAAGACAGTTAATACTGACTGACTTTTAATGAAAGAAGGCATAACACTCCTCTCTAGATCAGGCTTCTCTACCATCCTGATGCTGCTACCAACTATAAAGAATTATTCTGTCGCTGCTTCGTAACTGTAATTTAGCTACTGTTATGAACTCTAATGTAAATATCTGATACGCAGGATACCCGATATGTGATCCTGGCAAAAGGGTAAGGTCAAGCTGCAAAGGGGTATTAACCTACAAGTTGAAAACAACTGATTTACACAGGTAGTCCTCTATCTGAAGCTGAGACTCCTAAGCAGATAACAACTGGGAGATTGTTTAAAATTTCAAGGGAGCTTACTCTACTAAAAGTCAGACGTTATATGTAAGAAGTCAGCTGTCTCTCCATGCAGGAAGTGCCTCAGTAAGCTCTTATTACAGGTGGGAATGTTGTTTATCGGTGGGTTTGGGAAGAAAAAAAACGATGGTTAAAAACTGCTGATGAGAAATAGCTTGATAAATGAATGTGTGCATGAATATAGATGATAAAAGACAGGGCAGGAGTTATGCATGTGTCTAGGCAGATGAGAAAAGTTTACTAGGCTCATTAAATAATTATAGCCCAATGAATATATTAAGCTACTAATTCATTTAGTTTTGCCTTGTGTATTTTTGCTGTAAGATGCAGAAATACAAGATTGATAGTGCTCAGAGCTACTTTTGAAGGTGTTCAGGAAGCACCAATAGTTTGGATCAGCTGAGACTGTTCTGTTAAGTCTTCCTCCTTATAACTTAGTTTGAGTCAAGTTCCTTGTTCACAAGGCACTTAGACTAAAGGGGAAGTAAGATCCACATGCAGAAGTGGACAAGGGGGATGATCACAGGTCTCCAAAAATAAGTATAGTATGCCACGGATCCTCACACCTGGGGGAAGACATTAGACTGGGGCAGAGCCTCAGACAAGCTTTATTCATTTCCGGACCACTCAGTTCATTTTCCAAGTAGAAAAGAGCAGTTCCCTGTGCTTTTAGATAAGTTAGACACTGATGTTTGGTACTACAACTATTTTAGTAGGCATTCCTACCCTTTCAATGTATGCTTGAGCAAGTTCTTCAAGTTTTCTTGTTTTCATGTTCATCTACCTCATTAACTCAGGTTAGCATTGATCTTGTAATCTTCCTGCCTCGGTCTCAGGCAAAGTGAGATTACAGTTGTGTGCCACTACCTGTGGTTCTTTATCACTTTGTGTCTTTTAATTTATATATATTATTATTACTGTTTGTGTGCAGCCTATGTGAGTGTGAATATGGGCATGTATATATGCCAGAGCATGTGTATGTAGCATTTGGGAAACAACTTTCAAGAATCCATTCTCTCCTTCTACCATAGGGTCTGAGGATCAAGCATGGGTCTTGAGGTTGTGTAGCAAGCATTTTGATACAAAGCCATATCTCTCCTGTCCTCAGTTGTTTTCTTAAAGGTCAGGCTGTGTCAACCTAGAGTCGCAAATTTCTCTACCAGAGTATTATTTTCCCCAAAAGAATAGATAGCAGTTTGAGGGAAAATTCTATTTAAGGCTGAGCATGCTCTCTCAGTCCCATGCCCCCGCTCCCTCCCCACCAAACCAAGTGCCTAATCCCTGTGGTAGAGATTATTTGGGTGTTTGGAGAAAAGTTAGGGAGAATCTCTATTCCATAGCTGCCATTCAGCAGGGGAGGAAGAGCCATAGAGATGGAGGTTAAGAGTGGTTGCTCCCCGCCCCCCCACACACACGGGGTGGGGGGGGATGTGGGTGGTGAGAGCTCAGGGCCTCCAGAGCTGGTTTCTGCTTCAAGTGCCTGCATGTCAGAGGGTTGAGTTTGAAGCCTCCAGCATAGTTGGAGTTAATTCCCATTATGCTGGACTCCTCCCCTCTCTCC
>NC_045030.1:138270690-138271755 GCF_008632895.1 Mastomys coucha | reverse complement strand
GGAGGGGGGAATCACAATTTCTACTTTGAAAGAGCATCTAGAGTGATTTTGATACAGGGGAGTTAGAGCTCCCCATTCAGAGATCTTTTTCATGTGCTTTTCTCCTTCCTAGCTATTTTGAATTGAGTGTGAAACCACTTAGCCTGCCTTCTAGTTAGCTGTGGTGGCCTTTTCTTCTGAGGACCTGGAGTACAAGGTTCACTGCCCAGCAATAGCAGGTTGCAGTTATGAACCTAAAGGTCGTGAAAAACGCATGCCTTTCCAATCATTCATTCCCTTGCCGATAGGCTTTATCCTTATCTTGAAAGAGCAACTGAGGGGCAGCTTAGAATTGCCTGATGGTGTGTGGGAGATTCCCTCAACAAACAGACCACCATTAACATAGGGCATTGGGATTCTGTGCAGCTAGATTCCTCTCTGGTTGATAAAGCATAGAAAGATAGGTTTTCAGGAAGTGGCATTTCAGGGTCAGGAGCAGCTCATATGGAATTTAGGGAAGTCACTTGAGTTCCTACATTTTCTTTTTGTAAAAAATATTTATTTATTTCATATATGTAACTACACTATAGCTATCTTCAGACATACCTGTAACCGAAGGTTGTAAGCTACCATGTGGTTGTTGGGAATTGAACTCAGGACCTCTGGAAGAGCAAGCAATCAGTGCTCTTAACTGCCGAGCCATCTCTCCAACCCAGAGTTCCTAAATTTTCAACCTCAAACATTGGAGAAAGAGAATGGCTTAGTATTTAATGTAGGATTTTGGTGTGTTTGTTTCCTTTGTTTTGTTTGTGAACTCTCCCTTCCTCTGCATAGCTAATTCTACTTTATAGAGGTGACCCTCTAGATTTTTGATTAAGTTGATTGAGCATACTGCAAAGGTTCAGGGGCAAGACTGTATCAAAACAACCACCTCAAGTGTCTACATTTTTTTGTTTTTGCTAAAAAAACATTTATTAAAGCGCATATGCATACTATGGAACAATTTTTGAAAAGGAACTTTTTTTAACTTTTATTGTATTATGATGAGAAAAGTTACATGATTTCAATTTATCTGAATTTGTTAAC
>NC_045030.1:138269925-138270679 GCF_008632895.1 Mastomys coucha | reverse complement strand
CTCCGGTGGTTCTCTGTAGCCACTTACTCTCTTACTTCCTGGATTGAGTCTTGTATTTGCTTGTAATGATCTGTACCTTGGGATGATGAGATCCAAGTAAATAAACAAACTAACCCAGCTCATCTGGTTTTGCAAGTCTTAACTATGACAGACAAAAAAGAGCAGGGATGAGTGAGGTGGGAGGAGGCCCAGGAGACATTTAAACAATTGTGAAAACTGAGGTGAAAAATAGTGAGACATTCTTAGAGTCACAAAGACATGTGCAGAGAACAAAGCCCATTGAGCAACATCATCTTGAGAGAGAATCAAGCACAGACGACCTTGGAGCAAGTGTTATTGTAGAGGAGGAAAAGCTTCAAAGAACATAAGTGGCAGAAGAGGTTGTCTGGAAATGATTCTGTTAAGGTTGTTTCTTTTCTTTTCTTTTTCTTTTTTTTTTAAGGCTATGTTTAAATGAGAAAGATCTATAATGGGTAGACTGACTATGTCTGTTACCCAGCCTGATACAAGAGATCTATATCTATTAGTCACATATGTCTGTACATCTTTTAGTTTTTAGAGATTTACTGATTGATTTTATGTATATGGGTACACCATAGCTGAACAGGTGGTTGTGAGCCTTCATGTAGTTATTGGGAACCGAATTTTTAGGACCCCTGCTTGCTCCAGTCAACCCTCTTGCTCCGGCCCAAAGATTTATTTATTATTATACATAAGTACACTGTAGCTGTCTTCAGACATGCCAGAGGAGGGC
>NC_045030.1:138267666-138268792 GCF_008632895.1 Mastomys coucha | reverse complement strand
AATCTCAGCCCACTTTTGTTAGTTCCCCAGATTAAAAAAATGAGCAAGGAAACTCCTGCAACCTAGTCATTGACCTGGTACGTTAAGAATCCATGGTTTAGGGAGACATAAGACGAAAGTATATACATCGCATCTTTCCACTATTGAATTTCCTAGTCAGTTTTAAGTTCATATCATGTGAGTCATGGAAAGAGCCTATTATCTATGGCAGTGAGTCTCAACTTGCTGCCCATTGATGATTTTGCCTTACAATGACTCTAATTCTAAGTAGTAGTGACCATCTCAATGCAGGTAGTTTTGGATTTTCTGAATTTGTCACAGAAAATTCCACATGCAGAAAACCTTCAGTCCTGAGCAGCCTTTACTACTCATACCACTCTTTTAAAATTTAATTTTATGATTATTATTTTACTTATGCACTTTATATTCTACTCACTGCCTCCCTTCCGGTCACACTCCCCTCCCCTGCATTATCCCTCCCCCCTACTCTTCTCTGAGCAGGTGTGCCCCCCTTAAGGTATTCTCCCACAATGGTGCTTCACATCTTTGCAAGGCTAGGTGCTTTCTTTCCCACGGAGGGCAGACAAGGCAACCCAGCTAGGAGAACATATCCCTCCATTAGGCAACTGCTTTTGGGACACCACCTGCTCCACTTATTCAGGACCCACATGAAGATCAAGCTGAAGATCTGCTACATATGAACAGGGAGGCCTAGGTCCAGCCTGCACATGGTCTTTGGTTGGTGGTTCAGACTCTGAGAGCCCCAAGTGTCCAGGTTAGTTGACTCTGTGGGTTTTCCTGTAGAGTTCCTATCTATCCCTTTCAGAGCCACAATCCATCTCCCTATTCTTCTATAAGAGTCTCCAAGCGCTGTCCACTGTTTGGCTGTGGGCATACCTCTGACTGAATCAGTTGGTATGTGGAGCTTCTCAGAGGATAGCCATGCTAGACTCCTGTTTGTAAGCATGAGAGAGTATTATTAATAGTGTCAGGGATTGGTGCTTGTCCGTGGGATGCATCTCATTGTTGGGCCAGTTGGCCATTCCCTCAGTCTCTGCTCCATCCCCTGTGCCTGCATTTCTTGCTGACAGGGTAAATTTTGGGTTGAAAGGTTTGTGGCTGGGTT
>NC_045030.1:138266650-138267655 GCF_008632895.1 Mastomys coucha | reverse complement strand
AGACAAAAAAGAGAAGGGATGAGTGAGGTGGGAGGAAGCCCAGGAGACATTTAAACAATTGTGAAAACCGAGGTCAAAAATAGTGAGACATTCTTAGACTCACAAAGCCATGTGCAGAGAATAAAGCCCATTGAGCAACATCATCTTGAGAGAGAATCGAGCACAGATGACCATGGAGCAAGTGTTATTGTAGAGGAGGAAAAGCTTCAAAGAACATAAGTGGCAGAAGAGGTTGTCTGGAAATGATTCTGTTAAGGTTGTTTCTTTTCTTTTCTTTTCTTTTTTTTTAAGGCTATGTTTAAATGAGAAAGATCTATAATGGGTAGACTGACTATGTCTGTTACCCAGCCTGATACAAGAGATCTATATCTATTAGTCACATATGTCTGTACATCTTTTAGTTTTTAGAGATTTACTGATTTATTTTATGTATATGGATACACTGTAGCTGAAGAGGTGGTTGTGAGCCTTCATGTGATTATTGGGAATCGAATTTTTAGGACCTCTGCTTGCTCGGTCAATAAGTACACTGTAGCTGTATTCAGACATGCCAGAAGAGGGCATCAGATCTCACTATGGATGGTTGTAAGCCACCATGTGGTTGCTGGGATTTGAACTCAGGAGCTTCAGAAAAGCAGCCAGTGCTCTTTCATGCTGAGCCATCTCCCCAGCCCCATGTCTGTACATCTTGCTCATTTTCTAAGAATATGTCAACACTGAGGAAAAGGTACATGTAAAGACTTGGTAGGTAGGCAATACACACTGCCTAGGAGCTGAGGGAAAAGACCTGTCCATACTTCTGTACCAATACCAATAAACCGATTCCTCATATAAGCATGTTTGCAGCCATGTTTTGCTACAGCACCTATAGCTCAGAGACTCTTTTGTCTGAATTCTGTTGCCCTTGGGAACCGCTTTGCTTCCTTCTAAACTCAGGATGTGTACAATGAGATCTAAGGGGAATGAACAAATTGGTTTCCTTCTATCAGGACTGAAGAGGAGATG
>NC_045030.1:138265856-138266240 GCF_008632895.1 Mastomys coucha | reverse complement strand
TGAAGTGAGAATAAAGTGACTTAACCAGCTTCTAGGAATGAACTTGGACTTGGATTGGTTTAGGAGGCCGTCAGAAAGGGGATTAGTTTATTGCAAGTTATGCAGGTAAAACTGGTTGCTAGACTGTGCTTCCCTGCCCAGCCACTGTGAACAGGTACGAATACTCCACATGCTCTGTGGATTCTCTGTCCAGCTGTTGGTAATCTCAGCCCACTTCTGTTAGTTCCCCAGATTAAAAAAATGAGCAAGGAAACTCCTGCAACCTAGTCGTTGACCTGGTACGTTAAGAATCCATGGTTTAGGGAGACATAAGACAAAAGTATATACATCGCATCTTTCCACTATTGAATTTCCTAGTCAGTTTTAAGTTCATATCATGTGAGT
>NC_045030.1:138262930-138264063 GCF_008632895.1 Mastomys coucha | reverse complement strand
ACAAGGAGGGACCCATGGCACTGGCTGCATATGTGGCAGAGGATGGCCTTGTTGGACAACAGTGGGAACAGAGGCCCTTGGGCCTGAGAGTGTTTGATGCCCCAGTGTAGGGGAATGCCAGGGTGGGAAGATAATAGTGGATGGTGGGGGAGCACCCTCATAGAGGCAGGAGGGGGGGAATGGGATAGGAGGTTTTTGAAGGAGAGACCCGGAAAGGGGAAAACATTTGAAATGGAAATAAAGAGAATATCAAATAAAAAGACATAATGATGTCAATGGGAGACATTAGTTCAGACTACAGCAGCTTATGCTCTTGTTTCATACTATGTCTTGAGAAATAAGCATTCCTCTTAACTTCTCTGCCTTCCATGAAATTATGATTATTTTTTTTTACTTATGCACTTTATATTCTACTCATTGTCTCTCAGTCTGAAATACTTTTAAAAATGAGGGTGTGAAACCACAGAAGCTTTTAATTGTAATAATACAGGGTGACATTATAAATATTTGGGGTGAGGGTAACACTACACAGGAAGAGAAGGTGGTAGGTAGGGGAGTGAGAAATGATAATTCTTTTAGTGAATCAATGGGTATCCATGGGAAAGTCATTTGGCTTGCTGACGCTCCAGTTTGCTTATTTGTAAATGGAGGGCTACTACTTTTCACACAAACCTGAGAAGATTTCTGAGCATAGCACATGAAATAATGGGTCCAGAAAATGTTGTCATGATGATGCCGGTAGCTATTTCCTAGCTTTTGCTTTCTCCCCATCTGGTCTAGGCATCTTCCTTAGGAAACAAGTCCATCCTGCAGCACTGACTGTGCTTTTCATATTCTTACAAACTCCAACCAAACAAGCAGATGCATTACCTCATTGTGGTAAAGCGTACCCAACTTCTAACAGCAATTACTCAAACCAGTCCCATTCTTTCCCCCACTAGCCTTCAATCCCTCACCACATCTTTCTTTCATTCTCCCAACTCTCAGGCAAAAAAAAAAAAAAAAAAAAAAGCCTCATCCTCAGGGGACCAGATCATGGCAGTTTCTTTTCAAACCCTACCATTTCAAAGTAAGCACCTGCAATTTATGATCTGGACTCTCTTCCTGCACGAGAACACACAGCATAAAATACA
>NC_045030.1:138260828-138261919 GCF_008632895.1 Mastomys coucha | reverse complement strand
TAGTTAGACTAGGTGTAAGTGCTGTTTTAGGTGTGAGTGCTGCTGGCTGGCAAGTTGCCCTCAGTTCTTTTGTGGGAAGAGACCCAGTGATATAGGAAACAAAAATGGGCAACTTTTAACTACCAGTTCCACTTTGGTATTTCTGCAAAAAGCACACACACGGTTGGTCAGTCTAAGTCACAATGAAAGATCTTAAAACTGCCCTCTTACCTATTAAATAGCATAAGGGGCAAGTCTGTGACTTGTCTCACTCTTACTTTATGAAATAAACTAAGTCAGAAAGTCATTTAGGTGAGTCCTCAGGGACTCTTGGGACAGCCTGACTTTCAGATTCCCTTCTCATGACCTGTTCCATGTTGTTTGTCAAGCATTGTAAGCTAGCTAGCTGACTAGGTTCCATTTGGGTTGCCATAGCAGTCACTAATTCAATCCTGTGACTCTTCTACTGCAGCCTAGAGACTATAGAACTCTGAACTAGGCAGAAGGAGAGGATGATGGAAAGCAATATCTCACAAAGACCCAAATGACATTTGAGAGAATGACCTCTTCAAGAAGGAAGATCCATACAGCACACCTGTAAGTCCCAGGACCTGGCAACCTGATGAAAACAGGCTGGTGGAGGCTACATCATAACTTGGTTTCTGCTGCTGTGAACCATCTTATCTCCCCATCCTTGCATAGAAACCTGCGACCATGAGGAGCAGCCTCACTCTAGTAGGCACCTTCTGGGCCTTCCTGTCTCTAGTTACTGCTGTGGCCAGTTCTACCAGTTACTTCCTTCCTTACTGGTTGTTTGGATCACAGCTTGGAAAGCCAGTATCTTTCAGCACATTCAGAAGATGCAACTACCCTGTGCGGGGAGATGGGCACAATCTGATCATGGTAGAAGAATGTGGGCGCTATGCCAGTTTCACCGCCATACCAAGCCTGGCATGGCAGATGTGCACGGTGGTGACAGGTGCTGGCTGTGCTCTGCTGCTCTTGGTGGCGCTGGCTGCCGTCTTAGGATGCTGCATGGAAGAACTCATCTCTAGAATGATGGGACGTTGCATGGGAGCTGCACAGTTTGTAGGAGGTAAGATTGTCCCAGG
>NC_045030.1:138258196-138259936 GCF_008632895.1 Mastomys coucha | reverse complement strand
TAGCTTAATTTTTTTTAAAAAATGTATTTTATTTATTTTATGTGTATGAGTACACTGTATCTGTACAGATGGTCATGAGCCATCATGTGTGTGGCTGCTGGGAATTAAACTCAGGACCTCTGCTGGCCCTGCTTGCTCTGGCCTGCACATTCTGGTGTAATTCACTGTAGCTGTCTTCAGACATACCAGAAGAGGGCATCAGATCTCATTATGGGTGGTTATGAGCCACCATGTGGTTGCTGGGATCCGAACTGAGGACCTTCGGAAGAGCAGTCAGTGCTCTTACCCGCTGAGAGCCATCTCGCCAGCCCGAGACTAGCTTAATTTCAACCAAGAATAAAAGTAAGTTTAGATAGGCAAATGTATGTAAATATTTGAGCTTTTTTGTATGCTTCCATGGGACATTAGAAAAACAGCTGGTAAAACTCACTGCGGAAGTTTGTTGATACAAGTTTTGGACTCCTCATCCAGTCCATTCATATCATTTTATTAGCCACACAGCGTAGTGAGAAAGGCTAAGAGACTTGGATTCCACTTGTTTTATGACATGGACTTATTCCTGCCTGTGAAAATGATATGAATTTTTCTATGCTTCATCTCAACTGAACATATTCTCTGGAAATATGATTTATATCTGTATTTTTGCTCTTCTCTCCAATGACTGACTGCATTTAGCTGTTCTTGGAGGAAGATTGAAGTAATTGCATCAGTCCATCACTAAAATCGTCCTCCAAGAACAGCTAAATGCAGTCCTAGATCCTCTATCCCATAAAGGGCATTTGTTACATCTGGAGAAATTGTGGTTATTAAAATTCAGGAAAAGTGCCACTGAGAAACCCCTGGCTTTCTAGTTCCTTCTTTATTCAGATTTACTGCAAATTTTTCACATATGTGTTATTTTATTTGCATGTACATCTTAAATTTTCTACTTTTTTTCAGATAAAGATTTCCTAGAGAACATCTGGTAGATTTCTACAGTGGTAGAAGCAAGTTGCTAATTTCTCATGGAGAGTTCCATGAGTATTACAAATCAGCCATTGGCTCACTTTTTACCTGTTTGTGGGCAGGCTGAAGTTAATCCACCATGTCCTTGAACAGATTTCTTCAGAAAGCGAAACTTGACTGATAAGAGACATGGTGTTTCCTATCTGCTAGGATAATGTGAACATATGGGACTTGGATTAGTTTTATGACAGGGTTTCTCTGTATAGTCCTGACTGTCCATGGAACTGGATCTGTAGACCAGGCTAGCCTCCAACTAATGGAGATCTGCCTGCCTCTGTCTCTTGAGTGCTGGGATTAAAGGTATGCATCACCATGCTCTGCTATTTCTAGACTTTTATTTACACCTATTATGTCTGAACACCCATCATTTCTATGTAACAACTTTACTTTACTTGGATCTCTAAGGGCATCCAGATGAAAGTTAGGAGGCTGCAAGGGTCAGAAAGCAGGACCGTAGCAACAGCCTCTACAACTTCTCCTCTAAGCTTCCTCCCTCTTTGGAGCCCATTTGAGACTTTTATATTTAAGCTTCTCTGTATACAGCATCTTTGCTGATCTCATGTAAAAGATCTAGGAATTTGAAGGAAAATTTTGAGGCAAGATGCAAAATGATAATGAAGATTTTGATATTTCCAATCTGTCTGGAATAAAACTTTAGCTAGATGACAGATAGTGTTTGAAAAGAAGTCAAAAGTGAATCACATTTGGGCCCCAAAGGATTCTTCCAACCTATAT
>NC_045030.1:138256791-138257286 GCF_008632895.1 Mastomys coucha | reverse complement strand
AAAGTCAAGCTGTAAGATTGAGTGATATATTGGAACTCTTTAATAAACTTTGAAGGATTAGAAGTATAGTAACCCAGCCTGTTTTCTATTTGGGAAAGTTCACTAAGTGAGAACGGAACATGTACTCTGACGAGCCCGTCCACTCCGGCGACCTCCCATAGAGGTAGGACAGTCGCTGGGTCAGGTGTCCTTGGAGAAGAGGGACTTGAAGGTTTGGCTGCAGTCTTAGAGCGGGTTACAGGAGGAGCAAAGGTAACTGCCACTGTGGGGCATTTGGAGCGGCCCACATCTGGCACAGAAGTTGAGGGGTTTAGAGAAGGAGAGCTAGCAGGCTCTGGAGCATCTTGATGAGGAGGAGGAGCTGGAGCAGCAGTTTGGGCTTTTGTCAGCAAGGAGACAGGGCTTTTGGCAGCAAGGAGACCCCCTTTTACGATGAAAAGGGGGTGGTTCATTAGCTGGATCCAGCATTGTAGAGTCATCTAGAGAAAGTTGAGG
>NC_045030.1:138255133-138256780 GCF_008632895.1 Mastomys coucha | reverse complement strand
GTAAAGGTGGGAGCTGAACCCAATGGATTCTGGGAATATGGTGGCCATTGCCCTGGCAACAGGTCTGTAGACCCGCCCATATATCTGCCGTGCTGGGTGCTAACACTGTCGACTCCTGGTAAACAACTGTTTGCGCATGTGCATAGAGAACTGTTTGCGCATGTGCGTAGAGTGAAAGGTGCCAAGTCACGGCCCATCCCGGGGTGTCACGTGGAGTGATGAGCAAACAGCCAATCATGGGCGGACACGCCGCGCTGTGGGCGGACATGCCGCGCTCTGGTGTATATAAGCAGTGCCGATTATTGGCTCGGCCCTTTTTTCCTCTGGATGAGGCAATAAACGCTTGCTGCAGAAGGATCCTAGTGCCCTCGTGTCTTCTTGTTAGTGAGACCACTGCGCAGGCCACACAGTGGCATGATCAGAAAGCCTACAGTATGAGAGAGAATTCTTTGTCAGCTCTAAATTAGACAAGGAGGTAATATCTAGACTATACAAAGACCTGAAAAAAGAAACACACACATAGACACAGATAATCTGTCAATCAATAAGAAAGGACCAGGCAGTTTACAAAAGAAGAAACACACATGGTCAATGAATATTTTAAAATGGGCAACATCCTTTGCAATCAGTTAATGCAAATTAAAATTGATTTGGGAGTCCATCTCTTCCAGTGATAAAGTCTATCATCAAAAACAAAACAAAAAAAAAACAAATCCACAAAACAAAACAAAAACAAAAAACAAAAAACCTACGACAATAAATGTTGATGAGAATGTGGGAAAAGAAGAGCTCTAATCCATTCCTTGCAGGAAGATAAGTTTAGAGGTTTTTTTCAATAACCTAATAATAAGAAATACTGCTAGGTGGTGGTGGCACATGCCTTTAATTCCAGCACTTGGTAGGCAGAGGAAGGTAGATTTCTGAGTTCAAGGCCAGCCTGGTCTACAGAGTGAGTTCCAGGACAGTCAGGGCTACACAGAGAAACCCTGTCTTGAAAAAACCAAAAAAAGAAAAAAAAAAAGAAATACCATGTGAACTAGCTATATTAGTAGTGACATACACCTATAGGACTATAGTTCTACTTCAGAGACAAATGTACATCCTTGTTTGTTGATGGACTTTCTTCAAGATAGTAAGAAAAGAACATCAGTTTATATTTCTATCAACAGATGAATTGGTAATGAAAATATGGGTATATACACACGACAAAATTTTACTCCACTGTACCGAAAACTGAAATAATGGAAATTTGGGAAAAATAAATGGATTTTGAATTTACATTAAATGAGATAACCCAAATTCAGAAATACAAATGCTGCGACTTCTCTCAGGTATAGATTCTAGCTCTTAATGCATATATACACATGCATGGGAAAGCACACACACACACACACACACACACACACACATGGATATGGATGTAGATCATGAAATGAGAGAGAAAATGACAAGAAGAAAAAGAAGAGATGAAGTGGGAAAGAGGGAGGGAGGGAGGGCAAGAGAACACGTGTGAACTGGAGGTGAAAAGACTATCAGATGTGGAAGTGTACAAAGCTGGGATTAGGCAGAGAAGAATACCATGCAAAGATCAACATGAATTATATTTGAAGACACTGTCATGTAGCAGAATACTTTGGATTCTAGTTT
>NC_045030.1:138253213-138254253 GCF_008632895.1 Mastomys coucha | reverse complement strand
CACTGGGGCCTCTGTGCCCTCTTCCAACTTGTGAAGGAAACATCTGGCCAGGAGATTATTTCAACACTCAGGATGCTGAGATTTTCAACCAGCTGGCTCTCAGTCCCCAAGAAAATGATCATTATTCCCATTCCCCAGTGTATATGTATTTAAGATGTTTGTGAACTATCTTTTCTCTTCAGTGAGAACTAAACAAAGAGGGAAAAGGTGAGAAGTAAATGTAAGGGACTTCTTGGCAGGAAAAAAAGTGTAAGATGTTGGATCAGGTTACTCGAGGAAAGCCAAGAACCTTTCTAGAACAGAAAATGTATTGGAATCACCTGGAATGCTGAGAAGAACATGAACTCTCCAACTCTCCAGTTTATTTTTCCATTTTGATATATGCAGCAACAGGTGGAAAATTGTGAGTTTTCAAAAAATATTCCCAGTGGTTCTTATGTGGAGCCTTTCCAAAACCCAAAAGCAACCCATTGCCCTGGACATACAGGGACATATATTCCTTTAACAAAACGGATATAATTAACACATCAAGACAGTCTCCAGTGCATATCTATGTGTAAGCTCACAACATAACATGCTCTGAGCTGAATCAGTGTTGTCATTGAAGGCAGATAACTGAGAAATTGATCTCAGGAATGATATCCTCTCTGAAAAGCGTTATCTTTCATGTGTACAGTGTTCAGTGACCCAATCAGGGCAAGGAACACTTCCATCATCTCAAACATCTTACTAGTTAATTTGGATGAAAACGTTTTATACCCACTACCTTACTCATTTTGAAACAAAGCATATAGTTATTACATTTATTGTTAACTTATTTTCACACTAGTGTACAATCGTGCATCAGAATCTATTCTGTCTAACTCTAACTTTAAAATTTGTTCCACACCAATTAAAAGAAAACCACTAATCTTTTCTTGAAATTATAAATATCTTCTGATGTTTCACCAGATTTCATGCCGTTTACTCTTCCTATGTTGAGAACGTATTTTAAAAGTTGCCTTCTGTTTGTAAAATAATACTCGAGGAGGTTTGCTTAC
>NC_045030.1:138251032-138251583 GCF_008632895.1 Mastomys coucha | reverse complement strand
TTTGCAGCAAATGAGACTAAGCTGCAATAGACTATTACTACCACCACCACTGCTATTTCTTCTCCTTCTTCACCTTCTCCTTCTTTTCTTTCTTCTCCTTTTTCTCCTTCCCCTTCCCCTATTTCTCCTCCTTCTCCCGTCTTGCTTCTCCCTTCTTTTCCTCCTCTTCCTTGTCCTCCTCATCATCTTCATCCTCATTTTTCTTTTTCTTTTTTTATAAGATTTATTTATTTTATGTGTATGAGTACATTGTAGCTGTACAGATGGCCGTAAGTCATCATGTAGTTGCTGGGAATTGATCTCAGGACAGCCATGCTCACTCCAGAGTAATACACTGTAGCTTTCTTCAGATGCACCAGAAGAGGGCATCAGATCTCATTAGGGGTGGTTGTGACCCACCATGTGGTTGCTGGGATCCGAACTCAGGACCTTTGGAAGAGCAGTCAGTGCTCTTACCCTCTGAGCCATCTCTCCAGCCCTTCATCCAAATTTTTCTAGATAGTTTCTTAGTATGTATTCCATACTGGCTTGAAACTTGCTATGTAGAAAAA
>NC_045030.1:138248971-138250204 GCF_008632895.1 Mastomys coucha | reverse complement strand
CTTCTGGTATGTCTGAAGACAGCTACAGTGTACTTACATATAATAAATAAATGAATGAATAAATCTTTTTTAAAAATGCATATTCTTGGGGTACAGCTAAATGCCTAGTGACAAAACCCAAGACTCTGCATATATTTCTGTTAGTAACTATGAAGTTACTTTATATAAAATAGCATGAGAGTTACAGCTTTTACTATGATGATTTTCATGCACATCCCTATTGCATCTTTCCTACATTCTATCTCTACACAAAAATATCAAATGGACATTTTTAATCAGTTGTCATTATCTTATAAAGTGGCAGGTTCCAGCACTAGCCAATGGCTTCCCTGTTGCTAGATACAATCCCAAATAGACAAGGACAACTGTTGGGGACAATCTGATTAAGGAAGAATTGTCTTGTAATTTCATTTTTCCTTTTAAATGCATCATCTCAAGACAAATTTTTCTAGCTACAATAAAATATATTGAGACTAAGAGCCAATCTCGTGTAAAATATGTGCATGAAGTGTGTTTAAATTCTATTGCACTTAGCATCTAAAAGACACTACAAGGGATGAGTATTGTGGCGGTACCCATGTGTGTTGATGTGGGTTGGGACGGGACACATGCTTCACAGAAACACCAGCTTTGTCCCTTGGTACCTCTACAAAATGGCAAGATGATGCCTTCAATTTGGCAGTTTTTTAGTGGAGTAATGGTCAGCTCCTTGGCTTTTCAGCTGTTATGACAACAAAGTGAGGAAGCAATTACCAGAGGAATATGGGAGAGAAATTGGGAGAGGAGCTACATTGGAAAGGCAGGTGTTTAATAATAACAAACCTTAGCTGAGTACTTTAAATACCTGCCACTTGATATTTATTAATCTCATTGGCCATTGGAATGTCTGCATAGGATATAGCACGGTTATGCTTTCCATTTTAAAATGGAGGTAACTGAGGCAGAGGGAAACATTGAGTAGCTTGTTGAAAGTCAGGTGGACTTTAACTGAGTTCTTGGCAGATTCCAGAATATGTTCTCCGAAGCCATGTTATTCTGTCCAGATCTCATGCATTCAAATTTCCTAAGCTTTGGTAGAGCTTTTCTTTCTAAAAGACAGTCATTCTTGAAAAATGAATTCTAGAAAAAAATAGAGCCTGTAAGAGCTTACGTTTTTTTTTAATTAGAAACTTCTTGTCAGTAACTAGCTACATAAACTTGTGACTGCAGACATAATATCTAAAGGTCTTCTTC
>NC_045030.1:138247689-138248960 GCF_008632895.1 Mastomys coucha | reverse complement strand
CACAGCCATCTGTAATGAGATCTGATGCCCTCTACTGGTGTGCCTGAAGACAGCTATAGTGTACTCATATAAGAATAAATAAATAAATAAATAAATAAATAAATAAATCTTTTTAAAAAATGAATATTCTTGGGCCTCAGCTAAATGCCTAGTGACAAAACCCAAGACTCTGCATATATTTCTTAGTAACTATGAAGTTACTTTATATAAAATAGCATGAGAGTTACAGCTTTTACTATGATGATTTTCATGCACATCCTTATTGCATCTTTCCTACATTCTATCTTTAGACAAAAATATCAAATGGACATTTTTAGTCAGTTGTCATTATCTTATGAAGTGGCAGGTTCCAGCACTAGCAAATGGCTTCCCTGTTGCTAGATACAATCCCAAACAGACAAGGACAACTGTTGGGGACAATCTGATTAAGGAAGAATTGTAATGTGATTTCATTTTTCCTTTTAAATGCATCATCTCAAGACAAATTTTTCTAGCTACAATAAAACATATTGAGACTAAGAGCCAATCTCACATCAAATATGTGCATGAAGTGTGTTTACATTCTATTGCACTTAGCATCTAAATGACACTACAAGGGATGAGTATTGTAGCGGTACCCATGTGTGTTGATGTGGGTTGGGACAGGACTCATGCTTCACAGAAACACCTGCTTTGTCCCTTGGTACCTCTACAAAATGGCAAGATGATGCCTTCAATTTGGCAGTTTTTTAGTGGAGTAATGGTCAACTCCTTGGCTTTTCAGCTGTTATGACAACAAAGTGAGGAAGCAATTAGCAGAGGAATATGGGAGAGAAATTGGGAGAGGAGCTACAGGGAAAGGCAGCTGTTTAATAATAACAAATCTTAGCTGAGTACTTTAAATACCTGCCACTTCATATTTATTAATCTCATTGGCCATTGGAATGTCTGCATAGGATATAGCACGGTTATGCTTTCCATTTTAAAATGGAGGTAACTGAGGCAGAGGGAAACATTGAGTAGCTTGTTGAAAGTCAGGTGGACTTCAACTGAGTTCTTGGCAGATTCCAGAATATGTTCTCAGAAGCCATGTTATTCTGTCCAGATCTCATGCATTCAATTTTCCTAAGCTTGGTAGAGCTTTTCTTTCTAAAAGATAGTCATTCTTGAAAAGTGAATTCTAGAATAATAGAGCCTGTAATGGCTTACCTTTTTTTTTTATTGGAAACTTCTTGTCAGTAACTAGCTACATAAACTTGTGACTGCAGACATAATATCTAAAGGTCTTCTTC
>NC_045030.1:138245813-138246927 GCF_008632895.1 Mastomys coucha | reverse complement strand
ACGTTTTCCAATTTTAAGTTTTCCTTTGAAGGGTTGAGGGTTAAGCATTCATGAGACCTTTCTTTAGTCTCCAATGCTTTTCTCACTGTCAGAAAAGTTCTCCCTCTTTCCATTTTTAAACTGCTTTTGCTATATGTTAAGATCCTTAATTTATCTTAGAGCATCACTGGGGACAGAGAAAAGCTGATTGCCATATGCCAGACAAACTCAGTTGCTCAATTAAAGATCCTCATCAGGCAAATTGTGCCGTTTGAACTTCTTAGGACGTCTATGAAGAATGAGTAGTGAAAGTGACATGAAGCCCGAAGTCTGTGAGTGACCTTCCTGTCACCGTCCAGCTCAATTCAGGATTCAGGAACTTGCAAATTTGACATTTAGTCACCACTACTCACACATCTGCTTCCGTGTTCTGGTGTCCATTGCTTCCTGCTAGCCCATACTTTACAGTCAGTCTTAAAATCAGGAAATATGAAATTGGGAACAGACACCTACCTAAAAGTAGCTTCTGTTTTCTACTTTTTTAAAAAAAAAAATTGTATCAACAGTAAGGAATTTGTCTCATGATCTTTTGAATTTGAACATGATCATGCCATTTTTCTCTAGCTACTTGCTTTACTAAGGGATTTGTCTCATGATCTTATTATTCCTGCCATTGTTCTCTAACCACTTGCTCTATAATTGCTTCACCTAACTTACCCACATTAGGATCATAAATTGTGGCTTTAGCTTCACAGAAACTTGATTCTTTGTTTTGTTCTTTGTTTTGTTCCCTTGTCTGTATGATCTGCTAATTATGTTAGGAGTTCTATGTTCTGTTTTGATTTCTCTTGCTTGTTTGTCTTTTCTTCATATTTTAGGACAGGATCTCCCTAAGTTATCGGGCCAGCCTCTTGAACATGCCATGCAAACCAGTGTGAACCATAATTCTCTTACCTTAGGTTCCCAAAGGATCTAAATTACCTTCATGCATCACCATGCATTGTATGTTTCTTAGTTAAAAGTTTCAGAAGTCAAACTCTAGTCTTGCTTTTCTTGAGGTCTGACTTCAGCGGCACCCAGAACTGGCTAGGCAATGAATTTGGTTGCATTTAGTGTCATGTGGCAATATTTGTTC
>NC_045030.1:138243374-138245802 GCF_008632895.1 Mastomys coucha | reverse complement strand
AGCGGCACCCAGAACTGGCTAGGCAATGAATTTGGTTGCATTTAGTGTCATGTGGCAATATTTGTTCCAAATTACTGCAGCTAAAGGCCTGGCAGGCCGTGGGTTATAAAATGTGAGTCAGGTGCCCCTAGAATGGAATGGTGGCCGGTAAACTGAGACTTAAAATTGTAGCTTTTAGAATAAGATTGTAATTAAAATCTCATTGGGTTTCCCTCTAATGACCAAAGGCCAATGGGAGATAATCAAATGGGGTTGTATTAATTTCTTTTTTTGTGTAAAGAAATAGCCTACAACAGCTTAAGGAGATTCATTTCTGCCCACAATGAGAAGCTGTGGCACTGAGAACTCCCCTCCAAGTGGTGGCTGGAGTGTGAGTTCAAAGTGCATGTTCAGTTAGGAAACAGAGAGAGATGAATGCTGCTCTTTGTACTTTCTCCTCTTTACTTGCTCTAGCATGCTGATGCATAGAAATGCTGGGATCTACATCCAGGGTCTCTCTTCCCATCTCTGTTACCTCTCTGGAAAGGGCCACACAGATATGCCCAGAGATGGACCTTTTAGGTGACTCTCAGTCCCACCAAATTGACAGTTAATGTTAATCATTGCAGGGACATAGATGCCAAAGGAGGGAAAGAGGCTTTGGATTTTGGTTGAAATAATACAAATAATTGAAATAATTGAAAAAGAGAGAGTTTAGTGCCCTGTTTACCACATGAAGCCTCCTCAACATATATGCAGTTTGCAGCTCTGTTCAGTAGCTTCACAGAGAGTTTGCCAAAATAGGTCTCATAATGACACCCTTCATGAAAACAAGGAAAACATGGCTATAAGAGTAAAATTGACTTATGTTAGTTTCCTATACTACTCTGTCTTTGAGTTGTCTGCTTGATCTATCTATCTATCTATCTATCTATCTATCTATCTATCTATCTATCTATCTATCTATCTATCTATCTACCAGTCTACTTAACTATCTATCTCACTCCACTATCTATGGTATGACACAGGGATCTTGTTGAATCGACAGTATAATAGAAATTGAGCATTTTAGAGTAAAAAGGCAAGGGTCAGGCCTTTGTTGGGAAGGCAGAATTAATGTGAAGCAGCCCAGGGCAGTTGTAGGGATGACAGGAAAACTGCTCTATGTCTCTACTTGTGCCTGTGCTTTTCTTTCTAGGGCTGCTGATAAGCTCAGGCTGTGCATTATATCCTTTAGGATGGAACAGCCCGGAGGTAATGCAAACATGCGGGAATGTCTCCAATCAATTTCAGTTAGGTAAGGCGGGATGGCCAGAATGGTAGTGATGGTTTATGGGCAAGATGGCTTCAAATGTTTACCTCTTGGGGAGTCCTCTGTGACTAATGGCACTTGTCTGCATTTGTCATGCTGTCAGCTTGTAGGAGATGGTGTGTTCATCTGAGTTCTTTTGCCTTTTTAAACTTGAAGGGATTGGCTTTAAAACTCCCCATTGTCAATTCTCTTTCTATGTGATTTGTACATTCTTATCCAGGCTCTTTTGGCCAATGTAGAGAAACTAACTATACAGTAATTTGAAGTATGTGGCACGCCAACAGATTTTTGGTAAGTGTTATTTTCTATCATTTACCTGAGGAGAAATATAGAAGAACGGGCCAGAAAAAGAGAGATTCATTCTCAGAATTCATATTCTTCCTTGCTTTCCTTTGTGTGTAGGTTAGAGTTATTGCAATGTTTGTCATAATTAAGATGATTATCAGCATTTATTATATTTAATAGATTATATCACAACCAGTGAGGATAGCAGAGAAGAAATGGGTAAAGGACCCATTGAATCACCTCCTAAGTCAGAAGTTGTAATATTTAATAAAAAGGATAAAGATTCTAAGCAACATCCTAAGGCAAGTAATAGCTAAAATCTCTTTTTGTAGTGGTCATTAGCTTGCTTAGAGCTTTTATTTAATAGAGCCATGGTTCAAATCAAGTCCATATATGTGATTGCTGCACTGTTTTCAATAGAGAAGACATACAGTCAGCCTAATATGCATCAATATAAAATAAATAATGAAAATGGGGCACAAAATGAATATGCAGATCAAAATAAATAAATAAAATGAGAAGCTATGGCATAGAAACACAATGTGGTTTTTCAGCCATGAACACTGAACAAAATTTTGACATTTTGAGGAAAATGGAAGGAACTATTATGTTAAGTGAAATAAACCAAAAATATAAAGATACATATCATAAATTTATCCCTTATGTTGAATCTAAATTTGAATTTAGGGGTATCTATGTTTGTGTGAATAGGACTTAAAACTAGGAAGAGGACTTTGGGAGTGGAGGAGATCTAAAGAGAATGATAAAAGAGCAAGAAGAGATAAAGGAATGTTTGTAACATAAAAACAGGAGACAGAATGACTGTCAGGGAGGAAGAGGACTAAGGAGAGG
>NC_045030.1:138242525-138243363 GCF_008632895.1 Mastomys coucha | reverse complement strand
ATGGTTCAAATCAAGTCCATATATGTGATTGCTGCACTGTTTTCAATAGAGAAGACATACAGTCAGCCCAATATGCATCAATATAAAATAAATAATGAAAATGGGGCACAAAATGAATATGCAGATCAAAGTAAAAAAACAAAATGAGAAGCTATGGCATAGAACCAAGTGGTTTTTCAGACAGGAACACTGATCAAAATTTTGACATTTTGAGGAAAATGGAAGGATCTATTATGTTAAGCGAAATAAACCAAACATATAAAGATACATATCATAAATTTATCCCTTATGTTGCATCTAAATTTGAATTTAGGGGTGTCTATGTTTATGTGAATAGGACTTAAAACCAAAAAGTGGACTTTGGGAGTGGAGGAGATCTAAAGGGAATGATAAAAGAGCAAGAAGAGATGAAGGAATGTTTGTAACATAAAAACAGGAGACAGAATGACTGTCAGGGAGGAAGAGGACTAAGGAGAGGGAGGGGAGGAAGATAGTGGATGAGGAGACTAAGTACAAAATATATTGATGCATAAACATAAGAAAATTTAACAATGAGACCTACTGCTTTAGATATTAAATAAATAGTAAAAAGAAAAAAAAAACACTTGCAATACAAAAGCTATTTTTACACACACTGCCCTAATTACTTCTCACTAAGTCTCCAGCAGAGGCGACTATTACCTGTAATTTACAAATTTTAAAGGTTATATACGCTCAACAGGGTGATAGTATATGAACATTATATTCATTATCATATTTTATTCTCTTTCATATAGTAGCATTATACTGAGAAAAAGAATACTTTCCTATCCTTTTACTACATAAACAAAGAACGGGG
>NC_045030.1:138242121-138242477 GCF_008632895.1 Mastomys coucha | reverse complement strand
TTTAATGAAGCATCAACTCACTTTACAGGGCTTGACAAATTCAACATATTTTTGCACAGACTCAGAGAGTATTTGAACAAAAAGAGATTTAGCTATTACTTGCCTTAGGATGTTGCTTAGGATCTTTATCCTTCCCATTAACTATTACAACTTCTGACTTAGGAGGTGATTCAATGTATAATGTGCTTGCTATGCAAGCCTGAGTACCTGAGTTCAGATCCACTACATTCATGCAAAAAGCTGGGCATGTCCATGCACTCCAGTATTTCAGAAAACACATGGGAGCCGTTTTACATCCTGCTCACTGCCTTACTCCCTCTCACCTCCTACAATCCTTACCTCTCCAGTCCTTGCCT
>NC_045030.1:138238792-138239937 GCF_008632895.1 Mastomys coucha | reverse complement strand
ATTTGACATGTCAACATGGATGGGGAAATTTCACAATGCCCTATCCCTAGATGAAGAAGTAAAGACAACTAATGGCTGCCTAGAGAGGGAGAATCCATCTTTTTTAGGGGTAAAACCTCAGCAGGTTGTTCAGTCCCATGAGGTCAGCTCCCAATACAATAAACATACCACACACACGTGCACGTGCACATGCACACGCACACACGCACACACATACACACACACATCACTAAATGAACTTGGGACGTTGCATTTATATAATAATTCATATATATATATATAATATATATACACACTCTCATATAAGTATGCATAAAACAATACAGTTTTTAAAAGGAGATCCAGGATTTGATGGGGAGTGTAGAAGTAGAAGGAGAAGAGGGAGAGGAAGATGATAGAAATAGAATACCCATATATGTAATTTTTTTAATGAAATGTGTATTTGTCCCTTGCATCCTCAGGTTAGGTTTTGTATATTTGGATTCAGTCAAGAATGGAAAAAACAAATTTGATAAAAAATCTGCTTGTATTACAGATGTACATTTTTCATTATATATATCTATAAATAATGGAGTATAGCAACTGCTAACACAAAATTTACATTGTATTATATACAATAAGTAATCTAGAGATGACTGAAAATGTGCCTAATGAATGTACAGTTCCTATCCAACTACCAATGCCATTTTATATCAGAGGCTTGAATATCTGTCAGTTGTGTGTGAGCTACTAGACCTAATATCCAGTTGACTATGAAGGACAGGAGTGCATTTTAAAATATTCAATCCATTTTGCAAGGTATTAGGTTTGGTGTGGGTAGGAGAAGACTAGAAAATGGAAGACAAGAGGAGAAGTAGCTGTGGTTGGAACAGGAAGGGGAAAAGGGAATCTTAGTTCAGACATTTGTTATTTGTGTCTATGGAGCCTAAATGTGAATGTCTAAAAGTGGGTTGAACCTCAGTGAGGAGTCTGGCCATAAGTTTAGAAATTGGGAGTTCTTAGCATGTCCATAATATGGTTATAAAGAGGAATGTGATAACAATGACTAGCACCTTGTGAAGGTGTAGTTTGAAGGTGTAGTTTACAAACAAGGGAAGTTACTTTTACAAGATCTGCCCAGCTATGGGAAATGAGTAAAAAGAAAG
>NC_045030.1:138227957-138230985 GCF_008632895.1 Mastomys coucha | reverse complement strand
TGGCACTCAGATCCAAGTCCTTTTGAAGAGCAGCCAGTGCTCTTAACTGTTGAGCCATGTCTCAAGTCTCTGTAGTATACATTAGAAGCTTCATTTTACAGAAAGGAAAAAGAAGGTTAAGAGACACTGACCAACTTGCTTAAAGTTATTTTTCTGGTGGAGGAGCATAGCTATGGTTCTAGTCCTGTGAGTGTTGCCCATGGAGAACCATTCAATTGAAGTTTCAGCTTGAAGTGTATCTGTCTCGCTAACTACCTCATTTTCTTGAACCATACAAATCTGGTTGGTGGGATACAGGGTTGAGTTATTCATTTTAATTTTAGTAAATAAATGATTGTCTTAATGTATTTTATTTTTATTAATTTAAATGTGAAGGCATCAATGTGATAGGTAGCGATCATGATGAAAGGCAACATGATCTTAACTGCGGTCTTCCTTTGCAAGGGAAGCTGCATGCATGTGGTACCCGGACACACAGACAAAACATTCATATATGTGTCTATAGATGTGTATGTATGTATATATTTATATAACATATATATGTTAAAATAAAACAAGAATTAAGAAATTGAGTTCACAAAAGAGAGGTGGGGAGTATGCCAAAAGGGTATGGTTATTTTTGTTTATTACTATTCAAAGTTTCTATTCACAGACAGTTTGACATGGCAACTTATAAGAAGAACATTTGTTGAAACACGGCTGTTGGAAACAATAATGAAAAAGAAGGCTCTGTGTGGAGACACCTCTTTGAAAATATTTGGTTGTCTAGCTGCATATATATCTCAGTGGTAGTGCTCTTGCCCATTGATTTGATCCCTCCTACTATACAATAAACAAACTCATACTTGAAATGTTCTATTCAAATATTCATTTTTATTAGATAATTTCTTTATTTACATGTCATATGATTTTTCTTTTCCCAATTTCTCCTCCCAGGAACAAACAAACAAAAACAACAAGAAAAAACCCCTGTCGGCTCCCTTCTCCCCCTGCTTGCCACCCCACCCTCTCCCACTTATTGGCCCTGGCATTCCCCTACACTGGGACACAGGACCTTCACAGGACCAAGGACCTCTCCTCCCATTGATGATTGATTTTGCAATCCTCTACTATACACATGCTGCCAGAACAATCAGTCCTGCCATGTATACTCCTTGGTTGGTGGTTGAGTCCCTGGGAGCTCTGAGGGTACTAGTTAGTTCATATTGTTGTTCGTCCTAAGGGGCTGCAAACCCTTCAGCTCCATTGGTCCTTCCTCTACCTCCTTCATTGCGGACCCTGTACTCAGTTCAATGGATGGCTGTGAGCCTCTACATCTGTGTTAGTCAGGTACTGTCAGAGCCTCTCAGGAGATACCTATAACAGGCTGGCTTGTCTTTCCTTCAGTCTCTACTTCATAGTTAGTCTCTGCAACTCCTTCAGTGGGTATTTTGTTCCCCCTTTTAAGAAGGAATGAAATGTCCACATTTTGGTCTTCCTTCTTCTAGAGTTTCTTGTGGTCCGTGGGTTTCTTCTTGTATTCCGAACTTCTGGGTTAATAACCACTGATCAGAGAGTGCATACCATGTGTGTTCTTTTGTGATTGTGTTACCTCACTCAGGATGACAAAAATTCATTTTTTAAAATTAACAAATTGCTGTGCAGTTGTGGCACATGCGTTTAACCCCATCACTTGGGAGGCAGAGGCAGGTGGATTTCTGAGTTCGAGGCCAGCCTGGTCTACAGAGTGAGTTCCAGGATAGCCAGGGCTATACAGAGAAATCTTGTCTTTGAAAACAAAACAAACAAACAAACAAACAAATTAATAAATTGCTGCTATGGAGGAGAATTGAGAAATCTGAGCAGAAGCTGGGGTGACAGGATGAAGAGAATCCTTTTCTAAAATGCTGAAATGCTTGAATATTGGTGGGAATGATCATATATTAGACAGAATATGGTACGTGAGCAATGAAAAGGATTTTTTCTTTTAGGATATTATAAAGAAATCAAGATACTTAAACACTTAATTTAATGAATGCATAGTTCAGCTTTGTTGAAAATGTCAAAATCCTCTCAAATTTAGAACAACAAATTCACCATACTCAGTGGCCCATAGGCAGAGACCCGCAAGTAGTTCCTAGTAAGAAGTTAAAGAGTGTAAATACTCTAATGGAATACTTTTCTAATGAAAAGTGTTTGAAAGAATAATTTTCTAATGAAAAGACTGGTATCAGAACAGTTAATTCTTAGGTAAGTTCAATAGTATATTTAGATGAACCATAACACCAGAGTCTCATACTCCAAATGGATACAAAGCATAGGCTTATAAAAACAGAAGGATTTACAGTGGAGTTAAAAGACGAGTTAAGGTAGAAAGGGGAGGGAAAATACCAGTTTATTCTGATATATTTTTGCTTACATTTTTAGTTTTGTAAGACGATGGCCCATATGAAACTATAAATAATACCACTTTGGTTTACTTTTTATTACTTGTGTTTATTTTAAAACATCTTATGACAAACAAAATTGTACTAAACTTTCATGACAATCAACAAACAGAAGGAAAATGTATGCATAGCTCACCATACCATGCTGTTGTTATAATGACGTAACCCTAGAACATGTAAATTGGTTTATGTAAAGTTATTCATCAGATTATGCTGTGAGTTGAGGGAATTACACATTCATTGTTTGCTGTGTGATATCATCATCTTCGTCGTTGTCATCATCCTCTTGATGCCAGTATTAAAATGAAAATAGTATGTTCATGTGTGATGTTTAGGCCTTCTTAGGAACTTGACTAGATTTAGAAGGATCTAGGAGACATACATCTCTGTGAAAGTCTATGGGGGTGTTTCAGAGATGTTGAACTGAGGTAGGAATATTCACTCTGAATGTAGCGGAGTCATCCCACAGCTGGGGTCTTAGCCAGAAGAAAAAGAGAAAAAGGAGCCAGCCAGATGAATACCAGCATTCTTTTGTTTGTTTGTTTGTTTGTTTTTCGAGACAGGGTTTCTCTGTGTAGCCCTGGCTGTGCTGGAACTCACTC
>NC_045030.1:138226206-138227946 GCF_008632895.1 Mastomys coucha | reverse complement strand
ATCTGTGTTAGTCAGGTACTGTCAGAGCCTCTCAGGAGATACCTATAACAGGCTGGCTTGTCTTTCCTGCAGTCTCTACTTCATAGTTAGTCTCTGCAACTCCTTCCGTGGGTATTTTGTTCCCCGTTTTAAGAAGGAATGAAATGTCCATATTTTGGTCTTCCTTCTTCTTGAATTTCTTGTGGTTCATGGGCTGTTCTTCCTGTATTCCGAACTTCTGGGTTAATAACCACTTATCAGAGAGTGCATACCATGTGTGTTCTTTTGTGATTGTGTTACCTCACTCTGGATGATAAAAATTCATTTTTTAAAATTAACAAATTGTTGTGCAGTTGTGGCACGTGCGTTTAACCCCATCACTTGGGAGGCAGAGGCAGGTGGATTTCTGAGTTCGAGGCCAGCCTGGTCTACAGAGTGAGTTCCAGGATAGCCAGGGCTATACAGAGAAATCTTGTCTTTGAAAACAAAACAAACAAACAAACAAATTAATAAATTGCTGCTATGGAGGAGAATTGAGAAATCTGAGTAGAAGCTGGGGTGACAGGATGAAGAGAATCCTTTTCTAAAATGCTGAAATGCTTGAATATTGGTGGGAATGATCATATATTAGACAGAATATGGTACGTGAGCAATGAAGAGGATTTTTTCTTTTAGGATATTATAAATAAATCAAGATAAGATACTCGAACACTGAACTTAATGAATGTATAGTTCAGCTTTGTTGAAAATGTAAAAATCCTCTCAAATTTAGAACAACAAATTCACCATACTCAGTGGCCCATAGGCAGAGATCCACAAGTAGTTCCTAGTAAGAAGTTAAAGAATCTAAATACTCTAATGGAATACTTTTCTAATGAAAAGTGTTTGAAAGAATACTTTTCTAATGAAAAGACTGGTATCAGAACAGTTAATTCTTAGGTAAGTTCAATAGTATATTTAGATGAACCATAACACCAGAGTCTCATACTCCAAATGGATACAGAGCATAGGCTTATAAAAACAGAAGGATTTACAGTGGATTTAAAAGACGAGTTGAGGTAGAAAGGGGAGGGAAAGTACCAGTTTATTCTGATATATTTTTGCTTACATTTTTAGTTTTGTAAGAAGATGGCCCATATGAAACTATAAATAATACCACTTTGGTTTACTTTTTATTACTTGTGTTTACTTTAAAACATCTTATGACAAACAAAATTGTACTAAACTTTCATGACAATCAACAAACAGAAGGAAAATCTATGCATAGCTCACCATACCATGCTGTTGTTATAATGATATAACCCTAGAACATGTAAATTGGTTTATGTAAAGTTATTCAGCAGATTATGCTGTGAGTTGAGGGAATTACACATTCATTGTTTGTATGATATCACTGTGTGATATCATCATCTTAGTCGTTGTCATCATCCTCTTGATGCCAGTATTAAAATGAAAATAGTATGTTCATGTGTGATGTTTAGGCCTTCTTAGGAACTTGACTACATTTAGAAGGATCTAGGAGACATACATCTCTGTGAAAGTCTATGGGGTGTTTCAGAGATGCTGAACTGAGGTAGGAATATTCACTCTGAATGTAGTGGAGTCATCCCACAGCTGGAGTCCTAGCCAGAGTAAAAAGCGAAAAAAGAACCAGCCAGATGAATACCAGCATTCTTGTATGTTCGTCCTGATCCACCTACTTGTGAGCAAGCTTCCTCTTGCCATGCTTTCCCTGACATGAGGGAAGATATCTGTTAAACC
>NC_045030.1:138225054-138225981 GCF_008632895.1 Mastomys coucha | reverse complement strand
TATAGAAGAAAGCAAATTTGTACACTAATGAAATTATGTGCTTGCTTTAACATAAAAATAAAATATTGACTGAATATTGAGTATGAAAGGATTTATAGCATCTTTCATAGCTTTCATTTGTTTTGTATTATGCTTTTGTAATTATTGGTGCTGTGAGGACAAGTCCACATAAATATGTAGTGCCAACCTGTTAGGGCCACTTCAAAAGCTATTGCAAATTCTGTTCTAAGCCAAACCAAAATTCACTGACTTTCTATGAAATTCAATTCAGCAACTCAAAGAAATAATATAGCAACAAAACATAAAAATAAAAACTGCTATTTATTTATTTAGCACATTCTTTTTCCTACAGCATATTCTGAGCATGATTTCCTTTCCCCTATCTCTTCCCAGGTTCTCTGCTCCACACAACCCATCCAACTCTGTGCATTCTCTCTCTCTCTCTCTCTCTCTCTCTCTCTCTCTCTCTCTCTCTCTCAGCAACCAACAAACCAATAAAAAATTACAAACAAACCAGAATAAAACAGAGAACAAACAGAAAAAGAAAACCTCTGAAACAATACACATGTAGAAAAACGCACACACACAAAACTCATTAAAAAAAATCAAACTTGGAAACTCTAATAGAGAAACAGAAGGTGGTTAGGGTAAAAAAAATGCCCAAACAAAACATTATGAGAAAAAAAGTCTTCAAAAATATCACTGAGTTCATTTCGTGCTCGCCATCCACTGCACATTGTGGGGCATGGCCTTAAGAGTGATTTCTATACCCAGAGAGGCTTCACCAACAAAACCTGCTGAGTCCTTTGTGAGCAGTTATCAGATGGAGATGGCTTCTGTGGTAAGGATGGGGCCTCATGTTCAGTTCCCCTCTCTGAGCTGGGATGCCATCTGTTTGGACTTGTACAGTCCCTGTGCATAAAGGCA
>NC_045030.1:138223197-138224263 GCF_008632895.1 Mastomys coucha | reverse complement strand
GCAAAGACCAGTGATAGAGGCTAACCATAGGGCATGTGTGTGTTCCTTGTATTTCCTTTCTCTGGTGGCTCATTTCCCTTGCTCTCTCAACATTTCCGCCCATTCTTGCCAGTTCAAATCCATTTATGGTGACTTGGGGTTTGACCTTTGAGGGTTCGGTTTCCAGGGATTTCCTGTGACCTTTCCTTTCTTTCAGTTTTCTTTTTAAAATTTTTTGTTTATTTATTTACTTTTCATTTATTCACTTTATATCCTGCTCACTGCTCCCTTCATAGTCAACCCTCCCACAATCCTTCCCCTAACCCCCTCCACGTCTCTTCTGAGCAGGTGGGTCCCCCTGCTTATCCTCCACTCTTGCACTTCAAGTCCCTGTGAAGCTAGGCACTGCCTCTCCCACTGAGGCCAGATAAGCTAGTCCAGCTAGAAGAATATATCCCACACATACTGTGTGGGCAGCCTGCTGTGCTCACCAGAGCACAGCCGGCTTAGCAACCATCTTCATGTCCACAGTGGAGCAGTAGAGTGCAGGAGAAGTCAGCCTGGCAAGGGTAACTGCTTATTTGCTTTCAGGCTTCTCAAGCTTGTTCAGGAATATCACTTCCCCACTCTGAGACCTAGCTTCTTGGTTTTCATGTACAGAGCACTGTACTAGGTGGGTGAATAGCCAGGTTACTAGCTCCAAATAGTAAAGCCTGCCTGTAGATCTGAATCATTTTCCACTTTCAGGAAACCAAGTGTCCTATATACCTACTTAGCTCCCTGTCATGACTTGCTCTCCATTAATCATTTAACTTCATACCTGTCTTTTTTCCTGTTCTCCAAAAGTAGATTTTCAAGTGGTTTTAGCATATACAGACTGTAGCAGGAGATGGATATGTTAATTTGTTTAACTAGTAATTATTCTATTACATATATATCAAAATATCATGTTTTATACATTAAAATATACAGTAAAAAAAGCAATGTACTTAGGACAATCATCTTATAAACAAGGATAATTTGAGGATCACTGGGAGAAAAATGGATTTAGGTAAGGGTTGCACAGAGCCACAATCCTTTGGGGTAC
>NC_045030.1:138220062-138221073 GCF_008632895.1 Mastomys coucha | reverse complement strand
TTGAGAGACGCTTCATCTCTCTGTTAATCCCTTCTTGTAGAATAATATTCCTGCCTATAGCTACAATTTGATGAATGGCTAAATCTCAGGAAAAAGGATTACTTGGGGAGAGTATGTAGAAAAGGTATGTTGTAAGTTGTGAAGTACTATGCTCATATTGGATGGTATAATTTAGGGAATTTGTTATTACTGAGGAATTTGGGGCTTTTTATAAGCCTCCACAACAGGTATGTCTTAGGCACTGGAATCTGAATAGAAAAAGCAAATGCTTCAAGCTGGCATTGCCAGAACAAGTGTCAGTAAATTATTTGAGTGAGGAGTCACTCATTCCTAAGTTCTGGGGTAGATTAAGTTTCTGATACTGGGTCTTTAGCACTTTTAGTACTTAAGAATATATCAAAATAGAGATAATACTCATTATTCTATCTTTGACCAATATTAATGGCTTCTGTTTTAGTTACTGGCTTAGTACTAAGAAAGTTCAAGTTGGTACAAGCAGAGAGCTATTGAGTAGATGTGAGAGGAGAGGGACCAATTGCTTAGAAGCCAAGTGTCCTAGAGAGCTCATGCTGAATGAAGCCAGTCAAATATTTGCTTAGCTGGTTTTTGCCTTCTCTCCTTAGGGAGAATGTCCAAAGCTATTCTAAGAAGCTGCTCTAGGTACAATTAATGAGCTGTACAAAGGGCAACATGATGATATGGGCAATTTTTAAGGGTCCAGGAGGTCAGTCTGGAGAAAGACAGAGAGACACAGTTTAAATTGGTCTGAGGCATGCTTCTCCCCACTGAAGAAAAAGATGAGCAGAGACAGCTAAAACTGATAACTATATAAGAAACCCAATAAAAAGAAGTACAGGATGCCAAGGGAGATTTCAATAGGAATCAATTTGTTTAGCTGAAATGTGTGTCTGGGAGAGAAAAATCAGACAGAGGACATTTTTGCCATCATGAGGATTTGGCTTCTTTGCAAGTGCGATGAACTGGTCTTTTCTTCACTTTAGAGCATTGGGT
>NC_045030.1:138216057-138219452 GCF_008632895.1 Mastomys coucha | reverse complement strand
TCTTACATACCAAATAGTAGCTTGGTTCATGACTGAGTATCATAAATGTAGATGGGTTATAGCTATGGGAAGAGCAGTCAGCACTCCTGAGTTGAATTTGCATTGGAAAAATAATATCCTTAATAGGGATAGAGCTCAGTTCTTCCAACTTTGTTCTAATTTACCATGGTCATGATACTCCTAACCTTCTTATGTTTGCTTTATTTTCCCCCTTTACTCCCTTTCTATTCTTTGATCCCTTTCTAGTCCTTCTCACTCTTGGGAAGTCTAGGTGTCTCTGTAGGGTGAGATCTTTCCTTAGGATAAATATCAACAGACGACTTTGACATGAGGAATACTGTTAAAGCTACCTGAGTTGGTGTTATATCCCCTCTTTATTTCAGTCATCTATTGGACTCCAGACAGCCTCTGTTTGAGGGCTAACACCTGAAAGCTAAGACAGATGCTCTCTGTTGACTCTTTGTCTTTGAAGAATCCACCTGACCACGCCTACCACCTGAATACATCCATCACCAGAGCACGCCCACTGCCTGAGTACTCCAGCCCCCTGAAGATCTTCTGAACCTGGAGACTTTGACACCTTAACTTTCTTTATAGTTAATCCAGAAACTTGTTTTCGATTTCACCTGTGATTATAAAAACCCTTGTTTGTTCTCAGTAAAGTGGAGCCTTGATTGGGATGCAACTTGGCTTCGCGTTTTCTCTTGCATTTCAAACCCTCTCTTTCAAGTCCTTTATTCCCTCCTAATTGAAGAAAACCCTGTTCATGAAACTGCGGGCAGTTTCAAGTTGGCTCACAAACAAAATTCTTTGTCTCCTTCCTTTATACTGAAGGTGAGGTGAAGAAGATACATACATTTTCATCATATACCTTCCTCTCCTTTTTGGTCCATCTTTCTTCCATTTGCCAGTCCTTCGAATAATAGCAAATGGGACAAATAGATGTCAGTATTGTTCTCTGTGTTCCACCTGAAACTCTTCCTCAATCTTCTGATGCCAAGAACCCTTACAATTTGGATTTCATTGGTTTTTGTTTTCTTTTCTTTTGTTTTGAATTTTGAGACAAGGTCTCACTATATAGCTTTGGCTGGTCTGTAACTTACTGTATAGATCAGGCTGACCTCAAACTCGGAGAAGTCCACCTGCCTCTGACTCATGAGTATTGGGATTAAAGTTGTGGGTCACCACACTGACCTTGATTTCCTTTTTGTACAGAAATACAGATTCCTTTTTGTATTTCTGAATTATTCACATCTCCACATAGCTTTACGCCTTCTTGTCCTATTCTGGAGATTCTAGCTCCCATACAACAGTATCCTTCCTGCTAGCCTCTCTTGTAACACACCAATATCCAGGGCTCCTTATGACTGATGCTGGATCACAGTCATGCTTTTTCTAGAGTAGTCTGTAAATGGATTTTAATAAACTCTACTCATTATTAATATGACTACACCAGGGCCCAATAACTAAGGCAGAATCCTATGGATTATTTAATCAGCTCTTGCACAATTATAGGGCCATTACCCCTAATCAGTACTTCTATTCACTAGACTATTATGTTAATTCCCAGATGCGCTCCCCAAATACTTGCTATTTGAATCTTGCCCAGATTACTTCTCTCTATCAGTCTGTCCTGGGGGTGCTTTTCACTCAGGCACAGTATTCCTAGTCCATCAGCTTGAATGGAGACCTCCTGTTCTCTGTGTCTTCTTCTTTCTTCACTCTCTCCTTCATTATTCTTCCTCCTTGTGGTCCGTACCTGAGACTCCAGCCTGGTAACTGAAACTCTACCTCTTCTATACTCCATAGTAATTGGCTGTAGCCACTTTATTTTAACTGATAGTTTTGAAGTGAGACGCACGGTTTACATAACACCATTTGGTGTAGGTGAAGATTTGCTCCTTTGGGGCAGCCAGATCTTGGGGACCAGTTTTACCATTTGAATACATAGCAGCATCAGACCAAACCTACAACAGTAGTCATTTTCAGAGCTTGACCCTTAGTAATGCTTATGCAAAGTCAAACCTTTAACTGTCTGATAGTTTCATGTACCTCCTAGGCCTAGTCAGTTTATAAGATGTCAGTTGGTATGTGCTTGCAATGGCCCTGTTCCACACCTATTCCTCAAGACTTTCAGGAACTTAAAATAGCATCATATTATTTTCTATAAAAGAGGACAGAGAAAGCTCAAAAGACAGACTTGTTTGATTTGCGTGTCTGCCATTACTGTTTCTTCCTCTAAGAATATCCTTCTCTGAGATAGATCTTGAGTACTTTTGAGGGATTGTTCACTTCTAAGATGATGCTCAGAATATGGCTCCTTGAAAGAGCAGACTTACTCTCGGACTCTGTCCTGTTCTGATTCCAAAGTCTGAAGCCCACACAGCTGCTAATCCACAGGAGCCACGCTGGTAAGCCACAGTAGCCACTACCAATCTACAGTACTCAATGCTAGTACACAGGACAGGCATTAGTGTGTATCTAACTCGTACCACTGGCTCATTAGATCTCCTAGACAACTGCCAGGCATCATATTCCTAAAGAGCATAGGTCTAGGGCTTTACAGAAGATGCCCAGGGTCACAGAATCACATAGACAGCTTGACTTTGAAGAGTTCTGACACTACCAGGATCACAAGAAGGACAGGCTCTAGTCAGATTCTAGAGGGTTATAGAATCCATGACCGTTACAGTGGGAAGCATGGCTATAGGCAGGCAGACATGGAGCTGGAGCAATAACTGTGAGCTTAAATCTGATCCACAGGTATGACACAGGTGGGGGATTAGCTAGGAATGACATTGGCTTTTGTAACCTCAAAGCCCACCATCCAGTGACACACACACACTCCATTAAGTTCACACCTCCTGCCCTTTCACAATCAGTTTTACCAACTACAGACTGAACATTTAAGTGTATGAGCGTATGAGAGCCATGTTATTCAAACCACCTTGCTAATTTTTTTTTAACTTTTATTGCATTATGAAGAGAAAAGTTACATGATTTCAATTTATCTGAATTTGTTAACATTTAAAAACATATTTTAAGTAAATAGAATAAAATCACATTCTTTTTTCCTCTTGTACCCCAACTCCTAACAGATACCCCCTTTCAATACCTACAATACTTTTTTTATCATATTCTTTAAAATTTATAAAATATTATAAATATAAAAATAAGTATTGTAAAAGTTGTTTGATATAGAACAACAATCAATTTAACAGTCTTATGTAGATGCTCATCTACAGCAATACTAAAAATATATTTTTCTGGATATAAATTTTAAATAACTCCAAAAACATTAACTCTATAATTCAAAATAATACATCGCTACTAGTATTTTCTTAAATGAACATAAATATATAGTCTTTTTGTTTGTTTGTTTTGTATTTAGTAGA
>NC_045030.1:138214610-138216037 GCF_008632895.1 Mastomys coucha | reverse complement strand
AATAGCATCATATTATTTTCTATAAAAGAGGACACAGAAAGCTCAAAAGACAGACTTGTTTGATTTGCATGTCTGTGTCCATCATTACTGTTTCTTCCTCTAAGGATATCCTTCTTTGAGATAGATCTTGAGCACTTTTGGGGATTGTTCACTTCTAAGATGATGCTCAGAATATGGCTACTTGAAAGAGCAGACTTACTCTCGGACTCTGTCCTGTTCTGATTCCAAAGTCTGATGCCCACACAGCTGCTAATCCACAGGAGCCACGCTGGTAAGCCACAGTAGCCACTACCAATCTACAGTACTCAATGCTAGTACACAGGACAGGCATTAGTTTGTATCTAACTTGTACCACTGGCTCATTAGATCTCCTAGACAACTGCCAGGCATCATATTCCTAAAGAGCATAGGACTGGGGCTTTACAGAAGATGCCCAGTTTAAGTGGCATCCACTGACTTTAAAAAAAAAAAAGAAAGAAGAAACAACTGTTCGAAGTATACGGCAATGACTTAATGCTGAATCAAAGGAAACAGTCAAACTCCAATCCAATTTGATTTGCAACTTGGAATAAAAGCAACATGTCTTGATTTAAATGTCAGGCCCACTGCTGAGTGATGATTTAATAACTTTTATGAGAGATTCTGTCACAGCAAATTCAACACTAGAATAGAGTGACTCGGAAGGGTGTTAAAAGTGATGCAGAAGCACACAAAATGGAACAGACTTATCTCAGTGCTCATCCAGAAATTTTACATAAAGCTCATTTGCAGTAAGAGCCTATTCTCTTCCCCTATCCTGCTACCCAATCTTTCTCTTAGCAGACACCCATGTATGGATGTGGAGAAAACCACTAGGTGTGATGTCAACTCACTGCAATTATTTTCCGAGGACACAGGCCCAGAATAGGTTTACCACAGAGGTTCCGAGGCAGCACATTCAATTCAAGGGCAAGGAACAGTAAATATCACTGTTTCTCAAGAGATTTTTAAGAACTGATCTGATTCTAGTGTCCCATCTTTAGGGAGATACTTAATTATTTATTCCCCATCTTAATAGGGCATTAGACCCAGTGTATTTAATAGATTTTTTTCACCTAAATATACAGTTTCCAAGCTTTAAGGAAATTATTATTTTTACCTCAATACCTTTAGAAATTTTTTAACTTGAGGATTTCTTACCTTTCCTTCTTGGGCAGTTACTTCATAAGATAGAGCCAGGCATAGATATTCAGAGCTAAGATCATCCCATCTTATTGGGCTAATTCTTTAGTTATGAACATTTAATCTTGTTGGGCTGATTCTTCAACTACCAGGATGTATTTTGAAGAGAATTTAAAATTTAAACATCTGCTGTTTGCCTAGGGTTCTTCAGTCTTGACAACACTGATATTTTGCCTAAACCATTTTTGACTTCTGGCCTACACACA
>NC_045030.1:138211924-138214599 GCF_008632895.1 Mastomys coucha | reverse complement strand
CACACACACACACCTCAAGGGGTAGGGGAACTAGGGCCTAGACAAATGGCATTAGAACACAGTAATTTATTTCTCTTATTTTTTTCTCCTTGTATAATGGAAAGGCATGATGCTAAGCTTTAAGTTATTACTGTCCTTGACACCTTGTCTCTGAGACTTTTAAGGTGGCCAAGTCATTTGCCTTTCCGAAATTCACTTGAACAGACTTAATTATGATGGCTGCAAGACTAAAATGAAATTGCAGTATTCAACTATCTAGGACTATTGGTATATGCCTAGGACCTTGTTGGATGCAGGAAGATTACAAGTTGAGGTCAGTCTTTGGTTTGAAGCCAGTATGGACAACAAAGGGAGACCATGTTTCAAAAATTTTGGTATATAATAGCTATTGGGTAAATATTTGGTAATAGAATAAATAGGAGAGTGAAGAAACAGAAGGATGATACCCTTTCCACTAATAGGGTTGATGACAGTCTCATGGATTTCCTTAGAAGTTGTTATATATAAGGAGTGGCAGCTCATTGGTGTTGCTCCCTGTTTCTTCATATTTCCATGTAGGATGCTTTTATCAGTTGGTAGCATGAGTGGCAGAGATAATCAAAGTGGGACAGTACTTCTAAATGTTTTGTTTGTTTTCTGTTTGCAATACCAGATATATGGCTCCCCTGTTCCCTCAAGCAGGGTATGTGGTATGAGGAAGGTGTGGGAACAAAGATCTATTTCTGTTCCTTTTAACTTCCTGGACAGGAGCAGATGGCTGGGAATCGGATGCTATTCAGTGGTTTAACAAGACTGTTTGAGAGGGGAAATTCAGAATGTACTTGGGATGGCAATAGGAGCACCTTGACATTGACTGACCACCCAGTAGTAACCGGTTCTTCACTTTGAAAAGCTTACTGAGGTCTTTCTTGATATATCTTTACCATGTAGAGCTGAAGGGCAAACTATACATATATTCTTTTCATTTAAAGAAGCACATCTTTTCCTGGCCTCAGAGTGCATGTGCCTAATAAAAATATTCCTGCTGTTGTAATGAGGAGATGACCTGACAGGAGACTGAAGAAACAGAAGGGTGATACCCTTTCTATGCTAGCTTGGGAAATGCTGAGGGGCACCAAGTTACTTAGCAATTAGCACACTTCTGGGATGGGTCCATTTCAGAGATGGCTCCTGACTATTCTGCAATGCTAGCACATTTTAATTGGAGAAGCTAGAGGAGTAGTTCACTAGGAGTCTGTTGTAAATTGATTTAGGGGTCTCCTCTTTAGAGCTGATCAATAGAACTAATCAAGTCATACGATGTAAGCTTGTGAGAGATTCAGAGTAAGGCTAAGAAAACCATAGGGAAGCACAATATGAGACTGAGAGTTAGAGATGTGGTCTAAATTCCTGCCTCTGCCTTTCTGCATTTGAGACATTTCATATGCCTCATATTTATTTCTAAGCCTTATATTCCAGTCTGAATGTTAGGAAATATATATATATATATTAATATATATACATATATATTAATATATATATATATATTAAAATATATATATATTTTTTAATGGTTAGGGATACACACACACACATTGTTTCTAATGATAGCTGAAGAATGTTTGCTCTGCTAATTTCAAAGCATTTGCTTTGAATGTATGAATGAATTGAGGAAAACATCTATCTTGTATCTATGGAGAAATTAGATAAGAAATAATATAGAAATATTGCAGATAACTTCAAAATAGACTGCAATATAAGCTCCCCATACACCACCATACATTTTCAGGTTGAAGCCACATTGGGGATAGGTACATTCCTTCATCTAAGGAGGTATTTGCAGCAAAACTCTGCCTTCGAAAGACAAGGAGCATTAAGAAGAGTGGTAGGGGATGTGGACAAATTATAACAAAGCATAATGATATATATGAATGAAAAAAATCATAAAGTCAATTGTCTGGTATACCAATGTCCTAGTTATTAGGCAACATAGAAAAAAGCATGCTGGAGAGATGGCTCAGCAGGTAAGAGCACTGACTGCTCTTCTGAAGGTCCTGAGTTCAGATCCCAGCAACCATATGGTGGCTCACAACCATCTGTAATGAGATCTGATGCCCTCTTCTGGCATGTCTGAAGACAGCTACAGTGTATTACGCCAGAGCAAGCAGGGCCAGAGCAAGCAGGGTTGTCCTGAGTTCAATACCCAGCAGCCATATGATGGCTCATGGCCAACTGTACAGCTACAGTGTACTCATACACATAAAATAAATAAATAAATCTTTAAAAAAAAACAGGTGAGGAGGACATAACATCTGTCCCAACACTGGGAGTAAGTGGGACCAGCGGGACTAGGTACACAGGAACTCTGCCAGCCCAGTGGCTCAGGTTCCTTCCTGCCCCACAACACGCAGAGCAAGCTCCACTCCCAGGCACTCTAACATGCCCAGGATCAGAGGTGAGGAGGATCCAACATCTGTCCCAACACTGGGAGTAACTGGGACCAGTGGGACCAGGCACAGAGGAACTCCTTCAACACAGTGGCTTAGGCTTATTCCAGTCTGTCTGGGCTGGTGCCCTGAGCAGACCTTGGGCACAAGCTCCTCAGCCAGTCCCACAACACTCAGAGGTAGCTCCACTCCCAGGCGCTCTAACAAGCCCAGGGTCACAGGATCACAGAGACAGCTTGACTCTGAGGA
>NC_045030.1:138210337-138210569 GCF_008632895.1 Mastomys coucha | reverse complement strand
ATTACTTCTTAAATTCTTAATATGAAAATTAATATTACCAACATATCCTAATAGATTGAAATCTAAAACCATGAGGAATTAGAAAAGTATTGACTGTCTTCCATGGTCTCTCTAATTTGGTAATTGGAGAAATAGGTCCAATATTATATCATCCATATACACTCTCAACTTGTTTGTTTGTGACAGTGTCTTGCTGTGTACAACATAATAGTCTTGAGATCTTCTTCTATCT
>NC_045030.1:138208668-138210108 GCF_008632895.1 Mastomys coucha | reverse complement strand
TTGCCTAGGACTATTGACAAAGTACTATTCCTTAGAATGACTGCTAATCTGCACTTGTCAAGATAGGGGATAAAGGAATGGCTAATTCAGGCTCAAAAGGAAGGAAAAATGGTAGTATGACATCCTCCTGTGATGGGATTTGACTGAGGTGGTTCAGAGAAACTTCTAGGAGGTAATTAACGAAATCTTATAAGCTATAGAACATTGATCAAACAGAGGAGTATGATGGGAAATATATATATATATATATTTATATGGAAATATATATATATTTATATGGATATATATGGATTCATGTGAAGGAAACATTTTAGGCAGAAGAGACACAATGTGCCTAGGCTTTAGAGTAAAAGGGTTATGGGACATTTAAAACATCAATAGAAAAATACTTTGGATTTTTGTAAGCCGCCTTTCCGTCTAGCAGAAATAAGGAGGCTAACACCGAGCTCTTTCCCATGCAGTTTTATTAGGATCCTTGTAATCTTTCTTGTTACATCTTACTTATTACTATTTCTACTTACTCCTATTCCTATTCTTAGTTCTATTCCTACATCTTACTTCTACCCTTACATACTTACTCCTATCTATCATACTTACTCTTCTATATCCCATACTTTTCTATCCCACCACCAGCCCTAATTCTATATACTTACTTACTATCTCTACATACTTACTCCTAAATCTTACATCTTACATCTAACCCATCACCAGCCCTAATTTTACATACTTGCTCCTATCTCCACATACTTAATCTCTCTCCAGTCTCTCTCCAGTCCCCAGCCCTTGTGGGTTAAATACTTTCCCTGGTCCCAATCAGCATCAGCTACATAGCAAAGCATAATAGGCTGCGGGAATTCATGCCAGCTTGCATCACAAACCAGAGGCACTCAGATTCTCCAACTAAGGGCTTGATTATCAATGCTCTCTGCTCTGGCCGGAAACCAGGTGTTCAATATATATATATATGTATATAGGGTGGCAGCTGCGGCTCCCCACAGATTTTCAATGTCATTGAAAAGTTAGATAAGAGTGTTTTGTGTTAGTGTCTGCAAATTCAAGGGCACCCAGATTCAAAATGCTGTTAGAATAGATCCGACATCTTGAAATTGTACGAACTATGGTATTAAAAAAACAAAAAAACAAAAAAACTAGAAGCTTCAGCAAAAAAAAAAAAAGTATCAAAGACATCGTTTATTGTGAAGGGAGAAATGGGCAGATCAAAACTATGTGAAACGTCAAGTTATCTCTCAACATTTTCTCCAGCAGAAGAAGCCATATATGCTTTGCTCAAGTGGATTCATAGTTCTCTACTTGGTTGACATGACTTGGGCCTATGGCACTGAATCAAGGAAAGCTTCCAGTAGGTGGCAAGTCCTGAATAGTATTTGTAAGATATGAATCAATGAGCAAAAGGACAGAAGTTGCTATTTTTCACAGGAG
>NC_045030.1:138207285-138207687 GCF_008632895.1 Mastomys coucha | reverse complement strand
CTCTGAATTGTCCTTCCTTCAGTCTCTGCTCCATACTTTTGAACCCATCTTAAACTCTTTCCATGATACATCAGGTAATCAATTTAAATGAGTAATGGGTATTATGTAAACGAAAATAATTGGTATTTGTTCAGATGTAGGCTTGAAAATAAAAGTTATCATAAATATCTGTCTCGGCATTTTTGGCTTGTAGTTACAGTAGCTTTCTGCAGACCTTATGTAGAGAAGTATCATTGCCTATTTCTCATCCCAGGACCTCTCTACAGACTTGTAGAATTAGGCAGCTATCACCATTTCCAGAGTCCTATGTGCTCAAGCATTTCATTATAGCAGTTAGTCAGTACTCATGCATTTCATTATAGCAGTTAGTCACTCTAATATCTCATTAAATAACAGCTCTAT
>NC_045030.1:138205920-138207274 GCF_008632895.1 Mastomys coucha | reverse complement strand
ATCCACTTTCCCGGTTTCCCCTTCGAAAAAAAAAATCCTATTCCTTTCCCACTCCCCCTGCCCACCAATCCACCCTCTACCACTTCCTGGCCCTGGTATTCCCCTACACTGGGGCAGAGAACTTTCATAGGACCAAGGGCCTCTCCTCCCATTGATGACCGGCTTGACCATCCTCTGCTATACACATGCTACTGGAGCCATGAGTCCCACCATGTATACTCTTTAGTTGTTGGTTTGGTCCCTGGGAGCTCTGAGGGTACTAGTTAGTTCATATTGTTGTTCGTGTAAGGGGCTGCAAACCCTTCAGCTCCTTGGGTCCTTTCTCTAGCTCCTTCACTGGGGACCCTGTGGTCAGTCCAATGGATGGCTGTGATCCTCTACTTCTGTATTAGTCAGGTACTGTCAGAGCCTCTCAGGAGACAGCTATATCAAGCTCCTGTCAGCAAGCACTTGCTGGCATCCACAATAGTGTCTGGGTTTAGTAATTGAATATGGGAAGGATTGTCAGGTGGGGTGGTCTCTGGATTTTCCTTCCTTCAGTCTCTGCTCCATACTTTTGAACCCATCTTAAACTCTTTCCATGATACATGAAGTAATCAACTTAAATGAGTAATGGGTATTATGTAAATGAAAATAATTGGTATTTGCTCAGATGTAGGCTTGAAAATACAAGTTGTCATAAATATCATTCTTGGCATTTTTGGCTTGTAGTCACACTAGCTTTCTGCAGACTTTATGTAGGGTAGAGAAGTATCATTGCCTATTTCTCATCCCAGGACCTCTCTACAGACTTGTAGAATTAGGCAGCTACCACCATTTCCAGAGTCCTATGTGCTCAATCATTTCATCATCGCAGTTAGTCACTCTAATAACTCATTAAATAACAGCTCTATCTCTGGGCATTAATGTTTCCTCAAAGATTTTTTTAAAGCATTGATCTGTCAAAGAAGGTGACCTACTTTTACAAAATGATATGAGGTGAGGTGAATGTGTTTGAGCATGTGACATTTTTTCTTACCATTCAAATGGAAGCTACTCTCTTATAAACTTACCTTTTGATGCCAATATATACTTTCTCATAAGTACTAAACGCTTAGTTTAAAATAGAGATATAGTAAGAAGAAAGGGTCTCACTTTTTTTTTTCTGTCTCACCTTGATGTTTCAGGGCAAGAATCTCTTAGAGAAGCACATGAGTGGTAGTATATCTCTTTGTTTAAAAATTTGTACTTGTGCACAGTCATTAAGCATAGTATATAGTCCAACTCTACCTCTTTCTAGCTGTGTGAGAATTACAGCCTGTGCCTTGTTTGCTGTATCATTTATAAGACAAAAGGATCCGGTTCATGTCATGAT
>NC_045030.1:138203647-138205909 GCF_008632895.1 Mastomys coucha | reverse complement strand
GCTCATAAACAAAATTTTTGTCTCCTTCCTTTATACTGAAGGTGAGGTGAAGAAGATACATACATTTTCATCATATACCTCCCTCTCCTTTTTGGTCCATCTTTCTTCGATTTGCCAGTCCTTTGAATAATAGCAAATGGGACAAATAGATGTCAGTATTGTTCTCTGTGTTCCACCTGAAACTCTTCCTCAATCTTCTGATGCCAAGTACCCTTACAATTTGGATTTCATTGTTTTTTTGTTTTCTTTTATTTTGTTTTGAATTTTGAGACAATGTCTCACTATATAGCTTTGGCTGGCCTGTAACTTTCTGTGTAGATCAGGCTGACCTCAAACTCAGAGAAATCCACCTGCCTCTGACTCATGAGTATTGGGATTAAAATTGTGGGTCACCACACTGACCTTGATTTCCTCTTTGTACAGAAATACAGATTCCTTTTTGTATTTCTGAATTATTCACATCTCCACAGAGCTTTATACCTTCTTGTCCTATTCTGGAGATTCTAGCTCCCATACAACCATATCCTTCCTGCTAGCCTCTCTTGTAACATACCAATATCCAGGGCTCCTTATGACTGATGCTGAATCACAGTCATGCTTTTTCTAGAGTAGTCTGTAAATGGATTTTAATAAACTCTACTAATTATTAATATGACTACACCAGGCCCCAATAACTGAGGCAGAATCCTATGGATTATTTAATCAGCTCTTGCCCAATTATAGGGCCATTACCCCTAATCAGTACTTCTATTCACTAGACTATTATGTTAATTCCCAGATGTGCTCCTCAAATACTTGCTATTTGAATCATGCCCAGATTACTTCTCTCTATCAGTCTGTCCTGGGGGTGCATTTCACTCAGGTACAGGATTCCTATTACATCAGGTTGAATGGAAGCTTCCTCTCCTACTTGTGGTCCGTACCTGAGACTCCAGCCTGGTAACTGAAACTCTACTTCTTCTATTCTCCATAGTAATTGGCTGTAGCCACTTTATTTTAACTGATAGTTTTGAAGCGAGAAGCACGGTTTACATAACACCATTGGGTGTAGGTGAAGATTTGCTCCTTTGGGGCAACCAGATCTTGGCGACCAGTTTTACCATTTGAATACATAGCAGCATCAGACCAAACCTAAAACAGTAGTCATTTTCAGAGCTTGACCCTTAGTAATGCTTATGCAAAGTCAATCCTTTAACTGTCTGATAGTTTCATGTACCTCCTAGGCCTAGTCAGTTTGTAAGATGTCAGTTGGTATGTGCATGCAATAGCCCTGTTCCACACCTATTCCTCAAGACTTTCAGGAACTTAAAATAGCATCATATTATTTTCTATAAAAGAGGACACAGAAAGCTCAAAAGACAGACTTGTTTGATTTGCGTGTCTGTCTCCATCATTACTGTTTCTTCCTCTAAGAATATCCTTCTTTGAGATAGATCTTGAGCACTTTTGAGGGATTGTTCACTTCTAAGATGATGCTCACAATATGCCTCCTTGAAAGAGCAGACTTACTCTCAGACTCTGTCCTGTTCTGATTCCAAAGTCTGATGCCCACACAGCTGCTAATCCACAGGAGCCACGCTGGTAAGCCACAGTAGCCACTACCAATCTACAGTACTCAATGCTAGTACACAGGACAGGCATTAGTTTGTATCTAACTCGTACCACTGGCTCATTAGATCTCCTAGACAACTGCCAGGCATCATATTCCTAAAGAGCATAGGACTAGGGCTTTACAGAAGATGCCCAGGGTCACAGGATCACATAGACAGCTTGACTCTGAAGAGTTCTCACACTACCAGGATCACAAGAAGGACAGGCTCTAGTCAGATTTAGCAAGGGCAGGTAGCACTAGAAATAACCAGATGATGTGAGGCATGCATAAGAATATAAGCAACATAAACCAAGGTTCCTTGGCATCATCAGAACCGAATACTCCCACCATAGCAAGTCCTGGACATAAACCAAGGTTCCTTGGCATCATCAGAACCGAATACTCCCACCATAGCAAGTCCTGGACACACCATTACACTGGAAAAGCAAGATTTAGATATAAAATCACTTCTTATGGTGGTGATACAGGACTTTAAGAAAGACATAAATAGCGCCCTCAAAGAAATACAGGAGAACACAGGTAAATAGCTAGAAGCCCTTCAAGAGGAAACAAAAAATTCCTTAAAGAACTATAGGAAAACACAATCTAACAGGTGAAGGAAATGAACAAAACCATCCAGAATCTAAAAATGGAAATAGAAACAATAAAGA
>NC_045030.1:138199338-138201947 GCF_008632895.1 Mastomys coucha | reverse complement strand
CACCTTTTTATAGAAATTTATTTTTATTAGATATTTTCTTTATTTACATTTCATATGATATCCACTTTTCCGGTTTCCCCTCTGAAAAAAAAACCCTATTCTTTCCCCCCTCACCCTGCCCACCAACCCACCCTCTCTCACTTCCTGGCCCTAGTATTCCCCTACACTGGGGCATAGAACTTTCATAAGACCAAGGTCCTCTCCTCCTATTGATGACTGGCTTGACCATCCTCTGTTATACACATGCTGCTGGAGCCATGAGTCCCACCATATGTACTCTTTAGTTGTTGGTTTGGTCCCTGGGAGCTCTGAGGGTACTGGTTAGTTCATATTGTTGTTCATCCTAAGGGGCTGCAAACCCTTCAACTCCTTGGGTCCTTTCTCTAGCTCCTTCACTGGGGACCCTGTGCTCAGTCCAATGGATGGCTGTTGCCGGCCAGTGGCAACATTAAGATTTGGGTTATCTGGAATATGGAGTCAGGAGGAAATTGGCTAGCCATTTTATGTTACCTTAGTCCACGTGGAAAGTCAAAATTAGACAGCACTCAAGTGCGGTCACTTAGCCATCTTGGATTTAATAATAATCTCTTTGTTACAAGCCAACAGGTAGAATAGGTGAGGCAAAACCCCTCCCCCAAGTTCGTCAGCATGCCGGCCCAATCAGCAGCTTCTTTAGTCTCTGTAGAGGCAGGAATTCCGATATAACTGGAACCAGGAGCGAGGCGTGGCAAATAGCAGGAGGTGGGCAGAGAGTTGTGGTTATGAGAGGCAGGCAGGGTCAAGCAGGAGAGTAATAATTCCTCCCTTTTTATTAGAAAACAGCAGGTTAAAGGCATACTCAAACGACACAATCTTGCACAGAAAGTCTTATGGCGCTTGAAGGTTATAATCTGTGGAATATACTCTACTGAACGGCATCTTACCCATCATCAAGGTCATGTGCAGCTTGTTTGATTCTACAAACTGGGCTTATTATGTGTTTATTCAAAAAACATAGTCACTTGGCACATACCTCTGTCTTAGGTGGACACCGCCAGAGACCTAGCCGCAGAGACAGATTATTAAATGCACCTAGTCCGTGCCTATAATGTCAAGACATGCCTTTATCGCCTGCAAAGTCCAGGAACTACCACAGTCTCTCTCACTTTTCTTGAAGTCCATGTGAAGCAGCACTGGTGTGCTGATGGGCAGCTGGGCGTAGACACCTAGTTGAGTTGTGAAATAATAGCTCCCAAGCTAGGAGCCTCTTCAATAGCTTTGCCTTCAATAGGCCTTTAGTTCAGTTGTCAATAAATAACTTTTCATGTTAGAAACTCCGAGATTGAGCTTGGAGAAGGAGAGCTCTGGGACTGAGCCTGTTCTTTAGGTAAGGAGGGCTCTGGGACTGAGCGAATTTTGATTGTTTTTGTACTCCGAGAATGAGTCTGCTTGATATAAAAACTTAAAAGTTTAAAAATAACAATAACTTGAAGACATCTCAGGCACTTTAGTTGCAAATTAGCAACACTTAGGCCCTAGGCTTGGCCTCTAGGTATAGAGGGAAGCCAATCTTGACTCTTAGGAAAAGGTGGAGTCCATTTTAGCCAAGCAAACTTTGCTGGCCAGTAAAAACGTTCAGCCAATATTCTTGGCACAAAAACATGTCTATGAAAAGATTTTGTGTCTGTATCCACTTGACAATTAATGTATTAGGCTGCCATTGTGTACCAACACCAACGGAGTCCCTTCCCCAGATCAAGGTGGGGTTAAGAAAAACAATGTGTTAGTAAGTGGAGTGACACACCATTACATTATGGATTTTTCAAGACAAGCGAAAGGCAACACGCCTTTAAACATGAGCAATAAGCGAAGCATGCCTTAAAAGAGGCAAATAGTGAAATATTATTTAATATAAACAAAAAAAGCAAAACATGCCTTTAAACACAAGCGAAAAACAAGACGCTCCTGGGGTGGGTGCAGTGCAGTGCATATTCCCCCTCCTTTTAATATTAAAATATAAAATTCTCAAAGTACGAAATGCACATTGAGTAAATGTTGATCTTTTGAGAATCATAAATTATTTTATAAAATTGGGTGACGTTAAATTGTCACTATGTCTTAAATGTTTGACTATAATAGTCAGTTCCATAAGGAACATTAAATATAGAGAAATAAAGTATAGCCAATAACGAATTAATATATCGTTTATGTTCAAGCAATAATAGCTTGGAAGCCTGAGAAGAAATAGTCTCATGTGTATATTTTAATATTAATTTTGAGATCAAAATCATATTTTAAAAATGTCTAGATAACATAATAGAGAATTTATATATATATATATGTACTCATATATGGGCATCATATATGTAAGATAAGGCTTAATTTTAATACTTGATAGAAACTACAGTGCACAATTTGATTATATGTATAGATGTGGGGAGAAAATTATGATAATAAAACATGTGACTTAGTCTTGGGCAAAATGGCTCAGCAGGCAAGAGCACCGCCTGCTCTTCAAAAGGATTCAAGTTAAGAGCACCGACTGTTCTTTTGAAGGTCTCAAGTTCGGATCTCAGCAACCACATGTTGGCCCACAACCACCCACAGTGATCCCAGACGCCCTCTTCTGG
>NC_045030.1:138196464-138198925 GCF_008632895.1 Mastomys coucha | reverse complement strand
GAATGAAAAAATGTTTTTAAACATTTTCTCTAAAATATTTTCATGAATATATCATATAATTTTTAATTATTATTAAGCAATAACCATAGTTTTTAGAAGGTAAGACCCAATTATAAACCATTTATACTCTTTAAATTAATATTAACATACATTATATTTATGTCATAAAGCCCTTTAAGTGTCTCTCTGCCTCTGAAGTGTAGCTAGTTTTAGTTTGGGCCAGGCGGTAGTAGCACATGCCTTCAATCCCAGCGCTTGGGAGGCGGAGGCAGGTGGATCTCCGAGTTCGAGGCCAGCCAGCTCCACAGAGTGAGTACCAGGACAGCAGGACAACACAGAGAAACCCTGTCTCAAAGCAGGAAGCAGATGACAACGTGCCAGAGTGAGGCCGACCCATTTTTGGGCTAGAGACAAGTTATTGTTCATAACATGCTGGGCTCTCAGTTAAGGAGAAACAAGCTTCTTTGTTTACATTGAAATAATATGTGGACACGTGTCGGCCACCCTTGGAATATAGTTATTAGTTATTAGCTTAAACCTAGCCTTTAGTAATAGATGTAACGATGAAAACGAAGTCTAATAACTTAAAAATCAATAATCATATAGAACCTTTAAGAGTAGCTATAAACCAAATGAAATTGTATAAACTGATTAACAAGAAATTTAAAACTATGTTTTTAATTATCTATAAAAAAAACAGCCTTTAATTTAGAATTACAAACCTGTCTCTGTCTCCCAAACGCTGAGAAAAAAGGGGTGTGTACCTACATTTGGTTCACACCCACTACTTAACTAGTTTTTAGTTAACTAATTTTATTTACCTGTTTCTAGAGAGACCAGAGTTCTATTTCCAATGAATTGTTTATTGGGGTATCTTGTAATCTGTGGAAAAAGCATAAGAATACCTCTCTTTTTGAGGTCATTAGAAACATTTGAGCATTTTTTTTCCTGTGACTTTGATGGCTAAATCAAGCAGCTGTGAGAATCACTAGCTTGTAATTTATTGTTATACCACTAGATGGCGCTAAGTGGTTGTGAAACCTTAGGTAAAAAGTATTTGTACGATGCAATCATGGTGGAACCTGTGGCAGTGTTTGTTATGCCTTTGGGGCATCGTGTTACCACCCCACTTGGCAGAGCCAGGACCTCTGAGTCCCGCTGGCTGGCACAGCCATGAAGGCTTGGCCAGATGGCCAGGGGGGCCGTGCCTCCCACTCCTCCGGGGGATCCCAGGAAACCTGATGCCTGCCTGCCAGGGACCACCTTTTTCTGCTCTGGTCCCGGGTCAGAGCAGCCAGCAAGGGGCAAAGGAAACTTCCAGCCTGCTCGCTCTGTAGTGAGTAGGCGGGGCCTCCGCAGCCATCTTGGCCACATGTACTTTTAGACAAAGACACTTGACAACATAAAAAGACCATCACTCATCCGACATAATACACACATAGATACACATAAATAAGACATAAATTAAAAAATCAGGGAATTCTCCTGAAATGTCACAGGGGACTATAGCCTCTACATGGCCCGTTTCTGTCCCCATAGTTCCTCCACTTCCTGGGAGGTGCTTCTACTCCATTTGTTCTCCACCCTGGAGCCTACTAGGAAGAGGGTTGTCTCCATATATTTGGAGTTAGTCAACCCTGTATAACCCCGCAGCCCACTTACTCCCCGTGAGAAGTGGCTACGTCCAAATCAGGGCCAGTGTGGCCTCAGACTACCCTGGCGAAACCTGCTGTACCCCTGCACTCTTGACCATCTTAACACAGCACTTTGGCTGTCCATATCAGCACATTCTGCCCTCTATACCTTAATATATTTATTAAAGAGATCTCTGTTCCATTCTACTCCAATCCAGCCCCACATTGGGCAGCCACCTGTTGCCGGCCAGCGGTAACAATAAGATTTGGGTTATCTGGAATATGGAGTCAGGAGGAAATTGGCTAGCCATTTTATGTTACCTTAGTCCATGTGGAAAGTCAAAATTAGACAGCACTCAATTGTGGTCACTCAGCCATCTTGGATTTAATAATAATCTCTTTGTTACAAGCCAACAGGTAGAATAGGTGAGGCAACCCCCCTCCCCCCAAGTTCGTCAGCATGCCAGACCAATCACCAGCTTCTTTAGTCTCTGCAGAGGCGGGATTTCCAATGTAACTGGAACCAGGAGCGAGGCGTGGCAAATAGCAGGAGGTGGGCAGAGAGGTGTGGTTATGAGAGGCAGGCAGAGTCAAGCAGGAGGGTTACAGATGGCTGTGAACCTCTACTTCTGTATTAGTTGGGCACTATCAGTCTCAGGAGACAGTTATATCAGGCTCCTGTCAGCAAGCACTTGCTGGCCTCCACAATAGTGTCTGGGTTTAGTGATTAAATATGGGAAGGATTCCCAGGTGGGGCAATCTCTGAATTGTCCTTCCTTCAGTCTCTGCTCCATACTTTTGAACCCATCTTAAACTCTTTCCATGAT
>NC_045030.1:138192020-138192854 GCF_008632895.1 Mastomys coucha | reverse complement strand
TCCCTTCTGTTTCCTTTACCATCCCCTCTCCCACCATTTCCATCCCTAGAGGGAGGGGCCTTGTGAGATGTTGACTGAGAGGAGGGGGGCGGCGATCAAGATGCAAAGTGAATAAATAAATTGATTACTGGAAAAAATAAAATAAATACATTCATACAAAACAATGATGAAAACAATTTTTCACCTTAAGAGGAATAGTTGTGAGTTTTCAATGGCAAGTCAATAAATAGTTGGCAATGTGTTAAGTGGTAAGCATGTTAAAGTAGGGGAGGAGGGGCTAAAGGATCAAAGAGCAACCACAAAACTAAATTCATCACTTAAGGGATCCTGGTGAAGGTTATTTCCCGAGCGATGACTAAGATGGGTTTGAATTGAGGGTGGAGAGGTGAGAATGGGTGGGTGGGTGGAGGAATACCCTCATAGAAGCAGGGGGATGGAGGATGGGATAGGGTGTTTCCAGGAAGGAGGGAAACCGGGAAAGGGGATAACATTGGAAATGTAAATAAAGAAAATATCCAATAAAAAAAAAGAGATTGAGAAAGAGCTAATCATCACAGAGAAAAAGTGCACAGGGACAGCATGAGTACAAAGACCAAGGTTACAAACAAACTGACAAAGAGAAGCTGGAAGGGAACAGTAGCCAGATTCTGTACAACACAAGGCAATGGGTCTGCACTTTTACCTAAAGCAGGTAACATGAGTGCATTTGGGCTCTTTCAAAAATCTACAGGAACAAGAATTACAGAAGGTAGGGTAAGAGAGGCTAGAGATGTTTTCAGAACCTGGGTGCCAAGTGAATATGTTGGGAACAAAGAGTGGAAAAGTGGAAATGAG
>NC_045030.1:138189071-138190862 GCF_008632895.1 Mastomys coucha | reverse complement strand
TTGGAGGCCATGTAGGCCATGAGGTCCACCACCCTGTTGCTGTAGCCATATTCATTGTCATACCAGGAGATGAGCTTTACAAAGTCACTGGAAGCAATGCCAGCACCAGCATCAAGGTGGAAGAGTGGGAGTTGCTGTTGAAGTTGCAAGAGACAACCCGGACCTCAACGTAGCCCAGGATGCCCTTCAGTTGGCCCTCAGATTCCTGCTTTACCACCTTCTTGATGTCATCATACTTGGCAGATTTCTCTAGGTGGCATGTCAGATCCACAATAGATACATTGTGGGTAGGCACACAGAAGGCCATGCCAGTGAACTTCCTGTTCACGGCCTTCACACCACCAGTGGATGCAGGGATGATGTTCTGGGCAGCCCCATGGCCATCACACCATAACTTTCCAGAGGGACCATCCACAGTCTTCTGTGTGGCAGTGATGGCATGGACCATAGTCATGAGCCCTTTCATGATGCCAAAGTTGTCATGGATGACCTTGGCCAGGGGGGCTAAGCAGTTGGTGATGCAGGATGCATTGCTGACAATCCTGAGTGAGTTGTCATATTTCTCATGGTTCACTCCTATCACAAACATGGGGGCATCAGCAGAAGGGGTGGAGATGATGGCCCCTTTGGCCTCACCCTTCAAGTAGGTCCCTGCCTTCTCCATGGTGGTGAAGATGCCAGTAGACTCCACAACATACTCAGCACCAGCATCACTCCATTTGATGTTAGAAAGATCTCGCTCCTGGAAGATGGTGATAGGCTTACTGTTGATGACAGTCCTCCCATTCTCAGCCTAAAAAGTTACTACATAACTTTTTAAATTGAAAAAACAATTGGGCCACTTACGCTCCATTCTGTGCCTAGAAAGGCAATCCTTTGCCAAGACATGTAGGTGAGGCCAAGTGAAAGTTTACAGTGATCACTCTGGAATTTTTAGGCTAAATGCATTTTCTTTTTTTTTTATTAGATATTTTCTTTATTTACATGTCCTATAATATCCCCTTTCCCAGTTTCCCCCCCAAAAATAAAATAAAATAAAATAAAATAAAAAATAAAATAAAAAACCCCATTCCGTCCCTCCTCCCCCTGCTCACCAACCCATCCTCCCCCGCTTCCTGGCCCTGGTATTCTCCCACACTGGGGCATAGAACCTTTACAGAGCGAAGGGCCTCTTCTCCCATTGAAGAACAAGTAGGCCATCCTCTGCTACATATGCACCTGTAGCCATTAATCCCACCATGTGTACTCTTTGGTTGGTGGTTTAGTCCCTGGGAGCTCTGAGGATACTAGTTAGTTCATATTGTTGTTCATCCTAAGAGGCTGAAAACCCTTTGACTCCTTGGGTCCTTTCTCTAGCTCCTTCATTGGGAACCCTATACTGAGTCCAATGGATGGCTGTGAGCCTCTACTTCTGTATTAGTCAGGTACTGTCAGAGCCTCTCAGGAGAGAGATATCAGGCTCCTATCAGTAAGCACTTGCCAGCATCCACAATAGTGTCTGGATTTGATGATTGAATATGGGAAGGATTCCCAGGTGGAGCAGTCTCTGAATTGTCCTTCCCTCAGTCTCTGCTCCATAGTTAGTTTCTGCAAATCCTTCCATGGGTATTTTGTTCCCCCATCTAAGAAGGATGGAAGTATCCACACTTCACCCTTCCTTCTTCTTGCGTTTCTTGTTGTTTGAGGATTGTATCTTGGGTATTCCGATCTTCTGGGCTAATATCTACTTATCAGTGAGTGCATACCGTGTTTGTTCTTTTGTGATTGGGTTACCTCACTCAGGATGATATT
>NC_045030.1:138187247-138187889 GCF_008632895.1 Mastomys coucha | reverse complement strand
AGAAGAGGGCATCAGATCTCATCACGGATGGTTGTGAGCCACCATGTGGTTGCTGGGATCCGAACTCAAGGCTTTCAGAAGAGCAGTCAGTGCTCTTACCCGCTGAGCCATCTCGCCAGCCCCCTGAAGTTATTTTCTTTTATATAAAATTAGCAAAACAATAAAGCTCTGGGTGCAGAACAATGTGATGTTTGTATATGCAAACCTTCCTTGAAAATCAAAGCATCTTGAAATTACCCATTATCAGGTCATAAAATTATGGTTATAAATAAACAATTCTACCCAGGTGGTAATGATTCATGCCTTTAATTCCAGTACGTGGTAGGCAGAGACAGGTAGATCTCTGTGAGTTAGGCCAGGCCAGACTATAGAAGAAATTCCAGGACAGGGAGGGCTACCCAGAGAAAATCCGTCTTGAAAAACAAACAAAAGAAAACATTTCTTAGAAAGTTTCATAATACTAATTTTGTTCTGAATTCATAATTCCTAAAAAGGAATCATTGGTTTACAAGAGAGGAAATTTCAGAAACACTGATGTTGACTATATATGCATTGTATTAAAATATGTATATTATGCTTTAACAAAATGCATAAATTATCCTTTAGAAGATGTTATCCTTAATCTTTAATTAAGTACCCATA
>NC_045030.1:138186822-138187236 GCF_008632895.1 Mastomys coucha | reverse complement strand
AATACAGATGTAGAGGCTCACAGCCATCCATTGAACTGAGTACAGGGTGCCCAATGAAGGAGTTAGAGAAAGGACCAAAGGAGCTGAAGGGTTTGCAGCCCGATAGGATGAACAACAATATAAACTAACTAGTACCCTCGGAGCTCCCAGGGACTCAACCACCAACCAAGGAGTATACATGGTTGGACTGATTGTTCTGGCAGCATGTGTATAGTAGAGGATTGCAAAGCCCATCCCCTAATTTCCTCTAACTCTCCTGGCCCTCTTTGCCTGGTTTTCCCCATACCTGATCTCTCCCTTCTGTTTCCTTCACCATCCCCTCTCCCACCAAGTTCCATCCCTAGAGGGAGAGGCTTTGTGAGATGTGGATTGAGAGGAGGGGGGAGGCGATCAAGATGTAAAGTGAATAAATAA
>NC_045030.1:138180065-138185187 GCF_008632895.1 Mastomys coucha | reverse complement strand
CATGAGGTCCACCACCCTGTTGCTGTAGCCATATTCATTGTCATACCAGGAAATGAGCTTTACAAAGTCACTGAAAGCAATGCCAGCACCAGCATCAAGGTGGAAGAGTGGGAGTTGCTGTTGAAGTTGCAAGAGACAACCCGGTCCTCAATGTAGCCCAGGATGCCCTTCAGTGGGCCCTCAGATTCCTGCTTTACCACCTTCTTGATGTCATCATACTTGGCAGGTTTCTCCAGGCGGCATGTCAAGTCCATGACAGATACATTGTGGGTAGGCACACAGAAGGCCATGCCAGTGAACTTCCCGTTCACGGCCTTCACACCACCAGTGGATGCAGGGATGATGTTCTGGGCAGCCCCATGTCATCATGTCACAGCTTTCCAGAGGGACCATCCACAGTCTTCTCAGTGGCAGTGATGGCATGGACCATAGTCATGAGCTCTTCAATGATGCCAAAGTTGTTGGCCAGTGGGGCTAAGCAGTTGGTGGTGCAGGATGCATTGCTGACAATCCTGAGTGAGTTGTCATATTTCTCATGTTTAACACCCATCACAAACATGGGGGCATTGGCAGAAGGGACAGAAATGATGATCCTTTTGGCCTCACCCTTCAAGTAGGTCCCTGCCTTCTCCATGGTGGTGAAGATACCAGTAGACTCTACAACATACTTAGCACCAGCATCACTCCATTTGGTGTTAGTGGGATCTCGCTCCTGGAAGATGGTGATGGGCTTCCTGTTGATGACAGTCTTCCCATTCTCAGCCTTTACTACATAACTTTTTAAATTGAAAAAACAATTGGGCCACTTACGCTCCATTCTGTGCCTAGAAAGGCCAAGACATGTAGGTGAGGCCAAGTGAAAGTTTATAGTGATCACTCTGGAATAGGGGTGGTATCAAGATGGAGATTATAGGCCATAAGCAAGTGATGTTCATATTCATGTCAAATATAAATTGCTCCTAGAAGACAAATTGATTAAATGTTTTAAGTAAAGCATGTTGATTAAACATTCTGGAAAGCAGAGTATCTGAGGAGTCCATTGCAAACCCTTATATTAAGTAAGATGACTCTGTTTAGGTAAAGCAAAACTGTAACCAACTCAACCATCTTATTTGTTTTATAAACACTCTAATACAATCTTAAGAGTGTGCAGTATAAGAACATGTTCAATAGCCAGAAAAAAGCAGATCACTCTCTCAGAAAAGTCAATTCAACTAGGTGATCTCACTTTACAGGCTATGGAACTGACTGGAATGCTATGGGACAGAATCTATGCAGGTGAGTGTATACACTGGTATTCTGAGGCAAACATTGTTAATACTCAAGGAGTTTAGATGAGATAAATATAATTAAAGAACCACTTATAGCCGGGAGGTGGTGGTGCACACCTTTAATCCCAGCACTTGAGAGGCAGAGGCAGGCAGATTTCTGAGTTCGAGGACAGCCTGGTCTACAGAGTGAGTTCCAGGACAGCCAAGGCAACACAGAGAAACCCTGTCTCAAAAACAAAAACAAAAACAACAACAACAAAAGAACCACTTATGATGGTATGTGTAGGGTAAAGTACACCTACAAGTAATTAAAAAAAAAATGTCAGGTGTAAATGTCCTAGGAATAGAAGGGTAGCCATCCCATTTTTAAGACTGAAGAAACAAAGGAAAGAAATGACATTACTTGAATGCAGCAATAACTATAATGGAAGGAAAGGAACATCCTGATAGGATCTGTGGCTTTAGATAGCACAGTCCAGTTTCTGTCTAAATGAAACACAAAGGGAAGGTGACAAAAGATGAACAGATTATTTCACTATCTTTCTGCTATCTGATATTTATCCAGTGGTCACCATTAGCCAGACTCAGCCATATGGCAAATGGCAAGGAAAACTTTGGCTATTGTCCATTGAAGTCAACTTCCTTTGGTACAATGTATGGCAGGTTAAGTCAAAGAACGGTACTTGGTGATACATGCCTAGATGGAAAACAATAATTCTAAAAGTGGTTTGTACTTCCTTAACCTAACATTTCCTATTACACTGCTTCCGGAGAAGTATCTATTTAGCTGACCTTTCAGCCCAGATATCCGAACAAAGTGAAATCGTTGTATTGGTGGGGATGGGGGTGAGGGTGGGGACTGGCGCTAAAAACATGATGCTAATTTGAAAGAATCTTAGAGGATAGGGACTGGGAGGAGTGGAGGGAGGGGAAACAGGCCAGGATGTATGGGGAAAAAAAGAAGCAAAATTTTAAGAAAGAGTTGTAGTTGTAGAGAAGACAGAATGTTTCTAGGTAAATGGAGCCACATTTTCAAAGGATTTTTCCTCTTCTGAAGCAATCAGTCCTGAACAACCCCATTTCCACCACGCATTGAAAGTTTCCGTTGCCTGTACCTGGTTGCTTTCTATCAAGTTGGGAGTAGCCAATGTTCCTCCCTACCTGCTCTGCTCTGGAATTGACTTTTGAATACTAAGTCTGTGTCTTCTGGCTACTGTTGTGAGGAAAGGAAAGGAAAGGAAAGGAAAGGAAAGGAAAGGAAAGGAAAGGAAAGGAAAGGAAAGGAAAGGAAAGGAAAGGAAAGGAAAGGAAAGGAAAGGAAAGGAAAGGAAAAAAAAACCATGGTCTGGTGGGATTCTGAATGGTTGAAAAAGAGACCTCAGATACCCCATAGTTTGAGCAAGAATGCTTCTGTGAATCAGATACCTTAACTTGTCAAATGAGCCTCATTATAGGGGAGCATCTGATTCCTTCAGAATGTACCAGGGATATAATGGTAGTCAACATTTTGTCTCTATAGCAAGACACATGAGCCTATTAGGAAAGACCTTTATTTGGTTCACAGTTGTAGATGTTTATGGCCACACTGCATGCATTGGCTTAGCTTAATTCAATACTCTATTGGAGGTATCATATTAAAGATAGTTAATCAGTTCAACTTAAGGGTGTTCCTTAGTACAGAATCTAGAGACCCTAGTTTGGGCTCAGGTATTTATAATAATTGGTTTTCGTGAAAACTACAAGATAAGTACTTTAATCCCTTCTAAAGGTATGGATCACAACACTCAAGAACATCCCACTATGTACATCCCATTAAAAGAGTCTGTACCCCCTTAAGCCAAGTTCTCCATTCACGAACCTTTGGCTGAGAGAAAACCACAGCTAAACCGGGGCAAATGTTTTCTTTAGAGTGTAGGATTCACTCTCCATAGCAATACAAGTATGAATCATTCTCAAGATTGATTCTTTTAAATCCCAAGACAGCTTGGTGATGGGGAAAAGAAAGAAGTTTCAAAGAAAGTAATAGTGGATGCATTTTATAAGAGGGGGATGGCATCTGACTTGGTGGCCTGGAGGGAAAGGTGTGCTATTTCTAGAACTCACAATCAATCTCCAGCCAGGCCCAGTAAGCAGGATACTTCCAAGAAGTCATCTCCACCCCAGGTCCTTGGTTTGAGAATATTTTCAGAACTGGAGGGGGTAGAGCTGAATGATAATTTATTGCTGGCCTATCCTTCGGTTGTAGAGAGAAGCATTTGCAGTTTCAATTTTCTTTTTGTCTACTTATGAAATTAGATTCTCCCAGGGTTGATCTCTTTTCTAAACGCATCAAACCCCCACTGAGTTCTCAAAGCTAACAGCAAATAAACAGTTGCTATGTGTGCACACAAATGATTTAGACTTTCATTATATGGAGTTGCTGATATGTAAGGAGGCTGAAGAAGGAGGAGACAATAAAATGTTTGCCTGGTTTTGACTGCAGCAGTATGTGCTGCTGCTTCTCCTTCTTCAAAAAGAAGCCCTGGAGAACAGTACTTGGGAGGGAGAACATGGGTGCCAACCTGCATGCATTCGAACAGCACCCTAGTATTGGCTCCCTGTTGTATAACCCCCCACCCAATGTTGTTTAAGAGATGCTGGGCAGGTATAGATGGGAAGTACAAAGATCAAGAGAAATAAAATAGGGTACATAATGAACTAAACGTCTTCCTTGCAGAAAACAGTGTTGCTTTCTTCCTTAATAAGCTATCTCTTTGTGCTGTATGTGTTAAAAGATTCTGCTTTCAGGCAACAGGGCAGAAAGAGGGTAGCTCTGGTTTTATAATCAGACAGATCTACATCTAATCTGAAATATTGCTTAGCCATGTGTTCTATGATCATTGACTTAACTTCTTTCAGTTTTCAAACTTTCTAAAACATGTTGCTTAATAGTGACTGCCTTGATTGCTACTTCAGAAGTCCTAGATAGTTTTAGTTACTCAGTAGCATGCCATTATTATTGGCTTCAGTGTGCACCCACAAATGAGAAATAATGAATAAAATATTGGTGATGCCCAAATTATTGTCTCAAGGGAAATTTTCTTTGAACTCCAGATAATATATCTAGCTACTTTTCCTACTCCACACATCTATTTGGATGTCTACTGGGCATGGTAAATTACACATATTCAAGCTTTTGTTCCTAAAACTTCTCTCTCCCTGTCCCTGTCCCTGTCCCTGTCCCTCTCCTTCTCCCCCTCCCTCCTCCTCTCTCTACAGGGTTTAGCTGTGTAGCCCTGGCAGTCCTGGAACTCACTCTAGGTCTGAGGCTATCCTCGAACTCACAGAGATACACTTGACTCTGCCTCCCAATGTTCTGAGATTAAAGGCATGTACCACCATGCTCAGCTCTAAAACTACTCTCTAATTAGTGCTATATTTGTAAATAAATGACATGAATCTTAGCTGGTTTTCCAGGCTACATTATTTCTTCTTTCCCTCTTCTGTCTATGCTTAACTTCTCAGAGAGAGCTGATGATCACATTCAAGGAGTTGTTTGTGCCAATCACATACAGTCTCATTGAGTTATACCCTGTGTTCAGCATCCTCATATTGAAATATTCCAGTGCACATAGTCCTTTTTGATACACAAGATAATATCTTCAGGATATTTCATCTACAGGCTTATTAGACAGTGGTTTAAACACATTATATTAATCTGTGCTAAAGGAAGTCAGCAATTTTCTCTCTTCATCCTTCAACTAGTTATTCCTGAAAATAGGTTGGGAGGAGACATCATAGGCTGCCAAATAAAATGCCCAGTGCCTGATATGAGTTATATAGTTTTAAGATGTTGATGACTCAGGTCCTGT
>NC_045030.1:138174365-138179817 GCF_008632895.1 Mastomys coucha | reverse complement strand
TTCTGATAACAGTCCATCATTGAGGCAAGACAATACAAGAACTGAAGTAAAGCAATAAATTAGAGGCACAAACTAAAGTACAGATCATAAAAGAATGTCACTTACTGGCTTGTTCTCCATAACTTGCGGTGGTTTGAAAAGGAATGGACCCTACAGAATCATGTGCCTGAATGTTTGGCCCATACGAAGTGGCCACTATTAAGAGGTTGGGTCTTGCTGGAGTAGGTATGACCTTGTTGGCAGAAGTGTGTCAATGTGGGGGCAGGCTTTGAGGTCTTAGAATCTCAAGCCAGGACTAGTGGCTCACTATCTCTTTCTGCTGCCTGTAGATCAAGGTGTAGAACTCTCAGTTCCTACTCTAGTACCATGTCTTCCTGCAAACCGCCGTATTTCCCACCATGACGAAAATGGACTAAACCACTGAGACTATAAGGTAGCTCCAGTGAAAAGTTTTCCTTTATAAGATCATGGTTTCTGAACACAGAAATAGAAATCATAACTAAGACACTAGCTCAGCCTGCATTCTTATAAAATTCAGGAATACATGCCCAGAGGTGGCACTGCCTACAGTGGGCTGAGGTCTTCTATGTCAGTCATTAATCAAGAGAATACCTCTGCAGTCTTTCTTAGAGACCAATCTGATGAAGGCAATTGAGATTTTCTATTTGTAGCTGACTCCAGCTTGTATCAAATCGACAAAAACTTAGCCAGAAAAGGTCCCAGAGCAAACTTCTCCGATATTACAGGCTATTTCCATTGTTCTTGGTTATATCAGCCTATTGCTGATGACAGCACATATTTGAGTAATAGGAAATGGAGAAATTAAGCTGTTACTTCCCTAGAAGCTTTTTCCCTACTGGCTAGTTTTGAGAGTGCTGGAAGATGCTGTGTACACTACAGGGAGAGAAATGTCATGAGGCTTATCCAGCTGTGAGTTAAAATAACGACTGAGTTGGCAAGACATGCCTGCTGGTTCAATAGTTGTATGAGTGTTGTAGAAGTAGCTAATGACTTTCTGATTCTGCTCTACAGGACAGAATTCAAGTCTGATAGTATTAACTGGGTCCAAAATCTGTGACTTCATACATAGGTCATAGGTTTTAGGAGAGAACCAATTCCTATTCTCCTGTTACATGGACCTGTTATTAAAATAGTCCCTAAGCTGTTATCTTCATACACATTGGTTAGGGGCATCTCTCATCCTATATATGACCTTTTGTAGTATCTGGAGACTAACAGAGATATCCATGACTGGTTGAAAGAATAGGAAACTTTGGAGTGAGCAGGTCTAAATTGGATATCTCCATTAATACCTACTCTCTTCTCAAGACCCTGAAGATCTGGGATGGTCATGGAACAGGGAACAGATATAGGAAAAGCGAGAGAGAGTGGAGAACAGTAGCCAAACATTATTTCTGGGCATGATAGAGTCTTTGCACATAAAAACCACAGGATTGTTACAAAAAGCACAAGATCAAAACACAAAATCCCAGCATAGAGAGGAGAAGGGCTCAGAAGTCTCACTCTGAACTGAGAAGTTATTGCAGTTAATGGTTGTTGTGGGAGTAAAGGTGTGAGAGACTTGACCATGGAAGAACTTTGGAACTTTGGGCTAGAAAAGCCATTGCATGATGAGAGCACAGTGGATTGTTCTATGGTAACCTAGGAGATAAGAATGTTGGAAGCAATACAGTAGATTGAAGCCTCACTTGAGAAGTATTAGAAGAAAGTTTAAAGATTCTAGGAGGGCCTTTTGCTATTTTGATGTAAGATTATGTCATGCTGGTCATTGGGGGGCTAGAGGATCAGCTGTGATTAACAAGATCCCAGAAAGTGAAACTTTTGCTTTGCTGGGATACTCAATGCTGGTCAGCTGGAGCTGAAAATTTAGCTGTGATTAAGAAAAGATCAGTAGCGTTGAGGTGAAATCTGGGACATGTTTCCTGACAGCACATAGAAGCTATGTTTTAGAGGCAGCCTAGGTTGTACCTTGAGTTGGCAGCTGAACTTGGTACTTGAAAAGTCACCAAGATGGTACTGTTTTTTAAGGCATAATGGCGTCATGGAGAGTGGTTGAGGCTTGCTACTGGGAGAAGCCAGGACATGACATTGGTGAAGGTATAATCAGAGTAGCAGTGGAAGCCCCAGGATTAAAGAGGTCATGAAGAAAAGTTTCACACCATGAAGAGAGTGCAGGAGAGGCTATTGGTGGAAATGAAGCCCAGATGCAGTAGAAGACCCCAGCATTTTGGGGATTCCAGTGCTATGTGATGACTACCAAGCAACGTCAGTGGAGTGCATCTAGCCAGAGTCTAGAAGACAAGCTGTGTGTGCAGCAGAGGGCAGAGGCAAAGAAGTGATCCAAGCTCTTTGGAGGAACCCAGAAGACCATGGAATGGATCCTAGACATTGGATGTTGAGTTATTTATACTGTTGGAATTTGGTTTTCCTTTGTTAAGATTGTGATTGTGTCATGGAACTCCCCACCTCTTGAAGTGAGAAGGGATTTAATTTAATTTTGAAGATGATTTGGGATTTTTAGAGAAATTGGATGTTTTAAATAGACTAAAATTTTAGTGTGTTTGAATTTCTAAAGACTGTGGGACTTTTATTAGAGTTATTTGTGTTTTTAATGTGAGTTCTTGGGAATAAGTAAGAAAGGAAAAAAATGGCCAGGGGGTGGTGGCATATACCTTAGAAACAGGCAGATCTCTGAATTTGAGGCCAGTCTGGTCTACAGAGCAAGTCAAGGAAAGCCTGGGCTACAGAGAGAAACCCTGTCTTGAACCACTATCACCCCGCCCCCCACATACACATGAAAATAAAAAGAAACAAAAGGTTGTGACTTAATAGTGATGTGTTTGTGTGTCCAGTTGACAAGGGGTCAGTTGTGCCAGCTAGTCTTATATCAACTTGACACAAACTAGCGTTATCTGAAAGGAGGGATCCTCAGCTGAGAAAAGGCCTTCATAAGGTCCAGCTGTAAGGCATTTTTTTCTTTTTTTCTTTTTATTAGATATTCTCTTTATTTACATGTCAATTGATATCTCCTTTTCTGGTTTCCCTCCAAGGAAAAAAAAAAGAAAATAAAAAAACCCTGTTCCTTCTTCACCTCCCCCTGCTCACCAACCAACCCTCTCCTGCTTCCTGGCCTTGGCATTCCCTTACACTGTGGCATAGAACCTTCACAAGACCAAGGCCCTCTCCTCCCATTTTCTTAATTAGTAATTGATAGCGGAGGGCCATTGTGGGTGGTGCAATCTCTAGGCTGGTGCTCCTGGATTTTATAAGAAAGCAAGCTGAGTAAGCCATGAAGAGCAAGCCAGGAAATGACACCACTAAGTGGCCTCTGAATTAGCTCCTGCCTCCAGGTTCCTTTTTTGTTTGGATTCCTGTCCTGACTTCCTTTGATGATGAAAAATGCTCTCTCTGGAAGTGTGAGCCAAATAAGCCTTTTCCTTTCTAACTTGCTTTTAGATGACATGGTCCATTGCAGTAATAGAAGCACTTAGACAGAAGGTAAGGTTTCTTTTCTTTTGGGGGGGCGATTGTGGCCCCCATGCTCCAGTAGGTTGACCTAATGTAGGTAGGTACATTCAAGCATCCCTAAATTGATTCAGTTGTTTTTTTTTTTTTTAAAGAAAGAGACGAAATGAAGTAGGAAAAGTAGAAGTAGTAAATAGAAATTAGAGTGAAGGCAACAGGGTGACTTTAATCTAAACGTATTATACACATGTATAAAACTCATTTAAGAATGCTAGGAGGAACTTAGGAGTCCTCCATTTCCTTGGCTCCTACTGCCAAGCTTCATGCAAGTCTATCAATTTTCCTTTCAAGATATACTTCTTATCTGCCTACCATTCTTATCTGTACTGCTACCACCCTAAGATATGAGTGATAAAAAAAAGTCCTAGGCAAGCTCAGACTCAAATGGAGTATTCTATCCTGATAAAAAATATCTCTTAAGCCTTTGGCAATGTAAGAGTGAAAAATACAATTTTAGGAACATTTTAATTTAAATAAGAGAAAAGGCAGAAAAACGTTTCCATTTACAATAGGTACCAAAATATTACGAGACCAATGAGTAACTTTTACACAGAATTCAATACAACTTATAAAAACATTACCAAAGGGCATGAGAAAAGCTAAAGAATTGGATACACACATAGACTTCAAAATGGAACGATTTGATATCTCAGAACACATTAGTTATTTTCAAATCAATTTGTAAATTAAATGTAATTCCCATAAATACCCATTCAGTTTTGTATAATTTACATTCTGATACTGCATTTGTATTCAGATATCAAGACAACATAAGGCTTTAACGATTAGCAAGTGTAATATTGACCCAGGGCTAGATAAATAGATGAAGAGATTAGAGGATCAAGAAACAGACTCACGATTACAGAAAACTATATCTATGAGAAAAAAATGTTTAAACCAAGCAAAGAAAAGGTAGACAAATCAGCAAATGTACTGGGATGCTATTCATTTGGAAAATAAGATAAAAATCTTTTCATAACATACCTGTTTATAAAATTCTCAAATCCAGATGAACAGGAAAAGTAATATTTATCTTTCCCCCTAATTACCCTCTCTTACTCATACTCCCTCCTGAACAGATATTTATCCATCTATTTCCATAGTGTGTGTGTGTGTGTGTGTGTGTGTGTGTGTGTATGTGTGTGTATGTGCTTTAAATTTCACATATGAGAGAAAACATTAGGTAGTTGTCTTTTGGAGTCTGGTTTATTTTGTTTGACATGATGATCATCGGTTCTAACAACTTAACAACTCAAATGGAAAATAACCTCCTTTTATGATAATAATAAAAGAAATCACTTTTATAATCACCCAAAACGATGGTTCAGTTGGTAAAGTGCTTGCTGAAAAAGCATGAGGTGCCAAAGTCAGATTGTAAACTTTAGGCATGGTGGTGGGTGTGTGCAATCCCAGTACTGAGTAGTTAGAAATGTGAGGGCAGCTGGTCAGCCAATCTAACTGAATGGCCAAGCCCCAGGTAGAGTGAGGGATCCTGTCTCAAAACCTGAGGTGAAGAACAATCAAGGGAGATACTAAATCTTCACACTTCTGGCTTCCATATACAAGTGCACAAGTGTGCATGGGCATCCACACTCACAACAACACAGAGATACACAAGAAAACACACAGAGACATGTTCCTACATGAATAAATCATCAACTAAAAAAAGAGAATAGATTCATAATTGTAAGCAGAAAAGGATTTCCAAGTAAGGCACGAAAGGTAGAAGCTGCGTATCTAAGGATCAATATACCTAACTTTGTTAAATAAATAAAGTCTCTACAATGAAAATGTCGGATTGATTTTTCTTTCCCCTGGGCTGAGGGTGGAAATGTGATTAGATCTGGCCAGTGTGCTCTGAGGCATGGTGACATGTGCCACTTCCAAGCTGAAGTGTTTGCGGTTT
>NC_045030.1:138170193-138174289 GCF_008632895.1 Mastomys coucha | reverse complement strand
TTTTTTTTTTTTTTTGCCATGCTGAGCCTTTGCAAAGCTTTGTTTCCATTCTCCCATGTTGCTAGGCAGCATTCTACTTAAGGCAGCCGGAGGCAAAGAGGGTATGATAGAGGAGTACTTCCAGCTAGCCAGCACTACATATTCATAAACAAAAAGAAAGGGCCAACCTCAGACTGGAAAATGATTTACAACAAAGGCTTAATCTAAAATAGTTAAAGAACTGCATATGAAAAAGGAAAAACGACCAGTTCCATAAAAAGAACCATAGGATACGATCAAGTGATGCGAAAACTTGATGGGTTATTTAACTGTCTGGAACTCAGGAAATTCAAATTAACGTTAACAGCAATTCAGAAAGTAGTGCAGCTGATTTCACTGCAAGGCAATGTTATTTTACATCCATTGGTTTGGTAATTTAGTGAAAATAATGATATTATTGATGAGAAATAAGAATTATCCCAGTCAGTTGGATTATAGATTGTTTTTCTACTTTCCTTTCTGCCCTCTAACCAAAGCAAGTTATGGAAGGAGAGGGTTTAATTGCTTTCCTTGGTCAGGTCACAGTCATTCAGTGGGAGAAGTCAAAGCAGAAACCTGAAGAAATAGGTGCTTGAGGACTTAGCTAAACAGACTCATGCTTAGCTATCCTTCTTATGCACCCCAAGACCACCTGCTCAGGGAATGGCACCACACACAGTAGGCTGGGCACTTCTCCATCAGTGTGCAATTAAGAAAATTCTCCAGGGATATGTCTCAGGCCAAACTGATTTGGGAAATCTCCCAATAGACACATTCCTCTCAGGTGACGCTAGGCTGTGTCAAGTTAATTACAAAAGCTAACAATTGCTATGAACCTCGCGTAGGCAAAAAGTCATGATTGAGTATGTTGGAAGTGGAGGGATAATATATCTAAAACTGGAACTTTTATCTTCATGAACATGTTATGGAAAAATAGTATAAGACCAATATAATATAAAATAATGATTGGCATGCTATTAATTTTTCATTATTAATTTACTTTATATCCTGATTGTAGTCCTCCTCTATCCTCTCCTCCCAGTCTCACCCTTACAAATCCCTCTCTCCATTACCTCCTCCCTTTCTTCTCAGGGAAGGGAAAGTCCCCACCCTGGGATATCAAGTCACAGCAGTACTAAATGAATCATCTCCAACTGAGGCCCAACCAGGCAGTCCAGCTGGAGGATCTAATGGCAGGGAACAGTGTCGGAGATAGCCCCTGTTCCAATTGTTAGGGGACCCACATGAAGACCAAGCTATATTTCTGCTACAAATGAGTAGGGGGCTTAGGTCCAGTCCCTGTGTGCTCTTTGGTTAGGGGCTCACTTTCTGTGAGCTTTCATGGGTCCAGGTCTTGTGATGTCCTTGACCACTCTGGCTTGCTCAATTTTATCCCCTATTCTTCCACAAGACTCCTGAGCTCTGCCTAAAGTTTGGCTATGGGTCACTGCATATGTTTCCATCTGCTGCTGGAGGAAGCCTCTCAAGAGATAGTTATGATACGCTCTTGGGTATTAATATTTTTATGGAGCTATCAAATATATAGGCAAAGAAATTGGAAAATAAATTTGACAATATTTGATGAGTGTTAAAAATGAATGACTTGTAGTCACATGTTGGGGCATCTATAAACATTATTTTCATCAAGGTAACTTGCAGAATGGCTCACAGTGTACCTTTTACACAAAGATTGGAATATATAAAAATACTGTATATTAGTCATAGAGTTGAATTTTTCAGAATTTTCACATATTCTTTCACCACTTTTATGGGGATAGTAGAATAAAACTTATCGTAGTGAATTTTTGGTGATGTTATTGGGATTGGTTTAATAGAGAAACATAATATCCAGAATAAAAGAAGAAATGAAACTGTAGATATATATGTAAATAAGCACATAGACACAAACACATACATGAAATTGGGAAAGAGTATTTGGAGCTTGTATTCAGAAAATAGTATTTTTAATACTAGTTTGTCATTTTGATTTTGAATGTCACTACTGTCGAGTAATTCCTTATGTCTTGTCCATTTTGGATAGTTATCAACTTCATTGAGGCACTCCCTGTTTGGCTCGGTGAGACAACTTTTACATGCTCTCCTGTTTGTTTCTATTTCTAGGCAAAGTTAAACTTTAGACACAATTAGGAAAAAGAGTATAGAAATGAATTCCAAAGGCAATATTGGGCTATTTCCCTCCAGCATAGCTTTAATCATGCTTATAGTTAGTTTTGCCCTGTTTTCTGCTACTTATGATATATAAGTGAGGTTGGATATTTGTGAAAAGTGTTTTGTGGTACAGTCTCCAAACGTTCCACATTCTGAGAACCATCTTTAATTCTTCTAGACTCAATCACATCTTCCCATTTTCATGGACCTGCCATGAGATATCAAGCCCAAAACACTACACAGATACATTAGCCTCATGTATTCTTAGGCTAGTGAATGTTACAATGTAGTCCTCATGATTACAAGGCACATATTTTATTGACTTTTGTTTCAGACTCTTTGAGGTGAATTTGTGAATACTTTTGATTGATTCATAGACATTATAAAAGTCTGCAAGAATGCTAAAGCATGGTTGCTTAAAAACACACATATGGACTTCCATAGACTGCAAAAGCACATACAGGACTACACCAGCTCAAACCAGACAAAGTCCCAGTACTAAGAAGGGGAAGTGAGTACAAAGTCCCATCACTAACCCAGAATCTATGTGCAATTGATATATGCTGGAAAGGGAATACCATTTGCCCACAATGAAATGTCACTTGGTGTATCAGCCACACTCCAAGGCAGGCCCCATGTCCAGAAATAGTCAACACCAAAAGGACTCCATGTGTTTTTGTGATGGCTTTTTGTTTTGATTTTCTTGTATATTTTTCTCTTTTCTTTTGTTTGTTTTGATTTTCATTTTGAGAGTAAGTTTTAAGAGCGCATGTATGAAATTGGGTGGGTAGGAAGATTGGGGAGGATCTGGGAGAAGCTAGGGGACAGGAAAGAATGTGAACAAAATATATTGTATGATAAAGTTTAAATAAAAAGAAAAATATGTACTTTAATTCTGTTCTTTAAAATATTTTTGAGATTATAATATAATTGCAGTATTTTTCTCTCTCCCTTTCCTTCTCCTAAACCCTGCCCAACTCTCCTTCAAATTCTTTGCCTCCTTTTTCACTAATTCTTGTTTCATGTATATATGTATATGAATATGCATATATATTCTTAAATATGCTCATTTTATAGAATGTTATCCATATACATAATTTCAAGGACTGACTGACCTTGGACAACCAATTGATGTGTTCTTCTCTGGGGAAGAGCATCTCTCCTACTCTCAGTTCTCCTCAGTTGCCTATAGTTCTTTGTGTAGAGTTGAAACTTGTGGGCTTTTCCCCTTCAACTTTGGCATGTATGTTGGTATTGTCCTTGTTCAGCTCATGTGTAGGAAGTCATACTAGTGAGACTTTATGTATGTAGCTTCTGACATTACTAGAAGCCACAGACTCAAAGCAAACCTGCTGATCCCATCTCTTACAATCTTTTTGACCCCTCCCTCTTCTGCTCTACTCCTGGAGCCTTGCATGCAAGAGTGCTTTGTACAGGTTTCCATTGAGACTGGCCTTCAGAAACCTGCATTTTGATAGGTTGTAGTTTTCTGTAATTCTGAAATTCCCTTGTTTTAACTGCATGCTTTTCTCATTCTTGGTATTCTGAATGTATTTCTTATACTGATAAGTTATTAGGAAATATGGACATTTAGTTGTATCATTTTTTAAATATGTATATTCCAACAAAATAATGCATAATCACATTTTTTTTAGAGTGGATGACATTTATCATTGAAAATTTCTTACCATTAGAGATCCATTTTAATTTTTCTTTTTTTTACATTTATTCTTTTATTGGTTATTTTGTTTATTTCTATTTCAAATGTTATCCTCCTTCCCAGTTTCCTCTCTGAGAACTCCCATCCCTCCCCCTGCCTCCATGAGGGTACTTCCCCACCCACATACTCACCTCCACGCCACCACCCTAGCCTTCCCCTACACTGTGACATCAAGCCTTCACAGGACCA
>NC_045030.1:138163480-138169735 GCF_008632895.1 Mastomys coucha | reverse complement strand
CAGGGTCAAACATTGTGTTTAAAAGTAAAAGCCTGGCTCTTACTCACTATATAGCTTAAGCTTGTCTCAATTTTCAGCAATTCCACTTCCTCAGCTTTTAGAGTTATAAGTATGAAGCAACATATCTTGTTTAGAAATATATTTAATGAGAAACGTGAGTGAAACCTGGGAATGTAGCAAAAAGACTGACTGAACTAAACATTTTCTTAAGCAGGTGATTGCATTAAAGTTAGGAAATGTTAATTGCCTTAATAACCTAACCAAATTTTCAGTTTTTTACACTCAAAAGTATATTTTGCTAAACCCACTGCATGTTTCTGGGAATTTTTCTCCATGCACATGGAATCATTTTGAATTCTAGTCCTAGAATCCAGTCCATGGATTGGAGCCACCCACATTTTTGGTAGGTATCCTTACCTCAATTAATTAAATGTCAATAATCCTCATATATGACCAAAGTTTTGTTTCTAGAGCAAAGTTGTGGGTCTAGAGCAAATCAACAATCAATATTCAACCCATAGTAACTACTAAGCTCAATAGATCAGCAATGACTTGGTTTACTAATTCACCTACAGCATGTAGTATACCTGAAAAACTCAATGGAAGGATCTCCTTCTCCTTTAATGTTCTCAATCATTGTAATGTTCATCAGTAATTTATAATGAAATACACTCCAGATAGTGGGTCTACAAATGAAACTGCCTTTTAAGAATGTTGTGGAGAAGACCCGAGCCCACTTGAAGGGTGGGGCTAAAAGGGTCATCATTTCCACCCTTTCTGCCAATGCCCCCATGTTTGTTATGGGTGTGAACCACGAGAAATATGACAACTCACTCAGGATTGTCAGCATTTTATCCTTCACCACCAACTGCTTAGCACCCCTGGCCAAGATCATACATGACAACTTTGGCATCCTGGAAGAACTCGTGACCACGGTTCATGCCATCACTGCCACTCAGAAGACTGTGGATGGCCCCTCTGGAAAGCTGTGGCGTGATGGCCATGGGGCTGCCCAGAACATCATCCCTGCATCCACTGGAGCTGCCAAGGCTGTGGGCAAGGTCATTCCAGAGCTGGACAGGAAGCTTACTAGCATGGCCTTCTTTGTCCCTACCCCCAATGTATCTGTTGTGGATCTGACATACTGCCTGGACAAATCTCCCAAGTATGTAGATATCAAGAAGGAGGTGAAGCAGGCATCTGGGGGTCCACTAAAGGGCATTCTAGGCTACACTGAGGACCAGATTGTCTTCTGTGATTCAACAGCAACTTCGACTCCTCCACCTTTGATGCAGGGGCTGGAATTGCTCTCAGTGGCAGCGTTGTAAAGCTCATTTTCTGGTACAACAATGAATATGGCTACAGCAACAGGGTGGTGGACCCTACATGGCCTCCAAGGAATAAGAAACCCCAGCAAGGCCACTGGGAGCAAGAGAGAGGCCCCAGTTGCTGAACAGTTTCTGTCCCAACTCAGCCCCCAATACTGAGAATCTCCCTTACAATTTCCATCCGTGACCCTCATAATAGCAGGAGGGGCCTAGGGAGCCCTACCTATTCTCTTGAATACCATCAATAAAGTTTGCTGCATGCCCCACCCCCCAAAAAGAATGGCAGTGAACAACTCTGGTTCTCATTAACTAGAGGTGGCTTTGTGTAAGTTTCTCCCATCCATATCTCTGCTTCATTACCTGTAAAGAAACAATGGTTGATTAGCTGGCCTCCAGTGAGCAGCTCTGAAGCCTGTCTCATAAGGTACTGTTCCTTTCCTGTGCTCTTGGACTTTCTGCCAGCTGCCTGTGGACTCAGCCCTTCTCTCAGTTTCTATGGTGCTTCTGTTAAACAATGTTTGTAGAGATTCCAACTTGTAAGGCCTATAACATTTCTAGAAATTGATATTTTCTCTAATTAACATCCAAAGGACAAGGGACCATTGACCAGGTATCACTGGTAGATTACCATAGAGTATGCACATCTCGTTTCCTTCTGGCTCCTATTTCAGTTTCCCAAGAACTGGGATTTCAGGTATGTGTCACTATGCAGGGGTCAAATAATACCTCTGTTCTCTATAAGAATGTCCAAAGTAAATGCCAATTAGTGAAATTAAAGACACTTGATTACTATTTCGAATTCAGCCTACTATAGATTGAGATGTGATAATATTCTAACAGTTTTCATTGGTTCTTTAAATTTCCTTTTGTGTCTTCCACATGTGCTACAACTCTTTTCTCATCTGCATTGTCCCTGTGAATGCAAAGTCCTTTTTGTCTGAACTCGGTGTAATTCACATTTCATTTCTAGGTCAGACATGCTCTCATTATTTATACAAAATTCTGACTCAGTAGCATTCCAGGATCCTGAACCAAACTCTGAACATTTTGGCACACAACCTAGGAAAAGGGACTGTTCTCATTGTTATGCAAGCTTTCCTCTTCTCTGACACTCAGCTGGCTTCCCTACAAAGTCTCCAAGCTCTTTCATACTTCTGCATTCCAAGCCAGCACTAGCATATCATCTTCTACTTCATGCCATGTTTTTAAGTCTGAGTCAGCGGTTGTGTAGAACATTAACTCATTAACAATGCAATTATCTTTCTTTACTTTAAACTCTTGCCAAACTAGGTTGTTTTCAATTAACAAATTTGGAAAGAGATTGTTTTAAATTTGCATTATCACTCTTTTTATAGGGTAGTGGAGAAACTCAAAGGAGTCCATAAAATGTACACACATACATCCTTCTTTTCTTCCTCCTCTTCCTCCCTACTTTTCTTCTTCTTCCTCCTCATCCTTGTTTGTCTCTTCCTTTTCTATCCCTCCCACCAACGTTTTTGAGGCATACTGGGCCTAAATTCACGATCTTCCTATCTTGCACTGTGGAAGTCTGAATGAAGGTCAGCTTCTATAATTCATTCTTTTGTTTTTAGAAATGAAATGGCAAGAATTATCATATAACCCAACTTTCACAATGCCATACTAACATCATCTTATTTCTTTTGCATCTTAGGTTCTGAAGAATAAATCAGAGCACTGATTCTTCTACAGCTCTCCATCACAGTGTTTGAATTTTAGTCCCTACACAGTTCCATCTCTTTCCATGGACATTGTGGACTATTAAGTGGGACCATACTCAGAAACTAATTTATTCCTAAAGTACTGTAAAAAATGATATGCTTGATAAATGGAAATATCAACAGCTCAAAGAGATTTGGAGTTTCAGATATTTACCATACGTAATGGACACCATACCTGCCTTACATATGGCTGAACAACTTCATAAAAACCAACCAAGGAAGATGTGTTTTTATTATTACTACTTTGAAAAACTGTCAAGTAGAATATATTTTTGCAATAGTATTATGCCTCAATTCAAGAGCAACACTGGTTTCTGAAATGATGGCGACAGTGAGACCAATTGCATTTCCAGAATCATTCCAAAAAATGAGAGGGTGAGAAGAATTCTAACTTGGAAAAGATAAAAAGTGTGCAAGTTTACATACATTCATATATGCATATTTCTTCTCATTGCTGTGGCAGAGTTCTAAAAATATATCCTTATATTATTGAACAAATTTGCTCCCTAATATGATAAAATATTCTTTCCATGGCTATGTCATATAGAACAGTTGACTTTTAAGTAGGAATATTATTCCAGGTGGTCTAATCTAATCACATAAACCCTTAAAACACTTTCTGGTGGCAGGAAGGGGAAGAAGATCCAGTATGTCAGCTTTACAAATTGAGAAGGTCATAAAGTACTGTTATCAGTTTGAATATGGAAGAGTTTATATGAGAAAAAAACTGCTGCTGGCCTCTGAGAACTGAGTGGCCTATTGGCTGACAGCTAGCATAGAAATCTCATACCTGTAAGAAACTGAATTCTCCCAGAGCTAATCTTCTGGGCTTTCAAGAGTCCCAGGCCTTCTGATGAAAATGCAGCTCAGCTGATGACTTGATTCTGGCCTTTCAAGATGCTAAACAGAGACGCTGCTCACACCATCCAGCACTTTTGCACTACAGAACCATGAGCTAATACATGGCTGCTATTTTGAGCTACATTTGGAGTGATTGATTAAGTAGCAATCAAATGCCTTCTTGATTTGTCATGTCCTAAGATCACGGAGAGCTTGGAACCATAGATCATATTTCTCCACGGCACAGGCCTACAGTCCCCTTTGCAAAGTCCTGTGTTCAGCTAGAATTCTAGCACTGTTAAATGATGATGAATGGGTGAGAAGTAATTGTTCAATGTACTCATCAGGCATGGCCTATGATTGAACTCTCAACTGCTTTCTGGCTAGTAAAAAAAGGCCATGGAGATGTGATATTCCACTTAGCTGCTCTCTTCCCCCTACAACGGATAGGAAAGGTCCCTCAGGCACACACGAGTTTAACAGCCACATCGTGTGGTCTTAAATAAGCCATGCTGGGCTCCCTCTGGGATCAGGAAGATGATATCAGAAATAAAAATAAACCACTAGGCACTTGCTGACCTCATTCTTGGGCTGATTAGGAGCCAGATGATGAAGTTACACTTTTAATACAATCGTGAGAGTAGAAAAAGAGCTCACTCCTCTCTCGGTTCCCACTAGGGTCTTTGTCCAGATAACGATCGTCCTTATGTATGCTCTGCAAAAATATAGTCAGTTTCCTTCCTGTTCTCAGAAAGGAGGGCACCAGTAGTGTCTGTAATGTTTGCTCATGCTTTTCTTCTACGTCCCGTCTTCCCCCTTCTTTTCTGTTCTTTATTCCCAATATCATTGCTTCCCTTTTATATATTTTTTGGAGCTGTTTAGTTTGGAAAGTGAGAATTCCAGAGAAGCACTGAAGGGGGAAAAAGAAGAAGCCCAGCCTCTCAAAGTGAGATAAATGCCCTTTATTCTTATTTGAGTTTCTCACTGCTCAGAGTGTAAGGGTAGAAAATAGAACAGTCTAACAGAAACAGAGAGCAAGACCTTTTCCCTGGTGTTTGAAAAAGGCTATAAAAGGGGGGACAGGGAGGAGAATGGAGTGACCCTGTTTCTGTCCCTTGGCAGCTCTCAGTCAACACTTCTTCAGCACCATGACATTTACTGTCCTTTTATGCCATTAAACCTCATAAAGGCACTTCAGTAGAGGGTCCATGGTACTTAAATGCATTTTGTCTTGAGAAGATTTGGTCTCTGCCTTTGAATGATGAATGAGGTTGCTGGAGAACATTACATTCACATATAAAAAGGCATGCAGAAGACAAGGGTAGCCATGGGATCATTGAGAAAACCTACAGGGACAGTGTGTAGTAAGGTTGGAGAAAAATAAGAGAAGGCACGTGACTTAGTGGGAGTTTATCAGAGGTACAGAAGGAAATTCTTCTATGTCATGAAATTGAGAGGAATAAAGAATGGAATATAGTTTTGTGGATGTAGAATTTGTTGTGTATCTATTATTGATACTTATAATAGTTTTCAAATGGACTAAACTGTACCCCTCACCCAAATTCATATGTTGAAATCCTGACTCCTGGAATCTCAGGATGTGAATGCATTTTAGATACAGGATGTTAACAAGGTAAATCACCTCAGAGATAAGGGTAGTTTAGTAGGGGAGCTGTTTCTTAGCATGCTTTGGTCCTTTTTCAAACCACACAAAAAATACCTAACGTTAAAAATGACAGAAATGCAAGGATCTAATTCAGTATTAATTGATATTCTTAAAAGAAGCCAAAGAGACATCAGTGATATAGGCACAGAGAAGAAAGGCCAAATGAGGACACAGTGAGAAGGCAGTAACCTGAAAGCCAAGGAGGAAAACCACAGAAGAATTCAGATCTATCAGCTCCTTGTTCTTGGACCTCCAGCTGCCAAGGCCATGGCAGATAGATGTTCAATCCCCTAGAGTGCAGTACTATGCTGCAGCCAGACAGCAGCTTCAGCAGACCAACACACACAAAGAAGATGATGCTTCTGAAGCCTCTGTCCTATGCTGGATTGCTTTAAATCATTGATGATCTTCCTTAATGCTTTAAATAGGCTAAGTAATGGGTGTGTCAGCACTTGAGGAGCCTGGCAAATTCTGGAATGACTCTCAGCTGGGTGACCTTTTGTAGGTCATGTTACTTATCTGGGCCATTTTTGCTTCTTCAGTGAATTAGGAAATTAATAAGAATGACTTGCTAATTTAAGGATATCAAGTTCAAGGTGGGAATAATTATAACCTTGGCATTTTTTTCTATATTCTCTTGCTTTGCTCTGTTGGTAATTTTTTTTTTTTTTTTTTTTTTTTT
>NC_045030.1:138143758-138163267 GCF_008632895.1 Mastomys coucha | reverse complement strand
GTAGGAAAAGCACAGGGTGAGATTTATCAGGGTTGAGGGGCAAATGAACACTTACTTATCAAGAGCTGTCACATGTCACCTTTTAAGAGTAACAAGTTAACATCTACTCTTCTGAAAGACTGTTCGTGTTACAAATGCATACACCCCCTACTCCATGCTATCAATAATTCTTCTAGTGTTGAGAGGAAAGCAGTACCTCATATCTTTTTGCTAAGTAGACACAAGAACTTAATCCATATGTGTTTCTATCATCCATTGCTAAGTGAAAGGTAAATGCCTCTTCTGAGATGAGCGTTGAGAAAGATTGAGGTAGTTGTCAATGGGGATCCTCAGTTCTATCTGAGATTACTCATCAGGAAAGAGGCGACTTAGTACCAGTGCTTTTACCTCCTTCTTTGTAGTCACTTATGGTGAAGGACTGTCCCTGTCTCTGGAGAAGGTGCCATGGGGCCATACTTTTTATGGTGAGAGACAACCATCAACCCTTAGTGCTCTCTGTTTTCCATTAGTTAGGTATGCGTGTCATGGCTGTTGTTCATCCAGTGAGTTTCAAAATGTTTATGTATGTGTAAAGACCAGAGACCTGAATATATGAGCAGAGTTCCCAGTTTGTGACCATGATCCTCTTTACTTTGTGCCTGTTACTAAGCCTAGCTCTTTCCTGACCTATTCTCTATCCTCATTATTCAAATGAACGTGCCATCCACCTGAAGCTTGGCAGCTCATAACCGCCCCCCACCCCAGAACTCATATTAGAACATTGGAGTACAGCTAAGTGGCAGAGTGATTAAGCATCTCATTCTTCTGCTTTGGTAAACTCTAACCCACCAAGTTGATTTATTTCTATTGTCAGTGCTATTTCAGGGATCAAGGACCAGTTGTGTACTTCAGCCAATCATAGGCAGAAATAAGCAGGGGGGGGGTAGGTGGCAGGCAGTAAGGTCCACTGGGGATAGTGTGGGTTATTTTGAGTTTATCTTATTCTTAGCCAGAATCCTGGGGAAGTGACTTCTACACATGATTCAGTATTGCCTGGTGGTGGTGGCAGCAGCAGGACACTTTACTTCGTGTGTTTGGTGTTCAAGATTACAAAAATAGCAGTCTTCTGAGGCTGCTAGGTCAGCCTCTAGGTAGATGCCTGGAGGGTCAGGTTGAAGACATTATGTAGACTTTGTTAGCAGACACAGAAATGCTAGTAACCCACAGTATAGCCTGATGCACTAAAATAAAAATGATCTGCCTGATACTCTACTCTGGCTGCTATGATTTAAAGGTTCAAGAAAATATAGCCATTGTTCTGGAGTCTTGGCAGTGAGTCAATAATGATAAGGAATTGCTAAGAGGAGAGGCATTGGTCAAATGAGGTCAGTATTTCCTTCAGTCTTATGTCCTACATTGTGAGAGAACAGTGATGGAGAGCCAGATCCTTGACCATCTCAGTGCATCTAATACTTGGTGACAAGTTATTTTTACTGTGATTACCAGAAATTTCTTCCTCATTGAGTGTGTGTTTCCAAATCCTTAGTATATAAAAATGCCCAATAATCTCAACACCCAGAGATTTCTTTCTGTTTATTGCCCATTGGAGTGATCAGTCAAGTACTGGCTACATAATCTGTTCACAAATGTTGGAATGAATGGTCTATATTAGTGGCTTTCATAGTTCAAAACTCAACAGACTCATTTTAATCAGCAAGTCAGAACAGTAGAAGTCTGATTATACTAGGGCCAGGAGGTTGGGGGTGGGGTTAAATAGTCATGCATTTCAGTCTTGATTTCAGTATCTTATTTGGAAAAGCTGTCAAATATCTATGATTCCTTCAAAAGTATTTATTAATATTCATGATATGGAGAGTAAAGTTTTAATGTGGGGAAGACAGAGTTAAAGGTAGACAATAAAATGGTCAAATTTACACGTAAGAGAAGCAATGCCACAAAATGTCTTTGTGTAGGATCAGGAAAATGTGTTCTAGGTTGTAGCTAAGGAGCTAAGGTATAAGCCAAAGTATATAAGTAGGAATGAGCAAGAATTGACTTCAAGATGGAAGAAGGGACGTTTCTTAGTTTTTTTCTCTGTTGACAAAATAGTCGGACAAAGTGCCTTAAGGGAAATAGGGTTTATTTTGCTCATAATTCCAATTTACAGTCCCACCCAAAGAAAAAAAAATGACTCTTCCTTCCCCAGCAGTTATCAACTGCCAGCAACTCCTCAGCAATGGGTGGGGCCTAGTGAGATTCTACTATTTCATCACGGATTTTTGTCTGGCATGTTGGTGTTGCTTAGATACTGCTGTGAGTTCATACATACAATGGCCACGTTTGTCCAGAAGGTAGTACTTAGAAACATGTCTGCCCATCTTCTGGCTCTTGATTCTGCACGATCTTTTATGGTATCCCTTGCCCCTAGGAAAGGAGTGTAATTTTTGATGCACAGTTCAGAGCTTAATAGTCAATAGTCATGTATTCTCAGGACCTTGACCAGTTATGAGTGTCTGCATTAATTATTGCCCACTGCTAGAAGGAGCTTCTCTGAGCATCACTAAGAGTTGCATAGTAGCTGGACAGTGGTGGTGCATGCCTTTAATCCTAGCACTTGGGAGGCAGAGGCAGGCGGATTTCTGAGTTTGAGGCCAGCCTGGTCTACAGACTGAGTTCCAGGACAGCCAGGGATATACAGAGAAACCCTGTCTTGAGGGGAAAAAAAAGAGTTGCATAGAATTTTGGATTTAGAAGACAGTTTGACAATATGATGACATTTAGCAAAACAATAGTGGATTTTTCCTTAGGGCCTATGACCTCCGCCGTAGTGGGCTTTTGACCAAGTTTACAGTACCAGGCATGAATTTGACCCTGTGAAGCAGGCTTTACATTTAACCAAAAATTGACTGGTTATGACAGTTGTAGTTATGCCAATATTCCATCAGTAGCCACATCTCACATTCTAAGTAGTTATTTTGGTGAGAGTTAACCAAAATAAAGTATATATAAAATAGTCATTTACTATATCGCAACACAATTGAAAAATGCAGTTCTTGACTGGGGTTAAGAGATAGACCAATGGGTATGAGAACATGCTGCAAATTGCTATTTGTATTGAGTGACATAATGTTTGTCCTGTGTAAATTCAACCAAATGTTAAGGAAAGCAGTAGCCTGGCTCTAAAGGAACAACAGCCATGTGACTGGTCCAGGCATATCAGTACATTTCTGATATAAAGTTTAGTAAAGGTATCTTCTAATGGCATTATGACTGAATTTTGTGTTAATATAGGCTCAACTTTAAGGCATCAACTTCTTGTGGAATCCTGTTGGTGCCACTGAAACAATGAGCACTTGTTTTAACCTATGTGAACATAATTATACATTACAATTGGGTTAGAAGGTTTCTGACTATATTTCCTAGAATTCAAAGCCCTTGAAAATAACTTCAGGTTTGTACATAAGCAATGAGCTGCCTTACTTTCAAGAACTGTGATCAAATTTGGCATCTGTGCATGCATTCTACTTTCTCTCTATTGCTGTATCCAACAGCTGGCAGTTTCCAGCCTGATCATGGTTCAGATATACCCATGTAAAGTTTTAGCCATTTTGACTACTTTACAGTATTAGAACAAGAAGTAGGGTCCGTCACAATCATCAGGGTTAAGGTGTGTAGATCTCTTGGCCCCAAAAGGCACAGAAAAAGGAACATGGAAGAAGCAGATGTGACTGGATAACAAGTTTCATAGGCCTTTGAAAGATGAAAGCTTTATTTTGAATGAATATGGCCCATTTCTAGATATATAGGTGCTAAATGCCTAAACGATAAAAGCTGTTTATATAGCCTTATGTTTTATTATGTATGAGTAATCTAGGGATGATTTGAAGTATAAAGTAGAATGTGTGCTGTTTATATGCCAATATTCCACATTTTATGGATAATAATAAGTCATTAGGAATTGCTTTACCATTCCTAGTAGTGAGCTTTTTATTTGTTAGTCTGTGATACTGGTCAGGAAATTGTTGGCCTGTCTTAGGGTAACTCAATTTTAACTCTTTTGATATATGTATTTTTTAGAAAATGATTTAGCAAACTAACAGTAGTGTCTTCTCACCTAGGGCTATGACCTGTGTCACCACAGGGTCTTGGCCTGATAATTGTGCCAAATATGGATTTCATCTTGTAGATCAGGACTTGAGTTCAATAAGATATTGATGAGTTACTCCCAGGAGGTCCATGCAATTATTGGACCAATAGGGATGTCTTGCCAGGCCTGTAATTGTTGTAGCTCACAGGGTTTGCAGCTGGCTAAAATTGATGATTACATTGACAGCTACTTTTGTTCTCTGATAGCATCCTTAGCACTTTCTAGTATTCTCAAAGTTCACCAATAGCCGAGACACTTTAAGTCATTATCAGCATGATTCTTCATGTTATATAACTTAAGTATTTGATGACTTCAGCAGGAGGGTCTTACCATCTAGCTCTGAAAGTAATCAATAGCACTGGCAATGGCTTATAAGTTTGGGGGTCTATGGGTCCTCACTAACCAAAAACTCCAAAAGAAGTAACCCATTCATAGTAGTGGACATTTTATTTGTTAGTCTGTGATGCTGGTGTAAAAAATGTTGCTTTGTTATAGGGTCACTCAATTGTAACACTTTTGATATATGCATTACACAGATCTCTCTCTCTCTCTCTTTCTCTCTCTCTCTCTCTCTCTCTCTCTTTCTCTCTCTCTCTCTCTCTCTCTCTCTCTCACACACACACACACACACACACATCTTAGGAAGCTTTTACAGTAATCAAAAGGTAGGTTTCTGTGTTACTTTTTCAAAAGATTTTTAATGATATTTATGTTTCCTCATATTCCCTTCTCTTCCCTGCTGTCTATTCCCTCTGCCACCCAAGATTAACCCATTCTTTTCCATTTGTTTTCTCTTAACCCATTATTCCAGTACATTCCATGACTATTCCCTTTAAAGCTGCCCACTCATGGCCCTCTAGTAATTTCCTGATCTTTATGAGGATTCAAACAAAATAAACATATCTGAAGATTCAAAGCCAACATCTACAAGTGAGAGAAAACATGTGACATTTGTCTTTCTGGGTCCAATTTACAGAGAGTTCATACTTTCAGTTCCACCAGTTTACAGGCAAACTTCATTTTTTAAAATAGCAGAATCATTTTCCATTTTGAAAAATATACTGTATTTTTGTTATCCATAATTTAGCTGGTGGATATCTAAGTTCTTTTCATGTCTTGGCTATTCTGTATAGAGAGGCAATGAACATGAACAAGCAGGCATTTCCACACTAGGATATGAAGTCCTTTGGATTTGTGTTCGAGTGTTTGAGCTGGGTCATGTGGTAGATTTGTTTTCAGATTTTAGAGGAACCTCCATATTGGTTTCTGTAATGGCTTTGTATTTACTCCAGCAGTGAAGAAGCATACTCTCTCCCCACCTCCATGCCAGACCTTGGCATACTGTTTGTTTAAATCTGAACCATGCTAACCAGGGTAAGGAAAAATCTCAAAGTAGTACTCTATATTATTTTATTTACTGCTGCATTAATGATGTTAAATGCAGCTAGTTCCTTTAGCTGCTCAGGCCAAGGCCTGGGAATCACCCTTGATCACTCTTCTTCCTGCCTTCCTTTTCAACACATCTTATCAGTTCCACCATCACAAAACATACTGGTTCTCAGCATCCCTCACCAATTCCATGTCTCCTTCCACTCTTCCCCAGAATTCCAGTTTATCAGCTCTTATTTGAAAACCATGAAGCACTCTTTACTGATCTTCCTGCCTCTGCTTTTTTCTTGTGGAAATCAGTTCTCCATCAGGAGTCAGAATAATTATACACAATGTGTGTCAGCTGACATGATTTCCCTACTTAAAATGGAAGGCAATTCCATGATTACATGAATGAATTAAATGAAGTCAAACTTTCAAAAACAGCCACGGAATTTCCAGTCTTTTTCCCCCATCAATGTTTTGTTCACTAAACTCAAGGCACATGGGTCTTTTCCATTGGCTGAACTGGCCCCATCTCACAACACCTCCCCACCTAACTAACTCTGTGTGGATTATTATTTCTCTGGATTTTTATGTAGCTTGTGCCTACCTATCTTTCCATCATAACTATCTATGATAACATTTTTGTTTTGGCTCATAACTTTAAAAGTTTCAGACAATGGTTGGTTTGCCCTTTTGCCTTTGGTCTGTGCCAAGACAGAATACCCATAGAATACTGTGCCACAAATTCATTCCTCTTATGACTAGGGCAAAAAAGTGAGAGAAGAAGCACCTGTGGTTCAAATGTCATCTCCGAAGTTAACCTAACAAACACCAAAGTGTTTTACTGGTTTCAATCTCTTGATGATTTTACAACTTCCCATAGAAGTAGCTATCAAGTATATTAGGGATAGGCCTTTTTGGTAGACATGTATTCAAAGTATCAAAGAGGTGTTGACTCTGTCTAAATTGTATATTTTTTTGCTACACAAAACCCTATTTGTCTCACAATTCTTATCACAACTGGAGATCATTTGACTGTTTTTTGTTTGTTTGTTTGTTTTTTTGTTTTTTTGAGACAGGATTTCTCTGTGTAGCCCTGGCTGTCCTGGAACTCACTCTGTAGACCAGGCTGGCATCAACTCAGAAATCCACCTGCCTCTGCTTCCCAAGTACTGGGATTAAAAACATGTGCCGCTACTGCCTGGCTCATTTCACTCATTTTTTTTTTTTTAAATAAAAACCTTGATTGATAGTTTAGGATTGCAACAGAGTTTCACAAAAACAAACAAGTCCCAAGACAATGGTGAAGAAAGCTATAGCACATGGGTTACTGTTCATTAATAGTGTTAACAACTTAAATACTTAGTATAAAACACTAAATAACCCTTCAGACTAGATTATTCTTATAGACTGAAAGTGAATAAAAATAACTACAATTGGGTATTGGGATTCTTGCCAGTAGTCATAACATTCATCAGGCTATACTGGGAGGATCAAATTTAAGGCCTACCTGACCCACATAGTGAGACTCCAATAATCACCAAATTTTAAAAAAATTGTAACCTGAAATTGTACAATTTTGAGGAAAGAGCTCTTCTCCCAGTAAACTTAATACAAACAGATCTACTTGTTAAATGATAAGACATAAAAGTGGATTAGCATACCTGTTGAGGCTTCTCTCCCTTCCCGGGCCTGAGGCAATCAGAAGACCAGGCTTAAACCTAAACACCTAGCAAGTAGTAGTCCCATGGCAGAGAGCAACAGAAATCATTTAAGACCTCAAGGCCACAAGACCTTCTTAGCCTAAATTAAGCTTTTTAAACTACCTAGTAGCTTCACAAAACTAGCTGCTAAATACATAGAACCTTCTCATCTAAATTCTATAAATTAAGGCATTCCATTTGCTCTGTGGGTTGCTATTGAATGTATCCTAGAGTCCTACTGTGGATCACAACTTACCAAAAGGATATTTTCACAGAAGTTCGCTTACATAACATTTCTATCCAAACTGGAAACAATATTATTTAAAACACTACTACTTATATTTTTTTGCCTTCCCAAAAGTTTATAAGAGTGAGTTGGATATATTAAACTTGTTATTTAAGGAAATACAAGTAATGCTGGGTGAGACATAGGCAGAGATAGGGTTCCAGGACAACCAGGATTACATCTGGAAACCTTGTCTTGAAAAACCAAAACCAAAACTAAAAAAAAAAAAAAAAATAAAAGTTCCTTCAAGAATTTACAGAGGCCTCAACACATGTTTTCCACTCATCTTTGCTCCCCCATGTTCTCTGTCTGCCTGGCAAGCCGATCTGCCTCCAAGGCTTCTCTGCCAGTTTCTTCCTGGCTTTCTTTACCTTCCAGGTCTGACTCAAGATGTCTGCAATAGTTACTTTTTGTATGCAGTAAGATGGTAACAGATGAAGAGGCACTAACATTGTTACCCCTTGACTGGAGAAAGATGGTGACAGCTGAAGAGCCTCTTGTTCAGTCTTTTCCAGGCATGGGGGATGGACAGAGGTGACTTCTCCAGGAGGGAGCTGATCCTTAACACTGCTTTGGTCATTGGTTTCATCCTGCATACCCAGTGCAATTCTTTCTACAGGGTTTGTAAGCTTCAATGGACATGATAGATCCCCTTTACTGTCTCCAACTTGATGTTTCTGAAATCTGTTCAATGCACACAGCTGCTTGGGTTTTTTCAGCTTAGCTTCTTCTTTTCTGTACCTGGTTTCATTCTCAGAGTATGAAGTTATTATGGTCACAGGCTGTGGAAAGATGCAACTGGTCAACCTCTTAGAATCTTTGGAAGTTCTATGTTTGGCAACCTGGATCTGTCTTCTATTCTGTAATTTGTTGGATATCATACTTCTTCTGAGTCTTCCTATCAAAGGCTGGCTTGAAACTGAGTTTCCTGAAGGCCCCTCCATGGTTGTAGAGTTTGTCCTAAAGGCTCCACCACAGAGATGCAGACAAGACTTGAGTTGCTGCAATTTGCCTAATGGCAAAGTCTGATCTAATCCTCAGTCTGTAGTCCAACTCCCCAACAACAGTCAGCTGTGAATTGGAAATCCAAGAATCTAGTAGTTGCTCAGTCCCACAAGGCTAGTTGTTTTATCTGGTCTTCTGTAGAAGTACATTCCAACAGATGTGCTGGCAATAAATGAAAGCTGGGAAGAAGAGAGCCATTTCACTCATTTTTATATGTAAAAAATGTCAGTGAATATATATATATATATATATATATATATATATATATATATATAGCCAAGTTTGAATATTTGTCTCTTCTATAAATGTATGGGTAATATCTATTTAGTGATATCTACTGTGTTTATAGTGTTTAGCATATTGAACAAGGCACAAGTTTTCAAGACAGGGTCAAACCAAGTATTGTGTCCAAGGACCATAATATAAGGATCAGAGTTGCAACGGATGTATAATAATATCAATAAGGAAAATATGAACAAATCTGGGTCCTCAAAACTATAACAACCCCACAGTTTTCTTCACCAGAGTCTGAACACTACCTAAAGAGTATGAATAAATGTTTTATTTGAATATAACTCAAACACTTATACGTAGGATGTGCTAGTGACTTTCTTGTCAAATTGGCATAGGCTAGAGTTATTTGAGAAGAGGAATCTCAACTGAGAAAATGCTTCCATCAGATTGGTTTTAGGCAAGTCTGTATGGCATTTGCTTGATGAGTGATTGATGTTGGTGGGCCCAGCCTGGGGTTGGTGGCACTCCTGTGCAATCCTAAGTTGGAAAAAATAGGAGGTTGTACAAGCCATGAAGAACAAGCCACTCAACATCATTCCTCCATAGCTTCTGCTTCTGTTTCAACACCAGGTTCTTGCCTTAAGTCCCTGCCCTGACTTCACTCAGTGATGAAATGTGATCTGAATGAGAGCAGACACTCTTTCCTCCACAAGTTGTATTAGGTCATGGTATTTTTTTTTATCATAGCAAAAGAAACATTAAGACAATGGATGAGTTTGGGCACTTTATTTTATCTACCCAAGTGTAAGGGTTCTCATTAGTAAAATATATGATAATATTATGTACTGTGCATCATTATTGTGAGAAAGAACTTTATTGTTGTGAAAGGTGGAGTACCTTGAGTAGAACCTATCTTACAATATGCATGTGTGATGAATATGTGGCAGAGGAAAGGGAGAGGGAGGAAGAGAAAAAGGAACTGAGCTGCCAAATGTTTATGTAGTCTTCAGGTTGTCTCTCTGTGTGTGATTACCTTGACCTGCTGTGTTGGACAAAACAGTTTTTCTTCTGTTCTCACACTCCAAAACCACAGATCATTTTCATGGCCTCCAGAGATGTGAGAATTTCTTCCTGCCAGAGGGTAAGCAATCAGCTCTATGGTAGATACCAGCTGAGTTCTCTAACTCAATTCAGCTCGGTTTAACTGAATATAACGGCAGAGCCCATAAATTGTGGTCTTAGTCCCTAAGACTGCCAAAAGTATTTTACATACCAATCATGAACCATAAGCTGTACCTATGTTTCTGATTGATTATAAATCAGCGTTCTTATACCCCTTCCTTTGGTTTTGATTAATATTGTGTAATGCTTTGTAGGACTCAGGAAAGTATGCTTACTGGCTTATTATAAAGGATTTGAGGAAGGACAAAGGATACAGTTGGAAATATACAAAGGGGGATGTGTGGGGACAAAACCCCTAGTTTCCTTGTTCTCTCCTGGTGATCCATCTTTTATGAATGACCATGTGTTCAGCTATCTTGAAGCTCCACTACTCTGGGTTTTATAGTAGTTGCTTCTCTTGTTGCTGTGATAAAATATCAGATCAGAAGAAATATATGGGAGGAGGGCCTTATTCTGAATCAGAGTTAGAAGATATGCATCTGTCACATCAGGGAAGGAATGGTTAACAGGAATACTAGTCTGAATGGTCACACTGCATCTGTAGTCAGGTAAGAAATTAAATAGAACTAGAACCAGACTGTAAAACATTATCTATCCCGAGTCATCCTCCTTGCCCAGAAATTCTCCACATCTTAAATTTTTCTAGTGAGTGGGACTAAGATAGGAAGGATATTTCACATTCAAAATGATATAAGTTTCATGGAATTTTTATTGCAAAGATTGAATTATTCTTTGGAGGTGACCAACTTAACCTGCAGATTGTCTGCCTTCACAGACGTTGGGCACTGTCTAGTGATGTCTTTGTTCTTCCTGTGACTGTCTCCCATTCTGAAGCTACCTAATAGCATCCAGCTGTCAATTTACCCATTAATATTCTAAGAGGCACGTTGCTTTGGAGATTTCAACTATTTTAGAAGTTGTATATATGAAAATAAGACAAAAACCAAATACATAATTTAATCAAACCTGATTTCTTAGGTGAATGTGATGGTCTGAACATGATTTCATGGTTTTCATTATCCATGCTGTGGCCAATGCTCAATTGAGTACATCAAAAACTAATCAATTCATTGGGAGAAAACATAAATTATTCAAGGAAATTACCTTTCCCAAGGCCTAGATCATGAACCAGTAGTACCCTTCCAGTTCATGTTCATACTATCCATATCCACAAATGTCCCTTCAGAACGAAATCTTCTCTTACAAGAGTGATGTTGAACAAGAAGCATAGCATAGAGTCTCAGATGGCTCAGGATACAAGTAAGGCTTCAACATGGCTTTGTTCAAAGAATTCCATGGTACAGTATTCCAATGGGATATGGGCAAAGACTACTGACCAGTAGTTGGCCTTGTTGCAGCTGTGTATTATCAATTTTTAAATTAGAAAAATTATCTTTTATGAATATTTTTAGTCCATTGTTGACTTTTGAGGCTCATTATGCATGTTCTGAAATGCAGGATTTTATGATTAGTTTGTGTAATTATGCATACATGGGGAGCGCCAAACTCTTTAAAATTGTGGGAGATGTGCATGAAGAATAAGAGATAAAATTGGTCCCTGTATTTTTCAACTTTGCTTGATATATAATTCCATGCTTCAAAATGATAAAAGATTCATTTTGTTTTCAAATAGAATCTGATATCAGTAATTTATTTACATAGCTGCATTCTTCTGGGATATCAAAACATTTTGAAAGGTAGTCATTTATTTTCATAATGGATAGAATAAATGGTGCTGAGCCCATTTTTTCCCACACAAAGAAACTGGGAGGGGGAAGTTGCCAAATCATATAGTAACAGTAGTATATTGATTATTTGTACAGTTATCTTTCTAAATGTGATTAATAATAATGACTTCTATGTTTCACTGTGTTGCTATGAGGATATGCATAAGCTGGCTCTCAAGTCACTTTAAACCACAGAACTGATATAATTGTCTAGCAAATAATGCATAAATGATATACTTTTCATTTCCACCCATTTTGATAACAGTGCTTCACCTCAAACTCACTGTAGCCATCTCTTGGTCTTCATCCTGTGATTTCAGCAATATCACTACATTGGATGTCTGTCAGCCGAGCCTTGATAAATGGAAGCCAGAACCGATATATAAATGCTTCTTATTTAGGCTAATAGGTTTGAAACACATCCCTTTAGGTTATTCACTAGCTTAGCCATCCATAGAGATTCTCAACATGAGAATATGTTGGAAGTATTTAATTTTCTTCTTTTCCAATGATACTTTACTAAGCCTTTCTCCTGTTTCATGGAATTACTACTGAAGTATGTGTACCTAAGCCTTTCCTCCAGACATTGCTTTCAGGATAAATAAGGCCAGGCCAGAATGACAAGAAGACACATATATAAGAGAATTTGATAACCACAAAGTGCTATGCAATGCAAGCTATTATTTTGACTTATATAATGTCAGTAGTACTCATACAACTGTAAAAACATAATTACCATTGATAATGAAGCTATTAAGAGATGAAAAAGTTGGCAGAGCATTCTGAAATCCTGAATCAACCATAAATCAATAGTATTCCTTTCTATAGAGGAGCACAGGATTTTTTCAGAAAAAAAAAATGAAACAGAGGATCAAACTAAGAGACTCAGTTGCTAACACTGTTTTCATTTATGTATGTATTAATTCTTAAAATTTCTCTCCCCATGTACATAGCTGAAGCAAAGGTAGCATCTACAACTTCCCATCCCATTGCCTCCTTCAGAGTTACACTACCAGACACATTAAGGAAAGCAAAATGTGGATTCTGAACTTTACAATGTTGTATTCTTTTATCTTACTAATATGTAAAAATGGCGGCAAAATTTTTATGTGAGTACTGTCCTAGGAAGAGGCACCCTATGACAGTAAAACAAAGAGAGCGCTGTTAAAGTTCTGTGGCCCTCTTACTGATGCCTCTGTAGCTTCTCTATTTGAGTTGTTAGTTTCTCCACAGAAAAAAATGAATGGCATCATAAAAGCATCATATCCATTTATGTAAATGTGTAGGACAAAATGTTTCTAAAATCCTACTGAGAATGTGGTACCCAAAACTCTAGAAAAGCATTTTAAAGCCTCCCACATAACCGATTCTCTACACTAATTATATCAAATGATTAACTATAGAGAATAATATTAAAATAAATTGTAATTGCTAATGTATTACCTTTGTCTAGAATGAAATTTAAAGACACTTCAACAACCTTTAGATTAGAAACCAAAATATGCCATGTGTTATGTCTCTGTATTTATGTATTTATGTTCACAGAAAAAAATTAAATGCATTATTTCCAATTCTTTAGTTTGCTTTAAACTTTTTATTAGCATGTCAACTGTTCTAATGTGTTTCATTATAACTTTTTATCATGTATAAAGTGTATTTTTTTCATTTTCATTCCCAGTAACCCTTCAGTAATTAATACATATTGTATTCATAGTAGTTCTCCATTGAAACAGAACCAGGAGATTATAAACAGGTATTTAGAAAGTTTTATTTCGTTTATAAGGGACTGGCTCATGTGATTATAGAAGCTGAGAAGATCTGTGATCTATTGTCTGTAAGCTGATAGAAAAGCTGTATGTGTTTCTAGTCCAGCCCAAAAGGCCTGAGTACCAAAAAAGTGGGAGTCTGACACCTTGAGAACAAAGAACAATGATTTCTGAGAGTAAAGCATGTATGTACAATTGTGATACAAGTGGTAATAGTGTAAGAAACTGGGTCAATTGTATACAGAAATGGTCTCTATTAAGTTCGCAATTTTTTGGTTCTCTTAAAATTAATCTAAAACACAAAGTTGATGCAAGACCCAACACATTTCACTGCTAAAATGTATTGTATAATGATATTTTAGATAGTGTGTACACTTGGAGACAATTATTAAAAGAGTTCATTAAATTGAAATCTTTACATATTTCAATAAATCTTATAGAAGAACTGTTACAGTGCTAATTGTTGCACTATTAACTACTTTCTATATGATAATTTTTATTATTATAGTTACTATTTTTAACCTTTTTCAATCCAATTCCAAATGCCCCAATCCAACTTCATGTTCTTTCTCTCTCTCCCTCTCTTTCTTACTCTCTCAAAAAATTAAAAACAAACAAACAAAACAAAAGACAAAGAGACAAAATATTTATTAATCCATGTGCTTTTGCTTCTCAATATTTTCTAGCATTGATTGTTGGGAATCTCTAATAATTGGGAGAGAAGTCACTTTGCAAATCAAATGCTTTACATTATTTTTTTCTAAACTGGGTAAATGCTTTAGTTATTAGTTCACTTCTTATTCCAAAGAATGTCCATGATACAACCCTGTGTAACATTTACAAATAACATATATTAAAAATAAGTATGTAACATTGTATGAAGAAGACACCAGTTGTTTTATACTTAACCTGAAAAATATTTCTCAGATTCTTTCTTTTTTTTAAAATGTTTTTGTTTTGCTATGGATTAGATCCATGGCCTTGTGCATGCGATGAAAGATTTCTAACACTGCCAATTCATGTCTATATCTTTGTCAATTAAAATTATTTTTAGATTTATGCATTTTATTTTGAGTATATGAGCATTTAGCTTGCATGTGTGTATTTGTACCTTGTGTGTTGCCCTGTGCCTCTGGAGCTCAGAAGATAGCATTAGATCCCCTAGAACTGAGGTTATAGACATTTTTGAATTTCTATATGGGCTCTGGGTTCTGTATTGGGTCCTCTGAGAAGTACTCTATTAAGCTGCTGATTGAGCTCTTAAGCTCCAGTATAAATTGTGTTTAGTGCTTACATGCTTTAGAAGTCCTCTTTTGCTGATATATTAGTGCATCTCAATTCCTCTAATGAAAGTATGAATTTTAGGTAAACATGGTAGTACATACCTATAATCCTAAAACTAAGAAGGGAATGATAGAATCATAGTCATAAGAATAAGGCTAATATAGGCTTGGATTTATTTTTTTCAGAACAGGGTTTCTCTGTATAGCCCTGGCTGCCCTGAAACTCACTCTGTAGACCAGGCTGGCCTCAAACTCAGAAATCCACCTGCCTCTGCCTAGGCTAATATAGGCATGAATGTGAGTTTGAGGCCATTTTGGCTATACATCAAGACCTTATATTAAAAAAAATAATCAATTGATAAATTAGTGTGTACATGTATTTATTTCTTCTTTCATATTTCATATAGTGTATTTTGATTATGTTTCCCTCCTCCCCCAACTCTTTCTTGATCCTTCTCTACCTCTCTATCCACCCAATTTCATGATCTTGTTTTCCTTTAAAAAACTCACAAAACCAATTAGGTCTGGTTTGTGTCGGCCCACTATTTCTGAATATATGGCCTGCTCTTGAGTGTGATACACCTAGTGTCACTGCATTGATTAAAACTGGTTTTACTGCACCCAGCAGCTATCAATTTCAATAGCTTCTTGTTTAGAAATGGGACCTTTTGACTACTTACTTCTTTCTGGGCTGAGCCTCTGATTGGATTGAACACCTGTAGGTTTTGTATGTATTGCCTCAATTTCTGTGATTTCAAAAGTGTATCGGTCCTGTTACATTTGGAAGGCACTGTTATCTTAGAGTCATCCATTACCTCTGGCTCTTAAAATCTTTCTTCATCCTCTTTCACATAGATCTCTGAGCTTGGGAAGAGATGCATGATGGAGACATCCTATTTAGAACAGAGTACTCCGATGTCTCTCACTCTTTGCATATTGTATAGTTTTGAGTATTGTTAGGTCCAAAGCAGAACCCCCAGTATGGAAGTACTGCTGGTGATTTTCTAAATGACCTATGCTCAGGCTGTACTCTGAGCAGGTAAGCAGAAGAATTACTAGCTTAAAAAGAAAAACCTAAACTCTGCCTTCCCCAGAAACCTTGTGATGTTGGTTTCTGTTTGTTGGGAAAAGCCATTACTTCTCTTATCCTCACCCTCATAGCCAACTACTTCTATGAATGGGCTATCTACTTCCTTCTTAACTTAAACAAGCCTGCAAGAGATAAAAATTCCCATGCTACTTTCAAGGCTGTTTCAGATAATATGCTAATTGACCACCATCCCATTCACAAAAACATACCTACCTTCATAACTAGCAAGTCTTCTCCTGCTTTCGGATGCCTCCCAACCGCCCCTTTCCCTAAGACAGCCTCAGAAGTTTGAATTTTCCAGTAAACCTTTCTTTCTACCCATGAAGTGGTCCACTTTAGTGGTTTCACTGTGCCCTTGCTTACATGAATTTGTGTCAAATTTCATCTACTGCAAGAAACTTCTCTGATGAAAGCTGAGTAATGCATTTATTGATTAGTATAGTAATATGTCACAGAGATATTTTATGACTATATTCGTTTAGTAGAATAATATTAGGTTTTCTTGTAGGGCCCACAACTTTCCTAGTTTTGGGTTCTTGGCCTCATTACCAGTGTCATGAAGAGGTTCTATCTCATGGAACAGGCCTTAAATCCAATCACACAACTGAGTGCACCTTGTAGGCAAATCATTGAAGCTTTCAAGGATTATAGTTGGGTAAAACTGATAGTTACCTTTTCCCTCTGGTAGTATATATAGCATTTTCCAATCTAACAAATGCTAGCCAGTGGGAGTAAAGCATCCACCTGAGTACCAGCTAAACTTTTCCATGTTACAAATATATGGTGTCTTCAACAAGAGGATCTTACTATTATAGATGGTAAGTGATAGCATTAGTGATAGCATATTTGCAGAAGACTATAGGATCACTTTGGCCAATGACTCAATAAGATGAAGTCCATTCATGGTACTGGTGGCTTTCTTTGGTAGTATATGGTATTTAGTTGGGGTATAATTATCCTTCCTCATTATATGGTAACTCTATTTAAACTGTTTTTGAATATGTATGTATTTTAGGAAGCTTCTGTAGTACTGGGTTTACTTGTGGCTTTTCAACTAGCTTTTATTGTTAGGTATCCCAACCCATATTCCCTATGCTCTCCTGCCAATTTAGCAGTTTTAAGTATCATGTTTGTTTTCAATGAGCTATTTAAATACGTTATGTGTTTATACTATTTTACAAGTTATATACTACTCATGTATGGAATAGTGAACCACTTAAGTAGAATAAAAGTAACTATTGATTTAAGAGACACAGGAACTAAGAAAAATATATGTTCTATGGTAAAGAGGAAAACACATTTAAAAGATTATTTATTTATTTATTTATTTAGCCTCCATATTTTATTACCTCCCATCCACTCACCTACTGCTCCACATCCCATATCTCCTTCCTACCACCTGTCTCCATGTGGATGTCCCTACTCCTCACCCCACCTGACCTCTAAACTCCCTGGGGCCTCCAGTCTCTTGAGGGTTAGGTGCATCATCTCTGAATGAACAGAGACTCAGCAGTCCTCTACTATATGTGTGTTGGAGGCCTCATATCAGCTGGTGTATGCTGCCTGCTTGGTGATCCAGTGTTTGAGAGATCTCAGGGGTCCGGATTATTGAGACTGCTGGTCCTTGTGCAGGGTTGCCCTCCTCAGCTTCTTTCAGTCTTTCCCTGGTTCAACAGCAGGGATCAGCTGCGTTGTTCCATTGATTGGGTACAACTATCTGCCTCTGACTCTTTCACATGCATGTTGGGTCTTCTGGAGTACGGTCATACTAGGTCCCTTTTTGTGAGCACTACATAGCCTCAGTAATAATGTCAGGCCTTGGGACCTCCCCTTGAGCTGGATCCCACTATCACTGGATCTTCTTTTCCTCAGGCTGCTCTCCATTTCCATCCCTGTAATTCTCTCAGAAAGGAACAATTATGGGTTAGAGTTGGGACTGTGGGATGCCCTCCTCCCTCATTTGAATCCCTGTCTTTCTGCTGGAGATGGGCTCTATAAGTTCCGTCTTCCTATTGTCAGGCATTTCATCTAAGGTCGCTCCCTTTGAGTCCTCAGAGTCTCTCAACTCTCAGATCTCTGGTGCCTTCTGGAGGGTCCCCTCAACCTCCTACCTCCCGAGGTTGCCTGTTTCCTTTCTGCTGGCCCTCAGGGCTTCAGTCCTTTTCCCTCACCTAATACTAGATCAGGTTCCCCTCTCCACCTCCACTCTCCCCACCCTGTCCACTTTCCCTCCCAAATCCCTCCCTCCCTCCCCACATGTGATTGCTTTCTTCTCTCTCCCAAGTGAGGAAAACACTTTTATGAATGTAAACATATGAATATAGAACAGAGATACAAGCTCAATAATAAAAGTTGTTCATATGTTAATTTTCTGCTGAAACAATTTAACTTGACATCTTTAATCATAGCAAGTGATTTATTCTAGAGGGTATTTTGTGTATCCTTCAAATAATGTGCATATTATCGTTATTGTGCAGAATGTTCTCTCTGTTTTTGGTCCAGTTGATATGTGAAATTGTACATATTTATTTCTTATTCATTTGCTGGCTAGATAATCTGTCAGTTATTGAAATTAAGGTCTAGAAATCTCTACTACTGTTGTATTACTATTTCCCCTTTCCATCTGTCACTAGTTGTTTTGTATAGTTAGCTGTCTTGATGCTGGGTATACATATATTTATAATTGTTACACATTCTGGTTAGTGAACGCATTGTAATTTTGTCACCATATTGTTGCTTGCCATAATTTTTTATATTAATTATGTTTTGTCTAATGTACATATAGTTACCCCAGCACTCTCTTGCCTAAAAAATGCATGGAATATTTTTCCTATCCTTTATATGAGTCATTATATTTAAAGTGAAATTGTTGTACATAATATATAATTTCAACTCGTTATCCCATTCAGTTTCTGTAGTTTTTTTCTTTATTAGATTGTGTAGCCAATTTATATTTAATAAAATTATTTTTAGGTAAAGACATTGTATTGTATTTTGGTAATTTTAGCCTATTTTTAATTCTTTCATATCTCTTTCTGCATAATCTTTGCTGTGGTTTGATTATCTTTGTATATTTTTGCATTTTTTTGCTAATCTTTCATGTATTTACTACAAGGTTTTTCTTTTGAATTTGATTACTTTTACATAACTTAAATTACATATGAAAACTCTATGTATCTCTCCAAACAGAATACCATTTATGTTGCTCATATTATTTCTTTTTATACTGTGCTTTAATTAACATTTATGATTATCATTGCACTTAATAATTTTTATTAAATTATATTATTAATTTACATCCCGAAAGCTGCCCCCATTCCTGGTTGCCTCTCCCTGAGTTCTTCACCCCAGTCCCTTCTCCCCCACCTCTGAGAGAGATTGCCCACCCACTTACCCACCTACCCACACCTCACCTCCACCAACATCTCTCTTCCCCTAGGCATCAAGTTTCCACAGGGTTAAGTTTATCCTATCCTGCTGAGGCCCGACAAGGCAGTCCTGTGCTACATATGTTCCCCAGAGCCACAGACCAGCCCATGTATGCTCCTAGGTTTTTGGTTTAGTTTCTGGGAGCTCTGAGGGTTCCAGGTTGGTTGACACTGTTGTTCTTATGTGGCTGCTCCTTAAATCCTTCCCCGAACTCTTCTATATGGGTCCCTGGCCTCAATCCTATGGTTGGCTGTATCTGCATCTCTCTCAGTCAGGTGTCTTTTTTATTTTTTTTTTATTTTTT
>NC_045030.1:138139517-138143214 GCF_008632895.1 Mastomys coucha | reverse complement strand
TTGGTTTATTTGTTTTTTTTTTTGAAGTCTAACTTCTCGAGTCTTTATATACTTTGGATATTAGTCCCATATCAGATATGGAGTTGGTAATAATCTTTTCCCAATCTGTAGGTTACTGTTTTGTCGTATTGACAGTTTCCTTTGCCTTACAGAAACTTTTCAGTTTCATGAGATCTTATTTATCAATTGTTGATTATTAGAGCCTGAGCCACTGGTGTTCTTTTCAGTACAATATCCCCTGTGCCAACATGTTTGAAGTTATTTCCCACTTCCTTTTCTATTAGATTCAGTGCATCTGGTTTTATGTAGAGGCCCTTCATTTACTTGGACTTGAGCTTTATACAAAGTGATAAATATGAATCAATTTGCAATCTTCTACCTATAGACAGCCAGTAAGACCAGCAACATTTGTTGAAGATGCTTTCTTTTTCCCACTGTATGTTTTTGGCTTCTTTGTCAAAGATTAAGATCACTTTTCATGTCCATAAACAATTGTGTTGGAATTTCGATGGGGGTTTCATTGAATCTATAGATTGATTTTGGAAGGATGGCCATTTTTACAATGTTAATCCTGCCAATCCATGAGCATGGGAGATCTTTCCATCTTCTGTTTTTGTTGTTGTTGTTGTTGTTTTTTCAGTTTCTTTCCTCAGAGACTTGAAGTTCTTGTCATACAGACTTTTCACTTATCAGAGGGTGGCAGAACCTCTCAGAGGACAGCAGCCATGCCAGGTTCCTGGTTTTTAATTGAAAATATTTTGTTCTCCTTGTAACATGGTAAACCAAGCAGACAGATTTAATGTTCTTCTATGATCCCAACAATAGTTTAAATTTAAAATTAGTATAGTATTCTATTTCTAGTGGCATTTTCAATGAATACATTTTTATATCTTAAATCATGGTTTTCTTATATGTCCTCCATATAATCTTTAATATACTGTATATATTGAGTATTTTCTTAGATGATATTTCCTATATTCTTACTTTTCTTGGCTTATAATTTAAATACAGCAATAAGAACACATTCTAGGATATGTTTTGACAAATATATACACTCTTGTAACTACCATTCCATTCAAGACAGAGAACACTGAGAGCACCCTCAAAGGCTTCCCTTGATCCAATGTTGGCCATAAATTGCAACCATCATTTTCATTTCGATCATCACAAATTGAATTTAGCATGGTCTTGAACTTTATAAAAATAGAATCATTCAGAGTGTACTCTTTTATGTGATGGTTTTCATTCCATGCCATGTTTTTAGGTTGTCCCACCAGTTTGAAGTTTGTTAATCATTTAATAATTCTGTGCTTTACTGTATATGAATATATGCATGTACATGCCTTATTTATCACAGTATCCATAGATATTTGGATTGATTTTAGTTTTGAACCTTTATACATAAAATAGAAACAAACATTTATTTTTATTTTCATAAATATTTGTTCTAAATATCCTGAGCCATTAATTAGAAAAAAAGTAATACATAATTACAGCCTGAAGCCATTTCAGTGCATATTATTGTGGCAAAGTGGAACGTCTTTTAAAAGTTTGAAAGAGCCTAGCAGTGGTGGCACACACCTTTAATCCCAGCACTTGGGAGGCAGAGGCAGGCGGATTTCTAAGTTTGAGGCCAGCCTGCTCTACAGAGTGAGTCCCGGGACAGCCAGGGCTACACAGAGAAACCCTGTCTCGAAAAAACAAAAACAAAAAAAAGTTTGAAAGAGTTGGTAATTTGTAATTTGGATCAAAATAAAACTTGTTTATTTCCTACAATATGAGTTTTTATAAATATGTAATTTTCATATAAGAATGATCAAAATCTACATCATGAACAATTTAAATATCTATGACAGTTCTAGAGTCACTGAGAATTTAATTTTTTTAACATCTTTTATTTTTAATAAAATAGTGGAGCATGAAAAATATCCTATATTGCAGATATACAGGGGCAGGCATTGCCCTCCCTGGCTGGAGACAAACTTTTGGAGAATTTGATTTTCATCATGAAATAAGGTACACTTCATAACAAATTAATGGTTTATATAATTATGTGGTATTGGGATAATTTATGAGTAATTAAATAAGGTATATAATAAAGAGCTAAACAATGAAGAAAAATGCAAGAAGTGTCAGATTTCTTGGACCCGGTATAACAAACTTTTTCACCATAGAGAATTGGCTGATGAAAACCAAACTTGGATCTTCTGAAAAACCAGCAAGTGCTTTTAACTGCTAAGCCTTCTCTTTAACCTTCATTTCTTTTCTTTTTCTTAAGTTTTACTGCATTATAATGAGAAAAATTACATGATTTCAATTTATCTGAATTTGTTAACACTTAAAAACATATTTTAAATAAATAGAATTAAATAACAGTCTTGTTTTCCTTTTGTACCCCAACTCCTCCCACAGACCCCCCTTCAATACCTACAATATCTTTTTTGTCATATTCTTTAAAATTTATAAAATATTATAACAATAAAAATGAGTATTATAAAACTTGTTTGATATAAAACAGCAATCAATATAACAGTCTTCTTCTTCTTATTATTATTATTATTATTTTTTTTTTGGTTTTTCTAAGACAGGGTTTCTCTATGTAGCCCTGGCTGTCCTGGAACTCACTCTGTAAGCCAGGCTGGCATCAAAGTCAGAAATCCACCTGCCTCTGCCTCCCAAGTGCTGGGATTATAGGCAATTTAACAGTCTTATGTAGATGATCGTCTACAGCAATCCTGAAAATACGTACATTTTTCTCAATATAAACTTTAAATAACTCCAAATGTATTAACTGTATATTTCAAAATAATACATCACTATTAATATTTTCTTAAATGAACATAAATATATAAAGTGTTTTTGTTTGTTTGTTTTATATTTAGTAGAGCTTAGAATCTTGGCTCTTACTCTGGTAACTTTATACAAGAGTTACAAATGTCAAGCAAAGCATTCAGTCTTACACTTTGTTGTTCTCTTACAAACCCCCTCCCAATTTAATTGTTTACATTTCTTTTGGGTATTTAATACATTTATAATGTGTAAGCTGTTTTGAAAACCATAGTAAATTTTAAAGACATGAAATAAACAATACTGCTAATAGAGAGGCTGAGATAGGAGAAGCAAGATGTCAAGACCATTATGTTGTATACAGCAAGACATTGTCACGAACAAACAAGCTGAAGATATATATGGATTGTAGAATATTGGACCTATTTCTCCAATTACCAAATTAGGGAGACCATTGGATGACAGTCAATAAATTTCTAATTCCTCATATTTTTGGATTTCAATCGATTACAATATGTTGGTAATATTAAATTTCATATTAAGATATTAAGAAAAAGTAATTGTTACTTTCTGTTTTTTTATTTAAGTTTTATTGCATTATAATGAGAAAAGTTACATGATTTCAATTTATCTGAACTTGTTAACATTTAAAAACTTATTTTAAGTAAATAAAATTAAGTCACATTATTGTTTTCCTTTTATACCCCAACTCCTCCCAGAGACCCCCTTCAATACCTACAATATCTTTGTCATATTCTTTAAAATTTATAAAATATTAAAACAGTAAAAATGAGTATTTTAAAAGTTGTTTGATATAAACAACAATGAATTTAAGTCTTATGTAGATGCTTGTCTATGATAATACTGAAAATACATATGTTTTTCTCAATATAAATTTTAAATAACTCCA
>NC_045030.1:138138020-138138861 GCF_008632895.1 Mastomys coucha | reverse complement strand
AGCTTAAAATCTTGGCTCTTTCTGTGGTAACTTGATACAAGAGTTACAAATGTCAAGCAAAGCATTCAATCTTACTCTTTATTGTTCTTTTACAAACCCCCTCCCAATTTAATTGTCTACATTTCTTTTGGTTGTATAAATAATTTTAAAATATGTAAACTGTTCTGAAAACCATGATATATACTGTAAAAACATGAAATAAACAAGACTCCTAATAGAGAGGCTGAGATACAAGAAACAAGATCTCAAGACACATGTTGTACACAGTAAGACATTGTCAGGAACAAACAAGCTGAAAGTTTATATAGATTGTATAATTGTGGACCTATTTCTCCAACTACCAAATTAGAGAGACCGTTGGATGACAGTCAATAAATTTCTAATTCCTCATGTTTTTGGATTTCAATCTTATTAGGATATGTTGGTAGTATTAATTTTCATATTAAGGTATTAAGAAAAAGTAATTGATACTTCCTGTTGTTCTTGTTGTAAGAGGTAGAATTAGGTTTGTGTGATTTATTGAAAGATTACTTTCTTGCTTCTTCTAGGGTGTAGTTTTGCTCCCTATGTTGATGTTTTCCATCTATTATCCTTTGTAGGGCTGGATTTGTGGAAAGATTTTGTGTAAATTTTGTTTTCTCATGGAATATCTTGTTTTCTCCATTTATGATAATTGAGAGTTTTGCTGGGTATAGTAGCTGGGGCTGGCATTTGTGTTCTTGTAGGGTCTGTATGACATCTGCCCAGGATCTTATAGCTTTCATACTCTCTGATAAGAAGTCTGCCATAATTCTGATAGGCCTGCCTTTATATGTTACTTGCCTTTTTTCCCTTACTGCTT
>NC_045030.1:138132223-138137259 GCF_008632895.1 Mastomys coucha | reverse complement strand
GTTTTCCTGTAGTTCTTTAAGGGATTTTTGTGTTTCCTCTTGAAGGGCTTCTATCTGTTTACCTGTGTACTCCTGTATTTCTTTGAGGGTGCTATTTATGTCTTTCTTAAAGACCTGTATCATCATCATGAGAAGTGATTTTATATCTGAATCTTGCTTTTCCGGTGTGATGGTGGGTCCAGGACTTGCAATGGTGGGAGTATTGGGTTCTGATGAAACCAAGGTTTGTGTTGATTATATTCTTATGCTTGCCCCACATCATCTGGTTATCTCTAGTCCTACCTCCCCTTGCCTGTCCTTCCTGTGATCCTGATTGTATCAGAACTCCTCAGAGTCAAATTGTCTCTGTGATCCTGTGATTCTGTGATCCTGTGTCCCTGGGCTTGTTAGAGCACCTGAGAGTGGAGCTTCCTCTGGGTGTTTTGGGAATGACTACAGAGTTTACACCCAAGGTCTGCTCAGGGCACTGGCTGGCCCAGATAGACTGGAAGCATCCTGAGCCATTGGGCTGGCAGAGTTCCTGTGTGCCTGGTCCTGCTGGTCTGAGTTATTTGCAGTGTTGGGACAGATATTGTTTCCTTCTCACCTCTGATCCTGGGTGTGTTAGAGCGCCTGGGAGTGGAGTTTCCTCTGGGTGTTATGGGACAAAGAGGTAGAAATAAACATTTATTACAAGTCTAGATAGATGAGTGTTTATTTCTCTTGTGTAAATACCTAATACTGAAATAGCTGGGCCTTATAATAGGTAAATGTTGTTCCTTACCAGAGAACATCAAACTGTTTCCAGAGCAGTTAAAATTTAATATTTGAATATCAGGATGTAGAAATTCTAGTTGTTCTACAGCCTGTCTATGACTTTTAGATTTTAGTCATCTGTTGGATATATAATGGTTTATCATTGGAGATTTTAAATCTCTATCTTTTGGCATTCCAGTCGTATTTTTGCTTGAAAAGCAACCTAGTTTAGGAATTAGTAGTATTTTCCCTATGCAAGAAAAACAAAGGTGTGTTTGGTTTGTTAGTGTCTAACTTCTTGAATTCTTCATATATTTTGGCTATTTACACTCAGCCAAAGTATGTAGGATTGTTTCTGTTTCAATCAATGTCTTCCTAGGTACAGTGGAGTGACTTGTGAATCTTCCACTAATTCCTGTGGAGGGAACACCTGTCAACATGGATACATCTGCCATAAAGACCCTGAGCATCCTGCCTGTATCTGCTCTGCTGCATTTATTGGAAGGTTCTGTGAGAAAGATCACAATGAAGGTTCTTCCAGCCCTTGTCACAATGGGACCGTGATCTAGGATAGAATCAATGGATACTCTTGCTTCTGTGTGCCTAGATACCAAGACAGGCATTGTGACTTGAAAGTGGATAAATAAAATGTGTTTCTGATCCATGAATGAATGAGGCTATATGCCTCAAGGAGATAGGAAGATACATGTCTGTCTGTCCTCAAGAGTATTCTGGTGTTAACTGTGAGTTGGAAATTGGTGAATTGGATTCCAGCTATGCCTACATGGTGGCATGTGTCAGGATGTCCAGCTTACTTACCTGGATTCCTTGGCCACCACTGTGAACTCAACTTTGGTGAATATGCCAGTCACCCATGTCTTCATGTAGGTCTATGTATGGACGGAGGAAACAACTACTTCTGTGACTGAAGGGGTAATGATTCACAGAATCGTACTGTGAGGCTTTGATCTTCTGTGTTGGTCAAAGCCTTGTCACAATGATACAACATGTGAAGACACACATGTCTAGCAAATGTACAGTTTGGTCTTCATGCACGTCCCCCAACAACTGGAGTGGGGGCTGTCCCAGACTCTGTTGCCTGTCTGTGGATTCTGTTCCCCTAACTAGGCTGTCTTGTCTAACCTCAATGGGAGAGGATGTGCCTAGTCCTGCAGTTACTTGTGGTGCCAGGGTAGGTTGGTACCCAGGGGGTCCTCCCCCTTCTCAGAGGTAAAGTGGAGGTTTTGGAGGAAGGGGCTGTCCGAGGGAGGACTTTTAGGGAAGGGGTGTTGCGATCAGGATGTATAGTAAATGAATAAATAACTTAATGGAAAAAAGTTGAATCTGTATGTTGTGTGTGTGTGTGTGTGTGTGTGTGTGTGTGTGTGTGTGTATTTGATTTGATTGTACTTCCAACTAAGAAAATATGTACACTAAATAAAAAATATGTTCCTCTTGGGGGACAAAAGAAAAACAAGGTTGTAATAAATTTAGATAAATGTAAGAAATAAGCTGAGATGGAGAAATCCAAGGAGAAGAAATCCTACCTACTCCTGTTTCTAATATACTCATGAATACTTCCCCCACCAAACACTAAGCATTGGTTCTATATAGAGCACTCACTATTTTCTAAACTCAAACCTCTTTCTAGCAATTTTTCAATAGAGTGCTGGAGATTGAAATAGTGTCACCTGCATTCCAAATAATCAAATAACCACAAAGCTATTCCATCGACGATTATAGGTTTTTAATAGTAGCTTCTAGATGTAGATTACACAGCATAGCAGAAGATAGCTACATTGGTTTGGAAAGTAAGATACATACATTGGTTTGACTGAAGATAGCCAATCTTTCTTAGCATGAGTTATGTCATTCAGCATGAAGCAGAAATCCAAACTGAATGATGTACAAGCTGAAATATTTTGCTTGGTTTTCATAGAACACTAGGTTTAACTAAGATGAAGAGATGTAAAACAAACAAACAAATGATACTTCCACTTAAAGATCATTTACATCTATATATAGTCCACTGGAACCAAGCATCAACTAGCCTTACTAATTTTGTTTGCTTTCTTGCAGGCGTGGTTTCTTGTTTTCTGTTGGCAGATTTACATTACTCATTTGTGTTGTTACTGTAATAATTGAACTTCTGTCCAAATATAAAAAATTCTGGATCAAATATATAGCCTCAAGACTTTTCAGAGCTGAGTATTATTTGCTAATTATTTACACAAATGGGAGCAAGAGGAGAAAGGGTGAGAGAGGGTAAGCGTGTGAACTCTGTGTTTATGTGTTCAAGTGTGAATGGGTTGGGGTTGGGGGGGCAAGACAGAGCCTTGGCTTGTTTTTCTTAACTATTCTTTAATATTGGGAATTTACACATATCCTTGGCATAACTTAATATGGAATAAATAGGCAGAACTAGAATTAACTGATAGAAAGTTGTCCTCAATTAAAGGGCTAGAAGTGTTTTGTGAAAAAGAAGATTGGAAAGTGTCAGACTATAGGGAACTGCATAGTTGCTTATACAATTGACAAGTGAGTATATCCAGTTTTTATTAAATAAAGGCAACATTGTGTAAAAATTATTTTCTTGGAAATCTCAATGGATTTCATTTCTTTCTTAGTTTAGTTGAATGTCCCTCACCTCCCCATCTACCATGTAGTTGCTGCTGTAGTATTGTTTTGGTTGGCTTTTCAAATTTAAGAGCAGAGGGTAGTAATTCAGTGTTCAGAAGCCCACAGAGGACAGGTTAATATCAAGGTCTCTAAGCAGTCCCCTGAAAGTTTGGAAAGTTTGGAACAATGGTACAAAATTTATATTTCTATTAGTTCCAGATACTACCAGTGTGCCAAAGGTCAGAGTTGGAGAACCAATAGTGAAGTTCGTAAGTGCTGATGAAAAGGTGTAATTCAGTGGATTTAATGTTCTATGCTCAGGAGGGTTAGTCATAAAAAAATAATCCAATAAACTTAATTGCTTTTTCTTAATACATTCTTCCTGTTGCTAATTGCCCTGATTTTTTTTTTTTATGTAAACAGCTCAGAAATTGAAAGTTTTAATTCTGAAACTAACTTTTTTGGTGACATCTAAGTAATCAGTCGAGAATTAGCTCACCTGAATGTGATTGATTATTTGGGTAGTCACTGCAGCAGTCAGTTGTAAACATTTCATTCTGAGGTTTTGTAGACCAAAGTCTAAGGTAGAACAGCAAATGCAATGGTTACAAAGCATTGTCTGCCATTGGTACCAACGAAGACCAAACTGACTGGAAGAGTAAACTGGGGGAAGTTGGTAGAACAACAAAAATATTCTTTCCACTCCTTGGTGAGTTTAGAGGTAGGATTTTGATGTTCCAGAGAATTGGTCAACAATCTGTTGCTAAATGTCTCTGTTTCTTTCTCTTTGTCTGTCCTTTATAGTTTTGGTACAGCTAATGATCATAAGGTATGAAATATTTAACTTTTTGTCTATATACATGTTTACAGAATCTTCATGGATTTTAGATTTATGCAAATATTATCTCACTATTCTTCTTTTACCCCTCACTTGCATAATTTCATGATTCATTTACTTTGCCAGATATGCCTCTTTAGTCAGAATTGGAAATTTCACAGGAAGCTCAGAAAATACAGATTAGAGAGTTTTTAAACCCAAGCGCTTTTGGTTTAATGGGTTTGGTTCAGGACCTAGGAATCTGGATTAGAAAAATATTTATTGAAGTACAATTTACAATTATACCATTAATTTTGCCCATTTAACTAAGTCCTAACTCGGCTGATCCCACCTAGTTTTACTGTGACTTGATAGGCTGAGAGGGTTGATAGCCATGGGAGGCCTCTCCTTCTTTGAAGAGAAAGGGAGGGGAGGTGAAAGGGAGGGACAGGGAGGAAAGGAGGAAGGGGAACTTGTGATCAGAATGTAAAGTAAATAAATTTTTAAAAGGTTATTTTAAGCTGTATCGATAGAAACCATATGAACTTCACGTCATAATAAAATATGCTAAAACAGCTAGAAACAATGCTGTGTGCCCAAACAGGAAGAAATTATTTTGTAATGTGAGGTCAGTAAGACTGATACCCAAAAATCCTTAACAGAGCAGTTTCCAATGAGGAGACCAGCCATGGCTTCACATCAGTATTCACTCAACTGCAGGTTGACAACAATAGTAGAATCAATATTTTAAATCTTTTGACTTCTTTGTAAGTGGGGTGGTTTGAATAAGAATGTTTCTCCCATTGATGATCGAATTTGCAATCCTCCACTATACACACGCTGCCAGAGCAATCAGTCCCACTGT
>NC_045030.1:138130930-138132212 GCF_008632895.1 Mastomys coucha | reverse complement strand
TTTTTTAGAGGGGAAACTGGGAAGAGAGAAATTTACATGTAAATAAAGAAAATATCTAATAAAAAAAAGAAAAAAAAAAGAATGTTTCTCATTAGCTCATATAATTGAAGTCTTGGTCATTAGGAAGTGGTACACCTTGAGAAGGATTTGGAGGTGTGGCTTTGTTGGAGTAGGCATGGCCTTATTGGAGCAAGTGTGTCACTGTGGGTAGGCTTTGTAGTATCATGGATGCCTGCATCTTGCCATGCTCCCTGCCATGATGACAATGGACTAAACTCCTGAAAATGTAAGCAAGCCCCAGTTAAAATGCTACTCTTTATGAGAGTTACTATAGTCATGCTGTCTTTTCATATAAATATAGCACTGATATATAAAACAACATCTGTCAAAATATGAGCAAGGTATTTCAAGCTCTCTATGAAGTCCATCTCAGGAATAAAACTAAAACCTCATGGCTAGTAGATTTGGAGTAAATCTCTGTATGAACATCAACCATTGGTATATCATACTCTGGGTATATATTAAAATTATCTAGAATGGTGCATTTAAGTAAAAATATTTATTGAGTGTTTATATTATACCATGAACAGTGGTTTCTAAGTTGTTGATTCCTGTCATCTTTAAAGTCATCGTTTAGAGCACAAAGGAAAATATAGTTAATTTGACCTTGGTCTAGAAGCTTTGATTCTGTAAGTTTGAGATAAGGCAGAGGAAGGGCCTTGGCTAAGAATCAAGGTTGTAAACTGGATGTTCTTAAGCTTCTGTTTCCATGTTATCAAAATCATAGGGCAAAAATGCCAGATTCTGTTTATACCCAATACTAAACTTTTGACAAATATTAATAATCAAAGAAATTTATTTTTTTTCCGCAAGGGCATAGACATGACATCTCTATGGATGCAGTTCCTAGAAATAGCTGTTGGAATTAAGTATCCAATGTTTTTAAAATTCCAAATTTCTATGGAATTATACCATCTGTATTAGTCAGGGTTCTTTAGAGTCACAGAAGTTATGGTAGTCTCTATATAGTAAAGGAATTTATTGCAGACTTACAGTCGGTAGTCCAATTCCCAACAATCAACTCCCAACAATGGTCGGCAGCAGCTGTGAATGGAAGTCCGAGGATCCAGCAGTTTCTCAGTCCCACAAGGCAAGCAATTGAAAAAGAACGAGCTTTCCTTTGCTGTCTCCAGCAAAAGGTGTGGCCCAGGTTAACACCTTTAACCCCAGGTGACCCTGTTTGAACTCGTAGATCTTTCTATCTTAATCCTCTGGGATTCAT
>NC_045030.1:138129798-138130919 GCF_008632895.1 Mastomys coucha | reverse complement strand
AAGGCCCAATAGCAGGCCAAGAGCTGTTTTTCAAAGGGAGAATAGTTGTCTGCAGATGATGGTAGAGCCTTGCTCCAAAATCCTAAGGGTCTCTTCTGTGATTCACCTATAGGGGCCTGCCAGAGGCTCCAAACAGCATTTCTATCTGCCACAGACACCTCAAGTACCATCGGGTCTGCTGGGTCATATGATCCAAGTGGTAGAGCAGCCTGCACAGCAGCCTGGACCTGTTGAAGAGCCTTCTCCTGTTCCAGGCCCCACACAAAGCTAGCAGCTTTCCGAGTCACTTGGTAAATGGGCCTGAGTAGCTCACCCAAGTGAGGAATGTGCTGTCTCAAGCCCCAGCTGGAGTCAGCACAGAGACACTGCAGTCCGAGGAGCTCAAGGATGCATCTCAAAACTGACCCCTGAACTTGGCAATGTGTAAAAGTCTCCATGTCGAAATAGTATTACTGGTATGAAAGCGACAGGCTCAGCTGTTTCAGGGAGAGCAGCTGAGGCTTCACACTGTGAGATACCAGGAGATGCCTTGGTGAAGGTAAAACCGGAGTTGCCTTGAGTTGTTCAGAGAATGATTATGGACCACTGGACTCCAGGGTTCTTTTTCCTACTCTCCCACACCATCTTTGTTCCTGAGAACACTAGGTAGGAGAGAAAGAAGGTTACAGGAGAAAGCGGGTATCAATCTTGTTAAACCACTTCCTGCTGATAGGAGTGTTGAGTTTCTTGCTGTAGTCTTCCTTCATCATCAGGTTATCTCTAGCTAGCAATCCAGCAATCCAGCAGTCCAGCAGTCCAGCAAGCCAGCAGCAGCAGAGATCAGCCACAAGAGGAGAAGCAGCAGCTGTCACAGCCCCTTGGGGCTCTGGCATTTTTATACCCTCTCAAGAGTCCCCAGAATTCTCAAATGTAAACTGTCTACATCTAGCAGAATCACATCCCAACCAGAGCACAAGAAAAATCATAGTCAGCTGCTGTGTACAGTCTGAAGTAGCCTATCTCCAACCCCTGGGATTAAAATAAAAAACATATCACATAACATAACTGTATTTTTCAAATAAACCCTTTCCTCCCCAACTTGCTTCTTGGTCATGATGTTTGTGCAGGAATAGAAACCCTGA
>NC_045030.1:138125251-138128063 GCF_008632895.1 Mastomys coucha | reverse complement strand
TCCTCCCCAACTTGCTTCTTGGTCATGATGTTTGTGCAGGAATAGAAACCCTGACTAACACACCATCTATTTACTGAAAGCTTTCTTTGTGTCAGGCACTGTGAAATATAACTGAGGACAAGGTTTACCATCATATCCCCAAATCTCAGTGAAGTATGTGGTATGTATAATATATGCTCAATATTTGCTGAAGGAATATATTAATCACACTAGTATCCTCTGCTGATTGCTTCTTACTTATTTGCTTGCTTTTCCCTTAAAATTTTCGCTCATCAAAGTCTTTGTTGTTGCTATTGTTGTTGTTGTTGTTGTTTTGAGACAGGGTTTCTCTGTATAGCCCTGGCTGTCCTGGAACTCACTCTGTAGACCACAGTGGCCTTGAACTCAGAAATCCACCTGCCTCTGCCTCCCAAGTGGTGGGATTAAAGACATGCGCCACCACTGCTTGGCTCATCAAAGTCTGTTAAACATGTTGTGTTCATTTTTGTATCACCATCGTTTTTCACAAGTCCTGATGAATTAATATGGATTTAATATTTGTTGAATGATTGAACAGAAACATATAAAATCCATAGACTACCTACAGTAGATGAATACATAGAAATTGTAGTTACTCTTTCTGTACTTCCTGAAGAAGTTATACAACATTTTATATGATGTTTAAAATTTTTTCAAACTTATTTTATTTGTTATGTATGTATGTTTTCTCTCCATGTATGTCTGTAAGCCATGTGAGCCTGCTGCCTAGAAGAACAGGTGGTGGATTTACTGGCACTGGAGTTACAAATGGTTATGAGCCACAGTATAAGTGCTGGGAATTGAACCCAGTTTATCTGGAATAGTTGCCAATGCTCTTAACCACAAACCATCTTTCCAGCTCCATATAATGCTTACTCTTGATTGTCAGCTTAATTCGAGCTGTAAAGAGAAACTCATCTTGGTGGTCCTGTGAGATTTCCAGGAAAGATTAACTGAGGTGAAAAGACCCTTTCCCAGAGTGGGCAACAGCTTTTCTCAGTGGCCTAGAACAAACAAAGTCCATGGGAAAGCAATATTGTTTGCTTGCCTTTTTGCAGGGGATTGTGAATATCTGCTGCTGCTTCTACTACTACTATTACTGTCATTCTTCAGAAGCATCAGATATAATCCTTTTTTCATTCCAATGGATTGAAGATCAGAGACTCTTGCCCTATCTCTCAGACTTTCAATGTCACATTGGGAGTACTGAGACACCGAGTATTATAAATTGGTCAGCTACAAGGTTCTTAGCCTCTCCATGGTACAAATGACCAGTGTTATAATTCATGTCCTATATGTAGCAAGCCCTAATAAGTATTCTCTAAGAACAATGCTATTCATTCTGTTCTTATGGGCTGGTCAGAATGTGACCTAAATCTACTACCATTAGCCAATCTATATGACCTCCTCTTTCATGTTCTTTGTTTTTGTCAGGCTTAGTTGGTAAGGTGTACATGAGAATTTCCTGGGCTTTTGTTTCTTAAGTAGCAAACAGTCACATGAAATATTTGTAGTTGGAACCCAAAAAGAACACTAAAAATCTCCAGGACCTTCTCTTTAAATTCAAATATCACTGGATAGGTGAAATCATAACTTGCCATTTCTCATTCACAGTTTTGGTAGTTTGAATAAGGATGGCCCCCATAGACTCATATGTTTGAATGTTTAATTCACTCAGGAGTAGCACTACTTAGCAGGGATTAGAAGGTACAGCCTTATTGGAAGCAGTGTGCTACTGGGGATGGGCTTGGAAGTTTCAGAAGCCAATCTGGATTTAGAATTATATTGAGTAAATGGTTTTTGTCCTGGCCCCAAGCTCCTAGAATAGACTCTGAGACTCAAAATATATTTACAAATACCTTGGTCATAAGCTTTGGTTGTTTCCCCAATTAGATCATCACTGAATATCCCATTTATTTTAATCTAAGTTCTGCCACGAGGCTGGTTACCTAGTCCTCAGTTACATGCTGCCATCTGTGAGGCCAAATCTCCTCTTCTTGAGTATGTCTCTTCCCAAGAATCTCCTCTCTGTCCAGAACATCTACTGCCCTACTTCCAGCCTAAGGTAATAATCCAACAGCATTTTTATTGACAGGTTATTCTTCCATCCAATACAGTAGATTCTCTATACAGAACCCTGAGCTCTTTCTCCAGCACTATTTTTTTTTTCACCTCAAGCAAGAACTGAGTGCTCATGACACCTGCAAAGTGGCTGAGCCCTGAGTCCACCTCTCACTGCTACGCTCCAGATCTACCCTGTGGAATCACATCACAGACATGAATTATGGGGATACACGTCCTTTGCCACGTCCCTAATTCAGAAAAAACAAAAAACAAAAAACAAAAAACAAAACAAACAAAAAAAAAAAACAAGCTTTTTCCTGTTCTCTACCATTTCCTGCCATGTGTAATGTAGTAAATTAATTAATGAATCTGGAGGCATTTTGCTAATACAATTTCTCTCTTGCTTGAGGTGAGAAAAAAAAAAAAGAAAGGTTTGATCAGATGCTTGTTTGAACAGGTTTCGGATTGCCTCTGGATTCTTTTGTTCCCTCTTTTTCTCCATGGAAATGCCAAAATGGTCTGTACGCATAGTGTTCTCTACTGAACATCCAGAGAAAAAAGTTTGAGGTGTATCTAAGATAGACTCCAGCAAAGGAGAATAACTGTATATTTTTTCTTAAACTCATGGTATATGGGTGATACTGCTTTTTTGATATGTAGTTTTCTCAAAACTCATCCACCCAGAATAGGGCATAGATCTTTCTTGCCCTTTGGCAATTGGGAAATCTCT
>NC_045030.1:138122743-138125241 GCF_008632895.1 Mastomys coucha | reverse complement strand
TGCGGGTTACACATTTTTTTTTTCTGTAAATACACTATAGCTGTCTTCAGACACTCCAGAAAAGGGCACCAGATCTCATTACAAATGGTTGTAAGCCACCATGTGGTTGCTGGTATTTTGAACTCAGGACCTTTGGAAGAGCAGTCAGTGCTCTTAACCGTCGAGCCATCTCGCCAGCCCCCACCTCTTTTTTTTGTTTTTTGTTTTTTTGTTTTTTGTTTGTTTGTTTGTTTTGAGACAGGGTTTCTCTGTGTAGCCCTGGCTGTTCTGGAACTCACTCTGTAGACCAGGCTGGCCTTGAACTCAGAAATCTGCCTGCCTCTGCCTCCCAAGTGCTGAGATTAAAGGCGTGAGCCACCACTGAAGCCAGGGAAATCTCTTTTCAACTGTAAGTGACAGAAGAATAAGAAAACCAAACAAGTGGTGAGGGATGGAGGGACATGGGAAGGAAAGTAGACTGGGGATGGGGGTGGGAGGAAAGGGGAACCTGATCTGGAATTGGGTGAGGGAAAAGGACTGAAGCCCTGAGGGCCAGCAGAAAAAATAGAAACAGGCAACCTCAGGAGATAGGAGGTAGGGGGGAACTCTCCAGAATGCACCAGAGACCTGGGAGGTGAGAGACTCTCAGGACTCAAAGGGAGGGACCTTAGATGAAATGCCCAACAGTAGGAAGAGTCAACTTATAGAGCCCACCTCCAGCAGGAACACAGGGCATCAAGGGAGGGGTGGGGTTGCCATCCCACAGTCACATCTTTCACCCATAATTGTTCCTGTCTGAAAGAATTACAGGGGTGGAAATGGAGAGGAACCTGAGGAAAAGAAGGTTCAGTGACAGGCCCAAAGGGGGATACAGCTCAAGGGGAGGTCCCAAGGCCTGACACTATTGGTGAGGCTATGGCATGCTCACAAAAAGGGACCAAGTATGACCACACTCCGGAAGACCCAACAAGCAGCTGAAAGAGACAGAGGCAGATATTTGCACCCAACCAATGGACAGAAGCTGCTGACCCCTGTAGTTGGATTAGGGAAAGGCTGGAAGAAGCTGAGGAGGAGGATGAACCTGTAGGAGGACCAGCAGTCTCAATTAACATGGACCCCTGAGATCTCTCAAACACTGGACTTCCAACCAGGCAGTATACACCAGCTGATATGAGGCCACCAACACATATACAGCAACAGACTGCCGGGTCTGTGTTCAATCAGAGAAGATGCACTTAACCTTCAAGAGACTGGAGGCCCCAGGGAGTTTAGGTATCTGGTTGGGTCAGGGTTGGGGAGTGGGGACATCCTCGTAGAGACAGGGTGGTGAGGAGGAAGTATGGGATGTGAACAGGGTGGGGGAATAAAATGTGGAGTGTAAATAATAAATAAATGACAAAAAAAGAAATTCAGTATCCAACTAATTGCCAAGGTTTTAACTTTCCCTTTTTCTTTATAATAAATGTCAAAACTGGAAGACCAAGTGAGTATATATGCACAAAATGAATTGGCCAAAGCTATTTATAAATTTATAGTGAAATTACCCTGATGCATCTTTAACAGCATATGGTTGCTATATTGCTGGCCCATCAGTAAATACACATATGAAATAACTTACAGAGGTGAACATATTTTAGTTGTAGAGATTGAGATTTTTATTTGTCATCTTCAAAAAGTTTTCTTAGTTCTATGAGCATTTCATATAGTGCATTTTGATTATGCTAACCCCTCCCTCACTTCTTCCAGACATTCCCTATCCTTTCAATTGTGTAACCTCTTTTTTTTAAACATATACCCGTCAAGTCTAATTGTGCTGCCCATACATTTGTGGATAGGTGGCCTTCCATGGAAGCATGGTAACCTTATAAGTAGCTACATTCTTAAAGAAAATTGACTCTCTATTCTCTCCCTCTTCGTCCTTCCTACACCTTATCTCCCCTTCATTCTTCTCCCCTCTCCTGACCAGTTCTTTCCCTCCATCCACCTCTGATGACTCTTTTATTTCCACTTCTAAGGAAGATTAAGCATTCTCCTTTGGGGCTCCTTTGTTATTCAGCTTTTTTGGTTCTGTAGATTGGAGCATGGTTATCTTGTACTTAAGGCTAATGTACAGTTTTAAGTGAGTACATATCAAATATGTCTTTCTGGATCTGGTCTACCTCACTCAGGATGATAGTTTTTCATATCATCAATTTGCTTGTGAATTTCACGCTGTCATTGTTCTTAATATCTGAGTAATATTGTGCAAATGTACCATATTTTCTTTATTCCTTCTTCAGTTGAAGGACATGGAGGTTGTTTCCAGTTTCTGGCTGTTACACATAATGCTGCTATGAACACAGTTGAACAAGTGCCTTTGTTGAAGATATTTACTGACTCTTTAAGTTGGAGGTCTTCACTCTCTTCTATACCTATTATCCTTAGATTTAGTCTTCTCATAGTGTCCTGGACTTCCTGGATGTTTTGGGTTAGGGTCTTTTTGCTTTTTGCATTTTCTTTGACTGTTCTTTCAATGTTGT
>NC_045030.1:138104875-138122112 GCF_008632895.1 Mastomys coucha | reverse complement strand
ATGAAGCCAAGTAGTCTTGGTTTCTGTTGGTAGGATTCTTGCGTTTGCCTTTCGCCATCTCTTGCTTTGTGGTGTTAGATGTTCTTAGTGTCTCTGACTAGAGCTTGTCCTATCCCTGCCACCCTGCGGCTCCCCTGGGACTCGTGGGGCCTGTGCCTCCCAGCTGGCTGCTCAGGTCTCAGAAACTCACCAGAGAGAAAATGGCAGCTCTTGCCTGAGTCTCTGGCTTAAGGCGTTCCCTGGAGGTAGGCCCTCCACTTGCAGGGAAGGGGCAGAGAAGGACGCTGATCCTCGTCTGTCACTCAGAAGCTGAGAGGATCCTGTCCCTGCTGCCCTGCGGCTCCCCTGGGACTCGTGGGACCTGTACCTCCCAGCTGGCTGCTCTGGTCTTAGAGAGATTTAGTCTATCTTGAGTTCCAATGTCTTCTGCATGCTGTCACAGCCACTGTAAGTTCATATGTGCAGACTCTCTGCTTGTCCAAAAGATGCAGTTTCCTTGTAGTCATCTACAACATCAGACTCTTACTGTTTCCCTCTCCCTCTTTTACAATGCCCCCTGAACACTGTGATAAAGATGTTTCATTTAGGGCTTAGCATTTCACAGTCCCTTATTCCCTATACCTTAAGGAGTTGTACATCTCTGTTAATCAAGATCTACTGAAAATAGAAGCTTTATTCATGAAACCTGACATTGTCTATGGGTATAACAAGAAGGCTATCAAAGTCAGTTCAATACTATGTCCAGTTAGTAGAATAACAGTAGTAGATTCTTTTCTAGGGCCAATGACCTATGTAACCACAAATTCTTTCCCTGGCACTTGCATCATTTATGGGTTTCATCTTGTAGAGAGGGACTTAATTCTTATCAGAAAGTACATGCCATTGATCTTCATGCCATTATTAAATTAGTAGGCATGCTTTGCCAGGCCAGTTGTTAATGTAGCTTTCAGGTTTCACTGTTGGATTGATGATTAAACTGAATGAGGTAACTCAGTCACAAAAGAACACACATGGTATGTACTCACTGATTAATAGATATTAGGCAAAGAACATGGAAAACCCATGGATACAATTCACAGACCACATGAAACTCAAGAGGAAGGAAGACCAAAGAGTGGATGCTTCAGTCCTACTTAGAAGGGAGAACAATATAATCGAGGGAAGTAGAGGGTGGGAGGGATTTGTGAGGAATAGAGGAGGGGGAGGGGAAAAAAGATGGGCAGAGTCGGGTATGGGAGGAAGTGGAGATGTACATAGGATCAGGAAGTTGAACAGAGGTGTGTAGCAATGGGGGATGGGGAATGGGGGTAGCAACCAGTAAGTCCCAGATGCTAGGAAAGCAAGAGCTTCCCAGGACCCCACAGAGATGATATTAGCTGAAATACCCAACAAAGGGGAGAGAGAACCTGTTGAGACCATATCCAGAGGTTAGGCATGGCCCCTGGTTGAGGGATGGGGCCACACACTCATCTCCAAAATTTTAAGCCAGAATTGTTCCTGTCTAAAAGGAAATACAGGGACAAAGAGTAGAACAGAGACTGAAGGAAAGGCCATGTAGAGAATGTCCCACTTGGGCCTCCATCCCAAATTCAGACACCAAAACCAGACACTATTGCCGATGCCAAGAATTGCTTGCTAACAGGAGACTGATACAGCTGTCTAAGAGGCTCTGCCAGATCCTGACCAATACAGATGTCAATGCTCACAGTCAACCATCTGACTGAGCAAAGGGACCCCAATGGAGGAGTTAGGGGAAGAACTGAATGAGCTGAAGGGGCCTTATCTGGCATCAATGGCAAGGGGAAGCCTTTGATCCTATGAAGGCTTGATGCCCCAGTGTGGAGGAATGCTAGGGCGGAAAGGCAGTAGTGGGTAGGTGAGTGGGGGAGCACCCTCATAGACTCAGAGTAAAGGGATATGGGATAGAGGGTTTGCAGAGAGGAAACCAGGAAAGGGGATAACATTTGAATTGTAAACAAATAAAATAATCAATTAAAAATGATTGATAGGAAAATATCCAGTAATAAAAAAAAGATTTATAATTAGTTTTCTCCTCTGATCTCTCTCTCTCCATACACACACACACACACACACACACACACACACACACACACACACATGTGCATACACACATATCTGTCCCTCTATTTGCATTGTCAAACTGAAGATCTAACCTTTTATGTATAAGAATGGAAAGAATATTGGCCAGGAGATGTTAAGATTGGAAACTGCTCTGGTAATATCTTGCCATGTGAAACACCATGAAAGGCATGAGATTAATTTTACTTGATTCATAAGGTCCAATTTGAAATTCAAAACAAAAATATTCTAGCCAGATTTCTAGATCTAGTTCATGTGCTTTCTGAATACCCATAGATTACAAACATCTCTCTGTATTGAGTTTCTACAGGGCTTTTTTCTATACTTACATACATAAATGCATATGTCCCTAGGACTGCAAGATAGATGTTTTAGTTTTAATTTCTTTTCCCAGACAGTCCATGAAAAATGGGATAAAGCTATTGTCACAAAAATTTCAGGAAACTTCTGAGAACTGCTCAATTGGATTGAAAATGTCCTGTACTACTTGGAATAGTCCTAGGATAAATGTCTTAACATGTAATATTAGATACATGTTGGGTTTGGAATGTGAAGATCAGGATCATTAAAAGAAAAAATTCATCCTGAAGAACAATGTGTTCATAACACCAACCCACAATACTTATTCTAAGCTGCATATTAGAGTGGTCATTTGTATGGATGCCTTATTGTTTAAAACATTCATTTCTTATTTGGGACACATTTTCAAGTAATTACTGTTTGCTATCATATTGTTAACTATTGGGACTTAAGTGAAGAAAACTGACTTCCTACCTTCATAGTATTTATTTTGCAATGCCAATGGAAAGTGAACAAAAAGAGTTGAAAAGGAGAAAACAGATAGAATCCCTGAGGAACAAAAGGATAATGGGTAATTACATAAGGTAGGATGCTTGAAGTTCTTTCTGAGCTATATCTTGACTTTGAGAAAGATTAGAGGTAGAGATTAAAAGAAAGTAAAGATAATAATAATAATAATAATAATAATAATAATAATCAGGGAAGGAAAAGCTTGGTGTGTTCAATGAACAGAATGAAGATGGGTATCTAGTGAAATGTTATCTGGAATGAGGTGAAAGAGATACATGAGAAGACAGAAAACAGTAGTCATCATGGAAAATCCACTTGTATGAAAACCTTTTGAGACAAACGGATATTTATTTCTGTAACTCACAGCCTATATTTTGTGAATGTGTGTATGCATGTATGGTTTGAAATAGTACTGTGCATTTCCTATTTTAACATCCACAGGCAAGAAAAGCTTCTGGTGACTTATCTCAATTGTTGCCTAGAAGGAACTTTCCATTCTAGTTTTCCATCATGATCTCCATTCCCCTGGGTCTTACAAATATCTCAACAACCAATATATTTTGTTTCCTACAGATCATGTTTTCCTCTTGGGCTGAGGTTCATGTCTTTAAAGATTGAAGTCTTTGAAAAGGCAAAACAGCATTTTTTTTTATATTAAGAGATGTCCACCACCACAATTATTCACACACACACACAGACACACACACACAGACACACACACACACACACACACACACACAAATGTAGATTTTGAAAGGATGCCAAGGAAATCGTTTAATTTTGAGCTAGCTGGTCTTGGAAAACAAAGCTTGAATGATTTTTTTTCACTAGCTTGAGAATCCTGGTGTCAGACACCCTTTGTTATTACTCCCTCTCAAAAGCGCATTGAGCACAGGAAAGATACAGGAACACATTCAGATGATTTATACTAAACACAGGGAAGTTTAGCTCTGCTTATTATTCATGGAAATAAGCATGTCAGTTATTGTGTACATGGAATTAAAGGGGGGAGGTGTCAACAATTTCTCAGGCACAGGTTAATCTTTTTATATAATTGCACCATTAACTACCTTTTGCATCTGTGAGTGGGGTTTTAAAAGGCACGTTTGGTGGAAGAGTAGACTTTCTCTTGACCTGGGAATTCCATGCTGACATATTTCCCAATGTTGCCATTTCCACAAAGGTAGCTCTAAAAAGAAGCCCCAGCTTTAAAGTTCGGGAATCTCTCCAACTTACAAAGGCTGTCACTTGGATTGCAATCTGTTAGCTGAGCTCCCAAAATAAGCATTCAAAATGTATTCGTGGTTTGCAGAGTTGGAGTTATCAGAGGAAGGAAGAGAGAAAAGAGTTAAAAAGGATGATGTGGGAAGAAGAGCTTCCACTTTAGTCCCAATCTATCATTGAAGGTTCGTAAGAAAAATCTAAATGACAAATGATGAGGTGGGTGATGGAGGTTTCTTCTGAATATTCTCTCAAGTCATCTTCATTGAGAGTCTGCCCTGGGATTTTCATTGGGAAAGAAAGAAGTTAACTATATCACATGAACAGAGGGAACACTCATCTCTCTAGAGAAGGAAGTAAGGGTTACTCTCACTAAATAACAAGTGGCACCCTGATTGAATCTACATTGGAAGGTTTTATGTGGATGTATGCTTGACAAAGCAGACATTGAACAATTAATTACTCTTGAGTTTGTGTTACATTTACCATGTATCTATCTAGGTACATTGAAAAATATAATGGTTAAAAAGACATGCCAACATACATGGACATCTACTCTACACAAAGTTCCACTCAAGCTTAGGTGATATCAGATCATAATGTTCTTCTCCAGTCTTTGGAGATAGAAGCTTCCAGAGCTGCCTGCTTGTCTGTAGAGATGGTGTTTGTAACTGGAGGGGGAATGACTCAGCCACAGGAAGCTTGCAACTGAGCTGCCTACCTCCTTTATTCATTTAAAATGCTCAGGGTATCTATTATATAAGAAACACTGGAATAGACACTAGAAATAGAAGGATGAAGATGGTATGCAGGATAATACTACTGGCCCTTACCACTGTATAAATTATGAATATAGTTGGCAAAAGATTCCATTATTTTTCTTACTACTGTGCCCAATATGAGGCAAACAAGTTAGTGAAGGAAATATTCATAGGTGTTTCTGTTCATGAATGACTGACCTAATTGTGTCTGGGCCTGTGATGAGATGGGCCTCAATGGCAGTGAGGAGTGTTTGAACGGAGCTATTCACCATATGGTAAGTATTCATAATGTAGAAAGAGTGGAGGAGACAGAAAGGAGCCAAGGTAGTCTTTGAAGACATGCTCCTAGTGAGTTATCTTATCTACCTAGGTTTTACTTACATCGTTCCAATTTTGAATCTATTGACAGATTAATCTATTAATAAAAACAAATTTATCATCTAATCACACTCCTAAAGGTCCACTTGACTCCTTGCATCAAGAAAAGTTCACTTTTACTCCTTGCATCAAGAATAAATCTTAAATACTTGAGCTTTTGGGAGGTAGGTGACACTATATAATCCAAAGGTGAACAATCAGTAAAGCATATTATTGTCATGCATAGTACCAAATATCCAAAGATCAAAAGGTCCCAAGACAAGAGACCATAGGAAAAAAAATCAAGTCACTAAGTATGGTGAATATTTAGCTCCATAAAGAAAGAAGTGAGTTCACTTTTATTTCATTATTTTATGTGCCTTGAGTATCTTCTAGGAATGCAATTGAAAAGAACTATTACAATGACCTCCTGGAAAGCATTCATTCATTTAACTGGTTCATTCTATGTCAGATCCTATGCAAGGTCTTAGTGATAAAAATGTAAATAAGATATATATGATCACTGCCCTGGAGTAGTGAACTGTATAATTAGAAATGATATGAGTGAATAAAAACATATTTATGTGGGTCACTGAAGCATCATTGTGGATAGTCCACTGAAGGACTAAGCCTACAGATGATAGTTACAGGTAAAAGGTACTGATGTCCCAAACTCTAGTGCTAAGAATGAGAATGAGGGAAAGATAAAGAGGCCTTTTAAAGTAGATTGACAAAATGTAGCAAATCATTTGAATGGTAGCATGAGAGAGGGAGGAGTGAAAGTTTAGGTCTAATGATTTCTCAACTTGTACTTCTAGTGAGTGGGTACCATCAGGAAAATAGGAAGGAATCATTTAAAAGGAGAGCCATATTTGACAACAAAGTTACGAGAGGATAGAATAAGAACTCAATTTCAGAAAAACCCACTGTTTCAACGTTGCTGCTGGACAGTAACACAGAATCATTGAGCTCATGTTCAAAAGGACATTTAGGTGCAAATGTCCAATAAGCTTGTGTTCAGGGGAAAGCTGAGGGAATCATTTAATTCAGGACTTTTTAGTTTATTTGTAATATTTATAGCTATATGACTTGATGGGATAGCCAAAGACTATACAGCAGAAAAAACTAAGGAAGCAGCAATATGTAAAAAGAGTTAAAAATAAAATAGAGGCTAAGTGAAGGACACTCAGAAAAATCTCCACTTTGGATTCTGTCTTCTGCTTGGGTGTCTCCAGGGTTTGTTCTATACCTTAATATGTTACTCTACATCATAGGTATTGAAATAAGTTGAACCAAATTCCCACTAGTAATATTGTGGAAAAGTGAGTGAATCCAAAGATGAATACTGATAAGTTTTCTAATGAATAGATTATTTTTCCTAAAATATGTCATCTCAACCATAGATAATAAGAATTGAATGCAGAATTGGGAAAGAAAAGGCTTAGGGATGGGGAGTTGTAAACACATATGACTTAGCATACAGATCAAATGTCCCTAAGATCTCACAAGATTGGAGCTTTCTTCTCACATCAGTTTGGATGGAGAGAGAGTGCATGCTTGTGTGTGTGTGTCCTTGTGTTTGAGCATATTTGCAAAGCCTATTCAACCTCTCATACTAGTTAAAGATTTTGCCTATTATACAGTTTGACAGTCTGACAGCCATCTGGATGTTTGTAAAAATGCTGTTGAATCCCTCAAGAGTTTTACACAGGTTTTGGTTGCAAAACCTCTAGTGAACATGCAAACACTTCATGCATAGCCATTGACTTGTGAGTAATTTATACCTCTTTAGCAAACTTGGGCCTTACCCAAGTTATATGCTTTTGCTGTACTTTTAGTAGCACACTATTATGCTCACATTCTAGCTTTCATTGGGTAACACTATTGTGTAGGACAAATTGTCCAAATGCATTGTTTCAATTTGGTATGGTATTACTGATATATAATGAGATGAATAGTCTTTAAGTGTTGGCTTCTATGAATTAAACATTGTGTACACCTAAGTTGGATTAAGTTTACTAGTTTCTCCAATTGTTGGTGAGTGTCCTTTCACATATCTCTTGGGATCGTTCTTCACATGTTAAGGGTCTTCTTATAAATCAATGTCTTTTATATAGTATAATATTTTGTTGTTTTCTCCTTCTTAGCACAATGGGTTTACCTTAATAATATTTAAGAAAATCTATTATGTCCCATTGATCTTTGTATCACCAACACTTGCCACATTGAAATTTGTAAATATTTGTTGACTGAAGGCATTAATTTGTTCTAAGTTCATTGACAAGGTCTTAACTTGAAGTTGACTCTTGCCTTCTTCCAATACATTCATATCTTTGATCAGAGTGATCCTTTTAAAGGTATATTTCATCTTGGCATTTTTCCTGCTTAAGAAAACCTTAAGAAGCTTTGTATTTGAATGAAATTTAAATTACTTAATGTGAACTTACTTTCTTTGGCTAGAGTAAGTTGCACTGTGCTAACTAATTAAATTCCAAATCTCTATAGTAATCTCTTTGTTTACCACTGGATCTCTGGTATAAATGGTGTAGTACAGACTTGCTTTCCAGAATCACACACACACACACACACACACACACATACACACACACACAGACAGACAGACAGAGAGAGAGAGAGACAGACAGACAGACAGACAGACAGAGACAGAGAGACAGAGACAGAGATAGGGAGAGAGAGAGATGTCAGGTTAAGACAGAGTCATAAACTGTTTTGGTAGACTTTTGAAGCTACCATCTTTTTTGTCATTATTATCTTTAATTTTAAAACCAGAAAGCAATAAAACAAACAAACAAAAAAACTATAGGCCATGTTTCCTGATTTACACAGATGCAAGAGTAAACCAACTGATTATCCAATACTAAATGGGCAGCCTTTAATATATACTTATGAGTAATATTATTCAGACTAAACATGTTATAGTTAGAACTCTATATGGATATGCATATGTTTATAAGCATTTACCATCAATTAAAAAGAGATCATGAGCTTTCCAGTCTGTCTGGGCTGGTGCCCTGAGCAGACCTTGGGCACAAACTCCACAGCCAGACCAACAACACCTAGAGGAAGCTCCACTCCCAGGTGCTTTAACAAACCCAGGATCAGAGTTGAGGAGGACACAATATCTGTCCCAACACTGGGAGTGACTGGGACCAGCAGGACCCAGGCACACAGGAACTCCACTAGCCTAGTGACACTGGTTCCTACAGGTCTGTCTAGGCCTGTACCCTAAGCAGACCTTGGGCCCAAATTTTGCAGCCAGTCCCACATCATCCAGAGGTGGCTCCTCTCCAAGGCACTCTGATAAGCCCAGGATTGGAGGATCTGAGGTGAGGAGGACAAATCTGTCCCAACACCTGGAGTAACTGGGACCTGCAGGAACCAGGCACACAGGAACTCTGCCAGCATGGTGGCTCAGGTTGCTTCAGGTCTGTCTGGGCTGGTGCTCTGAGCAGAGCTTGGGCACAAATTCTGAAGCCAGTCCCACAACACCCAGAGGATGCTCTACTCCCAGGTGCTCTACCAACCCTAGGAACACAGAATCCCAGAATCCCAGGATCACAGAGACAGCTTGACTCTGAGGAGTTCTGACACAACCAGGATCACAGGAAGGACAGGCTCCAATCAGATTTAGCAGGTAGCACTAGAGATAACCAGATGGCAGGGATTGAGAGGGGCAGGCATAAGAAAATAAGCAACACAAACCAAACTTACTTGGCATCATCAGAATCCAATTCTCCCATCATAGCAAGTCCTGGACATACACATCACACTGGAAAAGCAAGACTCATATCTAAAATCACTTGTTATGATGATGATACAAGACTTTAAGAAAGACATAAACAACTCCCTTAAAGAAATACAGGCGAACACAGGTAAATAGCTAGAAGCCATTAAAGAGGAAACACAAATTCCTTAAAGGACTATAGGAAAACACAATCAAACAGGTGAAGGAAATGAACAAAACCACCCAGAATCCACATATCCAGCCCTACAAAGGACAATAGATGGAAAACACCAACATAAGGAGGAAAACTACACCCTAGAAGATGCAAGAAAGTAATCTTTCAACAACTCCACACAAGCCTAATTCTACCTCTTACAACAAAAATAACAGGAAGTAACAATTTCTTTTGCTTCATATCTTAATATGAAAATTAATATTACCAACATATCCTAATAGATTGAAATCCAAAAATATGAGGAATTAAAAATTTGTTGACTGTCATCCATTGTCTCTCTAATTTGGTAATTGGAGAAATAGGTCCAATATTATACAATTCATATATAATTTCTGCTTGTTTGTAAGTGACAGTGTCTTGCTGTGTACAATATAATGGTCTTGAGATCTTGTTCCTCCTATCTCAGCCACTCTATTAGTAGTATCGTTTATTTCATGTTTTTACACTATACTATGGTTTTCAGAACACCTTACATATTTCAAAAGTATTTATAGAGCCAAAAGAAATGTAGACAATTAACTTGGGAGATAGCTTGTAAGAGAACAACAAAGAGTGAGACTGAATGCTTTGCTTGACATTTGTAGCTCTTGTATCAAGTTTGAAGAAGAGGACTTTATAAGTTACTCTTTCTCTGAAATGAATGCTTTTCCAAATTATCACAGCTAATGAACCAGATTCTTACCCTCACCTAATGTCTGTGCCACCCTCCAAGCAGAACCATAGTTCATTTAAACAGTTGGCAAATGACTTTATGGATAGACCATCTTAAATCCTACACCATTTCTTAAATGAATGTAACCTGTTCTCTATGGCCTGAGAATAAAGTCACTCACTCAAGTCAAATAGCTTTGAACGTAGCAGGAAGTCTGTATCCAGAAATCCTGCCTACAATTCCAGGTCTTTGGCACAGCAGATCTGTCAACTCTCAGCTTAGCTACTATGGAGGTAAAATCCTTTGGTGATGTGAGGGTCATTGAAGTACAGCCTTATTACAATGAAACCCAATGTCTAAGAATTGTTCTTATTTTGGGCTTGTACCACAGTAAGAGCCAATATTTTAAGCTCTACTAAATACAAAACAAACAAACAAACAAACTTCATATATTTATGTTCATTTAAAAATACTAGTAGTGATGTATTATTTTAAAATATACAATTAATATGTTTGGAGTTATTTAAAATTTATATTGAGAAAAACATATGTATTTTCACTATTGCTGTAGACAAGCATCTACATAAGACTTAAATTGATTGTTATTTTATATCAAATAACTTTTATAATACTCAAAAAAAGAGGAACTAAAAAAAGATAATCAATTTGAAATAAGGCAAGGAAGGTTATATGTGAGCATTTGGATATAAGAAAGGGAAGGGAGAAATTAGATAATTATTTTATAATCTCTCAAAACTGAAGGAAAAAGTGAGATACTGAAACATAGCTATTAATATGATGCTTTTAGGGTAAAACTTAGGAAATAACTTTTAGTAGGGCAAAGGCTTCATGAATGTAGTCAGAGCCTGTATAGAAAATGTTTCAGAGCAATGCCTTTCTTTCTCCATATGTAAGAACATAAAGTATCATGATAGAATCAGATCAAAAAATGGCTCTTCTCCAGGAATGGAATCTCCCAGTACCTTGCTACTTATTCTTTTACTTTTGCTTTTCATATACCTAATAAACACATGTATTAAAAACTAAAAGGACCCTCTATAAACTGAATTGCAGAACCCCTTAAGACCATACATTACAACCAAGGTGGTTTGCTTCTAAGAAGAGTTGAGTACATGCAATTTAAAAAGGTAGTATTCAGAGTAAGCAAACTTAAGGACAGAAATGACATGATCATCTTAATAGATGTAAAAGGCATTTGACAAAGTTCAACATGATCATAATAAAAATACTGAAAGAATTAGTTATAGGAGGAACATATCTCAGAACAGTAAAGATTATATATGATGAATTCATAGCCAATATAATACTAAATGGGGAAAACCTGAGAACATTTCATAGAAAACCTGGAATATCAGAAGAGTTCTTACTCCATCCACTCTTATTCAATGTGGTCCTATAAGGTGAAGAAATAAAGGAGGTGAAAACTAAAGGAAGAAGGGAAATTATCCCTCCTTATAGATAATGTGATCTTCCATCTAGAAGATCCAGCAGACCCTTGCAGAAAATTTGCACAACTGGTTTTTACTTTCTGCAAAAGAGCAGGGTAATTAGGAACCATCTTACAAATATGTGGCATCTGTACTCTCTCTCTCTGTCTGTGTGTGTGCATGTCTAGGAATTTCCTTCAAATTCAAACCTTACTTCCTGGAGGGAGGTTCTTTAAAATTTAAGAAGCAAATGAGACTTCTAGGGCTTAGGATGTAAACAACTCAGAAGTGTCAGAAAGATCCTAAAAATGTCAAGGTTCCCACTGTTCTTTCTCAAGGTTATATAATCAGCAAGAACAACTAGAAAAAGGTAACTCTCCAACATGTCAAACTCCCTTTAAGTTGTACAGAAAGTTTCATGTATGGACTTCCTCCATGCTGTGATGGATATGTGATGTGTCTTTATGTCAGTTGTGCTCTCATCACTAACCCCAATAAACTCACAGGCACACTAAGTTAGACTTGGGGGAAATAATTTCTTTGGTTTGTTGTTGGTGTACTCTGGTTTGAGTAGACATTTGCTTACATTTCTCAATGGAAATGTTAGTGTGTGTTTTTTCTTTTTCTTTTGCATCTGGTTTCACTTAGTTTTGCTATCAGTTAAGCAAAAGAATTTTTTTTTTAAATGGGAGTTGTTGAGACAGGGTTTCTTTGTGTAACGTTGGCTATCCTGGAACTAGCTCCATAGATTAGGCTGGCCTCGAACTCACAGAGATCCATCTGCCTCTGCCTTTAGCTCCCTAGTACTGGGATGAAAGGTGCACACACCACCATCCAGGTAACAATTGGTTTTGTATGATTATTTTATATATCTGTACACATATAGTGTTATTTGATCACATTCCTTATCATCGTGTTCTTTTACTTTCCACCCCTACCTGCTGCTTTATTTCCCTCTAAAGATTTTCTTCCTCCTTTCAACATTGTTTTTCATCTAGAGTCTGCATGTAAGACACAAAGCCATATTTGACATTCAGAATATTGCCTACTTTGCTTACCATGATCACTTTCGGTTCCAAAAATAGAAACAAAATTACGCCCTTACAGAAACACAGAGAGAATTGTTGTCCTAGTTTGCTTCCAATTGTCATGATAAACACCATGATGTAAAGCAAAGTAGGGGAAAAAAAGGTTTATTTCATCTTAGAACATGCAACTCACCATAAAGGGAAGTCAAAGAATTCAAGTTAGGAATATGGGGGCAAGGTTTAAAGCACAGGCCATAGCATAACTTTTTTTTTTTCTTTCTTTTTTTTTTTCATGGCTTTCTCTCTGTAGCTTGCTTGTCCTGATTTCTTATACAACCCAGGAGCACTTGCCAAGGAGTGGCATCACAGAGGGTAGATTAGTCACTGCCACACCAATCATTATTCAAGCAAATGTCCCACAGTTAAGGCTCTCTCTTTCCAGATGACTAGCTTGTGTCAAGTTGAAACAAACAAACAAACATACATACATACATCACAACTGTGTTTCCAGTTTTAAAGGTAAAGGAGTCCTTAAAAGTCTAGAAGGGATCCTCTGACCCATTTGTTTGATTATTTCACAAACCTGGATAGATATTTGAATCACTGGAAGAATTTAATTAAGATTTAGAAAGATGATACCATGTATGTATACTTAAAAAAAAAAACCTCAGATTATTTTTACATAGTCATTTAACTCCTGATTCCCATAGGCCATCATCTGAGTATCATCACTGCACTGTAAACATTACACTTTTATATTTGGCAGAAGTTATTATTTCTTAGAGGAGGGAAGATTCAGTGTCTAAGCTTGTCTCCTGTAAAGTATATACTCTTAATCTTAAGTTTTAAAACCAATTCCTCCTTGGTTTTAAATTGAGGCATAACAAAATTTTATGTTTTTAGTAGTCTAAGTTGTAATATTCTGGGAAATCATATTTAGGCACATAGGAGACTCCAAAAACATTCTGGGAAAGACATGACAGTTCTGTACTAAAATAAAGTGTTTATTTTACACTCTTAAACTCAAAGGTATCACTTGTAGTTAGAAAGGCTTTTCTTAATTATTGAAAGATATGAATAAGCATTGCCCTAATAGTTCCAAAATTTAATTATTTCCCATTTCTCTCAGCAACCCAAATAGTCCAAAAGGACTTGACATATTCTGGGGTCAATTTTTTCTAATATGATTTCTTGAACTGAGGTCATAAATATTAATAGTGATATATTTATTATATATGTAGTTTATAGACCAATATTTTATGATTTATGAAAAATATTCTGGTGTATTAATACTATAAAACCTCTCTTAGGCTAATGGACTTTCCATTGTAAAGTGCATTTAACAGAGATGCATATTTTAAGACATCATGTAGATTTATGTTGTGCATAATACTGATAAAAGATTTGGAAAGCCGTCTGTTTTCAGTTTTCATCTATCTTTGTTAGACCAACCATGAACAAATAATATGAGCATGATATCTTTCCCTATAGGAACATCTTTTTATATCTTGTGAATCACTATTTGAAAAAAATGTTTTTTTGTTTTTTTTTTAACTGAAGTATTAGTAAAAGGTTTCTTGTACCAATGCAAAAGAACACTTGTATTTAGGGATCATTTATGCTGTATACAAGAGGCTATTTATACCTTTACTCTAGGTCAGAAAGGAAAAGTAAACCTTTCATTTTTAAAAGTCTTCATATATGTATTCAGTAATGACCAGTGACATTTGTAATCCTTTCTTCTCAAAGTAGCCCTGAAATAGAATTAAATGAATTCTAATGTCTATTGCCTTAGGAGACTAAATAGACATTTTTTCCCAAGTGCTCTGCCATTAACTGGATTTTATATCTTTCCATTACTTGATTAAATTCCTTAACTCTCCCTTTCTTCAGCAATAAAGCATAAATAACAACAGTTGTGTTATCTCTATCATGGTGCTATTGAGAGTCTCCTACAATAAAAATACATAGAGGATACTTATATCTTGGCTTAGTGGAAAGGAATGAATAGTGACATAGGGCAAGTAAAGTGAGAGTTATGGAAGAAAAAGAGAGCTATTCCAGTACTAGAGTCTTCAAAGATTCACATAAGGTACCATGATGTCATTGGACTGGTGAGGAAATATGCAAGTTAGAGCTCAGCCTTCACAAATGTCTTAGCACATCCATTTGGACAGAACACCAAGCTTGGAATTAAGGATACCTGGAGCACAGGTACGAGGAATGCATGCCTGGTGTTTCAGCTCTCATCACCATGCTACCCCATGTCACCACCACCAATCCTTGTCCATGGGACAAATTGTTCATCAAATGTTTCCAGCCATGCTGCCATTCTCTCACCACACTGATCACTTTAATATGCCTCATTAACCTACTCGTTCATTTTGATGATCATTTATCCAGCATGAGTATATCAGGAAAATCCCATTATACCTTTCCCATCCAAGTTCTTCTCATTCAAGTGAGGACTTTGAAAGGAGGTCATAATGGAGATTCATGCCCCTAGGTATCTGCTAAAGCGAGATGCCTTAGCTGATTAAACGAAGAGACTCTTTCAGGCTGTCAGTTACGTTTCTAACCTTTGGCCTTTGGTTGAAAATCTGCTCGCAGTCATTGATACTATTTCATTAGGTATCCTTGGTAACAGTAGGACAAAGGACCTTTCTAAGACCTTGTTTTGGAAACAGTTTTCCATTTTCTGCTGGCATGCAATGGTCATCATTATAATCTAATACTGGCTGTCACTTGTATTCCCAAAATGGTATGCATTATACATTACTGTTACCCTTACAAGACAACTGTGAACCCAGAGGCTATGTATTTTATTATATCAATTACATATAATGTATAACAAGGTGCCCCAAGTGTCAGTGGCACACAGCATTGCACCATTATTTGCACAATGCAATTGGGCCAGATAGCTGTGAACACTGTAATTTGGATCTTTAGCCCCTAAAGTCTTATAAATCTACAAATAAGTTGACCAGCAAGAACAGAGTCACCTCCGGGTTTCATTGGGACAGGATTTGGTTATTGGCAGGATTAGTCATCTTGAGATCTATTGATCTTGAGGCTCAGCCCCTTACTAGCTGTTGGGGTAAAGACATTATTGTACTTGGCTTTAGTCTTTAGTTTGACACACCTAGGAAGTGGGAACCTCAGTTGATGAGTTGCTTCCATCAGATTGGCCTGTGGATATGACTGTGGGACATTATTTACTAGACATAGGAGGGCCCAGCTCACTGTGAGAGGTTCCATCTCTGGACTAGTGGTCTTCGGTGGTATAAAAAAGGAGACTGAGAAAGCCAGAGGATGGCACTAAGCAGTTTTTCTCCAAGATTTCCACTTCAGTTCCTGTTTCCAAGTCCCTCATTGAGTTTCTATATTGGCTTCCCTTGGTGCTGGACTACAATCTGTAAGACAAACAAATTCTTTCCTCTTCAAGTTGTTTCTGGCCAAGGTGTTTAATAGCACTAAAAAGCAAACTAGAACCCATGCCTCTGTTCTTTGCCATGTGGGCCATTCCATGGAACATGGAGAATACTTTCATCAGTGTGAGAAAGCAAAAGAGAGCAAAAGAAAGGAGGCATAGAAATGGGTCAAAGCTGACACTTCTACGAATTAAATGTTGGAAATCAGACACTGTTTTGTACTTTCTCTTAATTTTTATTTAAAAGCATGTTATTTTGTAAATCTGGCCAAGATCTTATAGTTGGGGAACTCACAGGCCCCAGAGGTAGTGCTACTATTATTAGTTTTGGTAAATAAAATAATATGCAGCTATCCTTTAACACTGGTATATTAACACACCTCTCAGACTTCAGCCAAGAAGGTTCCTTTTGGAAGATGTGATCATTAACATGAAAAAATTTTAACAGGCCAAATGAAAAAGAATACATGTTTGTGAGCTCAGTCACAAATAGGATATCCACATACCCCACCACCCCACATGAGGAGTACATGGGAAACTCAAACTGGAACCAATTCAATATTAAATAAAACAAGATATAACATTCAGAAATAGGGAAGTATGTGTGGATCTGCAAGGAGTGTGGGAATGAATATGATCAATATATTGTGTGCAATCCTTCAAATTAATAAAATGTTACATTAACTTTGTTTTATTTTAAAAATTAGCTTAAAAAGTAGAAAGATCTCACAAAAAGAATTTTCATATTTAATTTTGGTTGATTTTCATTCCGCACACTTATTTCTGTGTCTCCACTTATCCATTGCACCATTAGACTCCTATACAGAGTCTTCTATTTTGCTGTATGGCCTTCCTTACCTTATCTCTAAAAGCCCTCTTTTGTAGACTCATACTCTCCCTTCTAGTTGCCTGAGCTTTCCAATATTCACTTCCAGCATGATAAGTATATCTAACCAAAGATAGTATCTCTATATAAAAGAGAAACATGGCATCTGCCTTTTGAGGTCTATATTACCCCAATATAATGTTTTCTAGTCCCACCCATTTTCTACAAATATAGTTTTTATCTTCCCTTGCTGCTGAATATATTTTATTATATATATAATATGATATAATGTAATATATGTGTATAACATATATGTATACATATATATATATATACATTATGCTTTCATTATCTATTTATCAGTTTAAGAACATCTAGGCCAATAACCCTATTAAAATATGGGGTACAGAGCTAAACAAAGAATTCTCAACTGATGAATACCGAATGGCTGAGAAGCACCTAAAGAAATGTTCAACATCCTTAGTCATCAGGGAAATGCAAATCAAAACAACCCTGAGATTCCAACTCACACCAGTCAGATTGGCTAGGATAAAAGACTCAGGTGAGAGCAGATGCTGGAGAGGTTGTGGAGAAAGAAGAACATTACTTCATTGCTGGTGGGAT
>NC_045030.1:138102755-138103187 GCF_008632895.1 Mastomys coucha | reverse complement strand
ACATCTGTCCCAACACTGGAAGTAACTGGGACCTGCGGGACCAGGCACACAGGAACTCCACCAGCAGAGTGGCTTGGGTTCCTTCCGGTATCTCTTGGTTGGTGACCTGAGTGGACCTTGGGCACAAGCTCTGCAGCCAGTCCAACAACACCCAGAGGAAGCTCCACTCCCAGGTGCTCTAACAAGTCCAGGGTCACAGGATCCCAGAATTACAGGGTCACAGAGACTGCCTGACTCTGAGGAGTTCTGACACAACCAGGATCACAGGAAGGACTGACTCCAGTCAGATTGAGCAAGGGTAGGTGGCACTAGAACTAGATGGCAGGGAGCAAGTGTAAGAAAATAAACAACACAAACCAAGGTTATTTGGCATCATCAGAACAAAATTCTCCCAGCATAGCCTGTCCTGGACACACCATCACACCGGAAAAG
>NC_045030.1:138102068-138102745 GCF_008632895.1 Mastomys coucha | reverse complement strand
AGCCCAGGCTACTATACCCAGCAAAACTCTAATTTATCATAGATAGAGAAAACAAGATATTCCATGACAAAACAATATTTACATAGAATCTTTCTACAAATCCAGCCCTACAAAGGATAATAGATGGAAAACATCAACTTAAGGAGAAAAACTACACCCGAGAAGAAGCAAGAAAATAATCTTTCAACAAATCCACACAAATCTAATTCCATCTCTTACAACTAAAACAACAGGAAGTAACAATTACCTTTTCTTAATATCTTAATATGAAAATTAATATTACCAACATATCCTAATAAGATTGAAATCCAAAAATATGAGGAATTAGAAGTTTGTTAATTGTCATCCAATGGTCTCTCTAATTTGGTAATTGGAGAAATAGGTCCAATATTGTACAATCTCTATATATACTTCAGCTTGTTTGTGACAGTGTCTTGCTGTGTACAACATGAGGGTCTTGAAATCTTACTTCTTCTATCTCAGCCTCTCTATTAGTAGTATTGTTTATTTCATGTTTTTACACTATACTATGGTTTTCAGAACAGCTTATATATTTCAAAAGTATTTATATACCCAAATGAGACATAGACAATTAACTTGGGAAGTGGGTTGTAGGAAAGAGAACAACAAAGAGTGAGACTGAATGCTTTGCTTGACATTTGTAACTCTTGTATCAA
>NC_045030.1:138091601-138101857 GCF_008632895.1 Mastomys coucha | reverse complement strand
TGTGGCCTGAGAATAAAGTCACTCACTCAAGTTTTGACCATAGCAGGAAGTCTGTATCCAAAAATTGTACCTATAATTCATTCCTTGGCACAGCAGAACTGCCAACTTTCAGCTTAGCTACGACGGAGGTAAAATCCTTTGGTGATGTGAGGGTCATTGAAGTACAGCCTTATTACAATGAAACCCAATGTCTAAAAATTGTTCTTATTTTGGGCTTGTACCACAGTAAGAGCCAATATTTTAAGCTGTACTAAATACAAAACAAAGAAACAAAAAGACTTTATATATTTATGTTCATTTAAGAAAATATTAGTAGTGATGTATTATTTTGAAATATACAGTTAATATGTTTGGAGTTATTTGAAATTTATACTGAGAAAAATGTATGTATTTTCAGTATTGCTGTAGACTGAGAAAAATGTATGTATTTTCAGTATTGCTGTAGACAAGCATCTACATAACACTGTTAAATTGATTGTAGTTGTATATCAAACAACTTTTATAATACTCATTTTTATTGTTATAATATTTTATAAATTTTAAGGAATATGACAAAAGATATTGTAGGTATTGAAGAGGAGGATCTCTGGGAGTAGTTGGGGTACAAAAGGGAAACAAGAATGTAATTTAATTCTATTTACTTAAAATATATTTTTAAATGTTAACAAATTCAGACAAATTGAAATCATGTAACTTTTCTCATCATAATGCAATCAAAGTTAAAAAAATATAAATACTTTAATTTGTATTCTAGCAGTTAGAAATGCTAAACATTTTAGAGTATTTATTGTCCTATATATTCCTTCTCTGGAGAACTGTCTATAGTCACGTCATTGGCCCATGAAATGGTTGGTGATTTGCTCTTCTCTCTTGGGGCCTGGATTTACTCAGTTATTCAAGAGGCAATCACGAGAGGATATAAACAGTGCATGACAGGGATCGGAAGCACAACTGAAGAATCTTGGAAATTCTGATATTTGGACTTTCTTCTTGAAAAACAAAAAACAACTAAATCCCAGGAGAATTTTGTACTACTGCTTCTTAGGGCCTTTTGTTTTGTTTTGTTTTGTTTTGTTTTAAATAGCAACTTCCTTTTAGGTAATTAACACGATCCTATTTACATCATTCACAGATGTCCTAGGTTTATGAATTTGGCAGTTTTCTTCTTTCTGTCCACAAGTTTTTGGTCTTCTGGGGTCTGCTCCTTTTGCAAGATTCTTTGTCTCTATTGTTGATCAGATGCTCTCTTAGCATGCTCTACTCTCTATTTTCTTGCTATCCCCTGGCAATTCACCCCTGTGTGACCTTTAACAACTTTTGAAAGATTACTGACACTGTTTCTTGAAATAGGGAACTTCAATTTTCTTCTGTAGCTTGTGATTCTTGATTTAAAAACAATCTATCTGTCATCTCATGAATGAGTTTTATGTCACTCACCCTAAATTCTTATACCAGAGGTGCATGTATTTCCTATTCTTTAATCACAAAATGTTTGCTTTTCCACCTGCCAGGGAAAGGCTATCCCCAAAGGATAACTTGCCTATTTGACAAGAGCCAGATCTGACACCTGTCATTTATTTGAAGAAGTCAAATTTAAATTGTTTCCTCAAGAAATGGACCATCTCCAGCATTTTCTGGAATTGGCTGTTTCTTTACAGTGGTTTTGGGTCTTTACATTATTTTATTTATTTTTTTATTTTATGTGTGTGACTGTGTGTCTACATGCATGTGTGTATTGAATGCATGCCCAGTTCGCAGAGAGGCCAGAGAAGTTATCCAAAACCCTCAGGACTGGAGGGACAGATGATTTTGAGCAGTCCTGTAGGTGCTGAGAATCTAGTTCAGGACCTCTGCAACATTAGCCATTACCCTTAATTGTTGAGCCATCTCTCTAATCTACAAAGTTAGTTTTCTGTTCACCATAAACCAGACAATAAACTAACACCATTATATCTCTATATGGAGCTACACATTATTCTAGGTGCTTAGAGAAACAAGAAATAGGACTGCAATCAGTGTCCCAGTAGCTGGTGGTTTCTTTGAGATAGGACTGATTTGAATGAATCAAATATAAGACATAAGTTTAAACCAGGTTGTGAATGCCTGTTGAATTTTTCCACAAATTCTCTGGACCTGATTTCATAAGCAGAGGTAAAAGAGGAGAAAACAGTGTGAAGGCAAATGTGGAACCAAACAAAAAGTCTGGTAATATTTTTTTTCACTTGGCTTTTACTAATGTCTTTTCATGTAAAACAAATCTTCTCATTGGCAGGTAACATAAAGTGCTTGGCTTTTTCTATGATTCTTATCCATCTGGAAAGTCCGTTTTCTGATTACATATTGGCCAAGTCTGTATTCTGCTCATTTTATGTTCTTTCTCTGCCATTTGTCTAGTATATATGTGTTTTGAATTTGACTGTTAGTACAAGGTCAGATTTAAAATTTGCCCTATGCTTTCTGTACTGTTTGTTGTTCATCTGTCTGTATTCTGACAGTAGTTTTATAAACACTTGTAATTTTCTTCTATCACAAAGCCCTATGTTCAGTGCTGTAAGTTAGACACTAAAATGAGTAAGACATGGATCATCCCTTCGATGAGTTCATAGTCCACAGGGCTTTGAAGATAAAGATGACCATACCAGTAATACATACATGCCAAATTGGCAATAAGCTGGAGAATGTTAAAGCATACTAGTGTGAGCATTTTGAAATGTGTTTGCCTGTATTTCTTTTTATGTGATTTTTTTTGTCCTGCTTGGTGATTTCATTACCTCCATTATTTAACAGTAGTAACCAATTAATCTCTGCAATGCTTAGATTGTCGCTTCATCAGAAATTGATGGTGTAGGTTCTGTTCCAGTCTCCAAAGGGCTTTGGTAGTGATGGAGGATGAAGTTTGGGAAGTAGCTAAGACAAAAGTTTTCTTCTTGACCAGACAATGTCTGACCTTCTGCCTGGGATTTGTGTGCAGTACAATTGGTGGAAAATAACAACTAAACCAAATCTTTGGCACCAGTGTTTTGTAAAACCTTTCATTAAAAGGCATTCCTTTTATCCATGTAAGACTGAGAATTGAAGTCTCATCAGAATAAATAGTTTCTTAATCCATCAGAAAATAGACTCTTTTCTGCTGACATTTAGGTCATAATGAAAATGTGATAAGTCACCAGCCAGGAAGCAAAGCCTGGCTGTGCTGTGTTGATAACAGTGCCATACAATTGATGGTGTGTGGTGCTGGAAAACAAGACCTGCAAATACAGCTCAAACTTGGCATTATGACAATAAAAGGAAATTTCAGGATATATTCCTATCAATAAAGTGGACTCAGCTCTCTATCCAGTCTTCTCAAGCTAGTAAACATTTTTAGTAATTACTCAGGATGGGCACAGTAGTGCCTAATGAGACAATATCCATGGTCCTGATGAACAATAACAGTCACAAGACTACAAGGGTTGTAGAGTTGCTTGCTACTTTTACAAATGCAGAGAAATTCATGTTGGGTAGGAGTAGAAAAGGGCTAGGGAGATAAGAAACATCCTACCTGCTGAGTCACATTAGAAACACCCAGTGCCTGTTATAATGACTTCTTTTATAGTAGCTCTTATAATAGGTCCAGAGATTGGAATGGGGTGCACAAGTGATGCTCTTTGAAGGATAACTCCACTCTGAATCCTTGTTTTATGATTCATCACTTCTGTGGAGGTGATGGGACCTGGGAGAATGGAGCTAATAAATGAGGCAGACTAAAGTCTAATGCAATAGCTAATTTTTTTAATTAGATATTTTTTATCTACATGTCAAATGATATCTCCTTTCCCTGTTTCCCATCCAAAAAATAAATAAAATAAAATAAAATAAAATAACCCTGTTCCCTCTCCCCTCCCCCTGCTCACTAACCCACCCTCTCCTGCTTCCTGGCCCTAGCATTCCCCAAAAGAGCACACATGGTATGCACTCTCTGATAAGTAGATATTAACCCAGAAGCTCGGAATACCCAAAATACAATCCATAAACCACAAGAAACTCAAGAAGAAGGAAGATCAAAGTGTGGATACTTCATTTCTTCTTAAAAGGGGGAACAAAATACCCATGGAAGGAGTTGCAGAGACAAACTATGGAGCAGAGACTGAAGGAAGGACAATCCAGAGACTGCTCCACCTGAGAATCCTTCCCATATTCAATCATCAAATCCAGACACTATTGTGGATGCCAGCAAGTGCTGGCTGACAGGAGCTTGATATAGCAATAGCTAATTTATTCCGAGCATCAGACAATTTAAACTGGGAGGGTTATGAAAAGTCACGTGAGTAAAGTGTACCATCACAAAGGCAAGCCATGTGTTGTGGATAAGTCGAATGAGGCAAAACATGATTTTCCACAGAGGCATATAAAGAAACAACAATAGCCAGTTGTAATGAATATTCTGAACTAAATTCACTCCTATCCACTGCATCTGGGAGGAATATGAAAACAATTAAAGAACAATTTTCATGGCTTTGGTGAAACTGAGGTTGTAAGACTCTTGTTCTTAGAGTTTTCTTATAAGCACTCAGAATTCTCCTCAAACAACTCCATTTTTGGACTGTGTTCCAAGAATTATTTAATTTCTGAGGCCATGTAACGTGTAGTGTTTGAAAGTCACCCTTTTTAGTTAGTTATTTACATATCATATGGTTTCTCCTTTCCCAGTTTCCCCTCCAAAAAACAAACAAACAAAAACAATAAGAACGAACCCCGAACCCCTGTTGCCTCCCCCCTCCCCATGCTTACCACTCTACCTTCTCCCACTTATTGGCCCTGGCATTCCCCTACACTGGGGCACAGAATCTTCACGGGGAAAGTCACCTTTAACAGGTATGGAGAGAACTGTTGTGGGAGAAATTCCTGATCATTGAGCTAATTTAAAGGTCTTGTTTAAACAGTAATGTTCATCATGCCAATATGTATGGCAATGCTTCAGAAAGCCCCACTCCTACATGAACGAATTACAGGCAATGAGTGGGGTTTAAGAGGAGAATCAGTTTTCTATAGGGACAAGCCCCTGATACATTATCAAATCACAAGTGGTAAGCCCTAAAGACATGTACATATGATCCCAGTGAAATAGACTCAGTAAGTTTTCTACAATGTGTGTTGTATGCATGTGTGTAAAACAATATAAATTTTAAAAGAACAGGTTATGAATTTGAGATAGACTAGCAAGGGACACAGTGGGAGGCAGGGATGGAAAAAGATACAATACAGCACTCTTGTGGGAAAGTCACAAAATGAAAGAGGTAATTTAAAACATTCTGTTCAGCTGACTTTCCATTAACTGGCATTGCCCTACTATATTCAAAGTTCAAAGTAGGTACTTTGAACTTTCTCTGACCAAGGGGTGGCTCCAAACTCTTTTTCTAATAACCACACGCATTTCCACATTCTCCAACATAGATTCTCTCTAGTGGGGTACCCCTCTAACCTTGGAGGATATTAGATTTGAATGCACTCTACCAAATACAATGCAGGACAAACAGTGTTGAATTTCAGTTAAACAACAAATGTTATGAGAAGAGCATGCCACTCACAATAATAAAAATACTCATTTGGACATCAAATTTATTAGACATCCTGTACTTTTATTTTCTAAATCTGCCAGTCCCACATGGGTACTTTTTTAAAATGCATATTCTTGACACCTACCCCTGTTAATTATAATTTGCTATATCTGGCATAGAGAACTTTTAATTGGTTGCTACATAGCACTACTCTCTAAGACAAACCACAACCATCGTCACAAGACCAGTTGTGTCTGCTTGCAAAAGATCAGGACAGCAGGGTTTGTTGCAGTTGATATTTCCTCCTAGACTAGTGGCTCTCACGCTGTGAGTAGTGACCCCTTTGGGGGGTCTAATGACCCTTTCATAGGGGTCATATATCAGATATCCTGCATAAATATTTACATTATGATTCATAACAGAAGCAAACTTATAGTTTTAAAGTAGCAATGAAATATTTTTATGGTTGGTGGCCATCACATGTGAAACTGTATTAAAGTATTGTAGCACTCAGAAGCTTGAGAACCACTAGACTAAAAGGAGGGGAAGAAGGGGTATTGGACCCCCCAGCCTGAGTATTCAGCTACATTTTCTGGCCATTTAGATGTAATTTTACCATATATGGCCTTGGCTGTCTTGAGGTTGCAGGCTAGATTATATAGGCTGGAGAAGACTAGAAGAGGAGGTACCATATATGCAGCTATGAGGAAACCACCATTCCACCTTGTACAAAGCTCAAGTCCAAGTGGATCAAGGACCTCAAAATAAAAACAAGATACACTGAATCTAATAGAAGAGAAAGTGGGAAAGAGCCTTGAACTCATTGGCACAGGGGAAAATGTCTTAAACAGAAATGAAACTCCAATGGCTCATCATGCTCTAAGATCAAGAATTGAACATGGGACCTCCTGAAACTGCAAAGCTTCTGTAAAGCAAAAGACATAGTCAAGAAGACAAATCAGCAACCTACAGATTGGGAAAAAAATCTTCACCAACTCCACATCTGATAGAGGGCTAATATCCAAAATATATGAAGAACTCAAGAAGCTAATCACCCAAAAACCAAACAACCCAATCAAAAAATGGAGTATACAACTAATCCAAGATTTCACAACTGAGGAATCTCCAATGGCTGAAAAGCATCTAAAGAAGTGTTCAAATTCCTTAGTGATCAGAGAAATGCAAATCAAAATGACTCTGAGATTCTACATTACATCAATCAGAATGGCTAAGATCAAAACCTCAGGTGACTGCACATGTTGGAGAGGATATGGAGAAAGAGGAATACTCCTCCATTGCTGGTGGGATTGCAAACTGGTACAACCACTCTGAAAATCAATCTGGAAGTTCCTCAGGAAAATTGGAAATAAATCTACCTGAAGATCCAACAATACCACTCTTGGGAATATACCCAATAGATGCCCCACCATGGCACAGGGGTACTTGTTCCATCCACTATGTTTATAACAAACTTATTTGTGATAGCCAGAAACTGGAAACAACCCAGATGTCCCATGACAGAAGAATGGATACAGAAAATGTGGTTCATTTATACAATGGACTACTACTCAGCTATTAAGAATGGGGACATCCTGAGTTTTGCAGGCAAATGGATGGAACTAGAAAATATCATCCTGAGTGAGGTAACTCAGACCCCAAAGTACATGCATGGTATGGTACTCACTAATAAATGGATATTAGCCAACAAAAAGTACAGAATACCCAGGATACAGTCCACAGAACTCAAAAGGTTTAACAACCAAAGGGCCCAAGTAAGGATGTCTCAATCCCACTTGGAAGGGAGAAGAAATCAATCACCAGAGCAGGGAGAGAGGGAGAATCCTGGGTAGGAAAGGGGCGAGGGGGTTACAAGGGCATGGGGAAGAGGGAAAAATGATCAGTATTGGGTGGGGGGAAAGGACTGAAGTCCTGAGAGCCAGCAGAAAGGGTGGAAACAGGCAACCTAGGGAGGTAGGAAGTTGGGGGGACTCTCCAGAATGCACCAGAGATCTGAGAGATGAGAGACTCTCAGGACTCAAAGAGAGGGACTGTAGATGAAATACCTGACAGTAGGGAGAGGGAACTTATAGAGGCCACCTCCAGCAGGAAGATAGGGCATCAAATGAGGAAGGGGGCATCCCACAGTCGCAACTCTGACCCATAGTTTTTCCTGTCTGAAAGAATTACAGGGATGGAAAAGGAGAGGAGCCTGAGGAAAAGAAGGTCCAGTGATAGGCCCAAAGTGGGATCCACCTCAAGGGGAAGTTCCAAGGCCTAACACTATTACTGAGGCCATGGAGTGCTCACAAAAAAAGACTTAGCATGAGCAAACTCTGGAAGACCCAACAAGCAGCTGAAAGAGTCAGAGGTAGATAGTTGCACCCAACCGATGGACAGAAGCAGCTGACCTCTTTTGTTGAATTAGGGAAAGACTGAAAGAAGCTGAGGAGGAGGGTGACCCTGCAGGAAGACCAGCAGTCTCAATTAGTCTGGACCCCTGATATCTCTCAAACACTGGACCACCAACTAGGCAGCATACACCAGCTGATATGAGGCCCCCAACACACATACAGAAGAGGCCTTCCAGGTCTGTGTTCATTCAGAAATGGTGTATTTAACCCTCAAGAGACTGGAGGCCCCAGGGAGTTTAGAGGTCAGGTGGCATGGGGGGTGGGGACATCTACATACAGGCAAGGGGTGGGGAGGTGGTGTGGGATGTGGAGAAGTAGGAGGGTAGATGGGATGAGGGAATAAAATACGGAGTGTAAAATCCATCAATCAATAAAATTATTGTGAAAAAATCTTTAGGGACAGTCAGTAACAAGAGCCTTCTTGCTCTCCAAATCATAGCAACAGTAGCTATGTTGCTGAGCAAGAGATATATTGGTGAGGATTGTATAGGTTCTTGTGTATATGTTGAGGTATGTGAGAGATATTAGCAAATTGAACTCTTCTAGGTAGACATAGGCAAGTTCAAGAAAAATACGTAGCCAGTTATTTATTATTATTAATGTGAATAATATCTGATAATACTGTTAATTAAGTAGCTTAAGCAGGATGCCTCCCTCCAATACACACATACACTCACACACACATATGCATGCAGGATCACATACACACGCACATTTATTAAATGGAACTCCATATATGTCACCTCTGCTCCCTGGAAATAGGCCCTGACTTAGAGGAAGTGTTCTTTAATTGCGGTGTCTGAATGAGGCACTTTCTTATGTATATTCCAGTGGATACTTCAGTTCAGGTAAGTGTAATTGGCAGAGTGACGTCCAGTTATTTGAGGGCTGTTGCAACTAGAGGTTCAGCTGAAACTACAGAACTTGACAGCAGCAAGCTACAAGCCTGAGAGATAAAACTATTCTAGAAAGGTTGAGGGTATTGTTTGGAAGATACAGAACAACATGTGAAGAAAATTGATGAAGTTAATCAGTGCTTGTTTGGCTTTTGGCTTGCTATTTTTCTATACAAAGAAGAAGGTGTTGCATTGGAAAAGACTCATTTTTAAAAAGTTGCATCCATCATTACAACTATCCTTTTATTGAATGAATATTTAATGCGTGTCTACTATATGTCAACTACTATTTAAAATCAGTAACAGAAACATGAATAAAAATGTATGGCTTTTATGAAGCTTATTTTGAGTATATATACATACATATGTACTTACATACATTCATACACACACACCCACACACACACACATATGTGATGTAGAAGCCTAGGATTTGGAGTCACTGGTATGGATCAAGACCATAAACCACTAAGCCATTGAAACCACCATATGCAATAAATTTGGGCTTAGTAGTGGTCTAAATTCATCAACCAAGGTCCAAATTAAGAAACTGATGTAACCATCCCTATTTATATGTTTTATTCCTTCATAGCTTATGGGTCAACACTGACTTTTTCCTCAAAGTCTGCCTTTTGTTGCACTGCCTCCACAAAGCCTTCTTCAAAGCAACTGCTCAATAAAATATTCTATCTCCTAAATCCACAGTTTTATACTTGATTATGCAGAGTCTCAGTTCATAGTAATTTTTTTTTATCTCTAACATCTTTTCACCCTTATTGAAAAGAAGCAGCAAGTGTGGGGGTAGTAACTAATAGGATAAAGACAGTGTTAAGTCTGGTTTTTTATCCTAAGTCTAGGAAATGAGGCAAGAAAGGAAGCAAATGAGGAGTGCCTTCGAATCTGACCAGCTTAAGGAGAAAATAAGTTGTTGAAAATATGTTATTTGATGCTTTTTAGTTCATGTAATTTCTGAAAAAGTTAAAGAACCCAAACTGGAGATAGTACAATGAAAAAAATAAAATTCAATAGCCAGAAAGAATGCTCAGTGGGTAAGAATGTTTGTTCTATAAGCATAAGAACATTAGTTTGAATATACAGCGGAAATAAAGCGGAATATATAAGAGGAAAAAAATAGTCATGGTTGTGAGTGTTTGTAACTTCAACGTTGGGGGACAGAGACCCAGGAGCTTGCTGGGAAGTCATCCTAGCAAAAAAAATGATGAGCTTCAGACACAATGGGAGATCCTGTCTCAAGGGAAAAAGAAGGCAGAGATGCACAGGCCCCATGAGTCTCAGGGGACTTGCAGGGTGGCAGGGACAGGACAAGCTCTAGTCAGAGATACTAAGAACATCTAACACCAAAAATCAAGAGACGGTGAAAGGCAAATGCAAGAATCCTACCAACAGAAACC
>NC_045030.1:138089963-138090376 GCF_008632895.1 Mastomys coucha | reverse complement strand
CTAATATCCAATGTATACAAAGAACTCAAGAAGTTAGACTCCAGAGAACCAAATAACCCTATTAATAATGGGGTACAGAGCTAAACAAAGAATTCTCAATTGATGAACACCAAATGGCTAAAGAAATGTTTGACATCCTTAATCATCAGGGAAATGCAAATCAAAACAACCCTGAGACTCCACCTCACACCAGTCAGAATGGCCAGGATAAAAAGCTCAGGTGACAGCAGATTCTGGAGAGGTTGTGGAGAAAGAGGAACATTACTTCATTGCTGGTGGGATTGCAAACTGGTACAACCACTCTGGAAATCAGTTTGGTGGTTCCTCAGTAAATTGGAAGTAATTGAGGACCCAGCTATACCACTCCTGGGTATATACCCAAAAGATACTGCAACATGTAATAAGGACACATG
>NC_045030.1:138088104-138088760 GCF_008632895.1 Mastomys coucha | reverse complement strand
GGCCCTGTGAAGGTTCTGTGCTCCAGTGTAGGGGAATGCCAGGGCCAATAAGTGGGAGAGGGTGGGGTTGCAAGCATGTGGAGGGGGGAGGCAACAGGGGTTTGTTCTTGTTGTTTTTGTTTGTTTGTTTGTTTTTTGGAGTGGAAACTGGGAAAGGAGAAATTTACGTGTAAATAAAGAAAATATCTAAGAAGAAGAAGAAGAAGAAGAAGAAGAAGAAGAAGAAGAAGAAGAAGAAGAAGAAGAAGAAGAAGAAGAAGAAGAAGGCAGAGATGGATAGAGTGAGACACCCAAAAAATCCTCCTTTGGCCTGCATGTACAGAGATTCACACTGATATACTCAGTATATGCAGTGTGTGCGCACAAACACACACCCTACTCATGATTACAAGGCAGAAAATAAGGTATTACTCACTGCTAGAAAGCATTTAGATTGTAGTCTGAACTGTGAGAGAAGTAAAGGCAGATTCTGACTTGAGGGAGGTGGCCTGTGGCTACATTAATCTTGTCGGTGCTAGGATGTGGTCTGGAACTCATAGCTAGGCCTTAACGTTCTCTATCTTCTTCTGTGCCCCAGTGTAGGGGAATGCCAGGGCCAATAAGTGGGAGAGGGTAGGGTGGCCAGCATGGGGAGTGGGGAGGCAACAGGGGTTTGT
>NC_045030.1:138085276-138088094 GCF_008632895.1 Mastomys coucha | reverse complement strand
CTAACTTTCACCAGTCTCAATGGATAGCTCTAGCCTCTGAGTGATCTTTTTTTCTTTCCTATAAAATGGGAATGACAAATTGTAGTTACCGATAATTCTAGAACTGAGAGAGAGATTATAGTCAGTGTTTGGAGTACTTCCCGAGAACAAGTGCTTAATAAATTTTCCTTATCTTTGTGATAAAAAAAATCTCTATCTTCAAATGAACATCTTAGGTCATCAGTATCAGATATACATATAACATAGAAAGGAGCTAACATCCCATCTTTTCTGGCTTCATCCATGTAATTGCTGTTTTCTTACTAAGTACAAGTATTGGGCCAGTATTCTTGCCCTGTGGGTAGTTTTTATTAAGGTATCCAATTATGTTTGCTCTCTGATAGCACACATTGCAAAGTGAATCCTGCATAATTCTTTAAATACTCTCCAAATTTATCTAAAATATCCTCAAATTCTTATAGTAATGAGGGCTAAACCCAAGTCTTTCTGCTTACCCATATTTGTCTCTGACAGTTTTAGATGGGTGGCAATAACAACTTCCCATACCACTTTCATGTACATGAAATACTACCACAACCGATGCCTCTGAAACTCACTGGCACTGTCTCTGTCTTGGCCAAACTAAAGTCCATATATTTTCTGCTATTCTGTACCAGGAATTCCCAGCTCAAGCTTTAGAAAGTTGCCTTTGATTGAAGAGACATAGGCTAAACGCATATTCTTTATCTGTAGAGAGTTTCAGAAAGCACTTGTCTAGTTTCTTTGATGGGTTTGGGATTTCTCAGGGGAAGAATTTCTGAAATATTAGGTGTATTTTCAAAAATGCTGAGAAGTCCTAGGAGATACTAAGTTTCTACAGAGGTCTCCAACGATCTCTTTTTAGTGGTTTGTTATGCACCTCTCATTCAGCTTCTGTGAATACTGATATTAAAAGATCACATCTCTGAACTCTCCATAGAATCGCCCTTAGGTCACTAAAGCAGACTCCCTGAAGATATCAAATTCCTAAGTAGTCTATAGACAATGACTGATTACAGAAGAGGTACAACATCTCCATTTCTGTCAAGGAAGGCCAGATTCTTTAGAGCAATTTACATACCAAGAATTAAACTTTACCCAAATTACACTTTTACTTAGGCTCCTTCTCTTGCTTTCATCATTCCCTCACAGAATTCCCTTACAGAGAACATGTTCCTAACAAGGCACTTATGCAAAATATTCTGTTTAAAAACTGTATATTGAAAATTATAAAATGTTGAAGTAAGAAATTTAAAAAGACACAAGTAAGGCAAAAACTATTTCATGTTTATTAATTTGCAGTATTAAAATTGTTAAATGGTCTGTAACACAAGTAATGGTTAATTTTGCTGGTCAACTAGATAGGATTTAGGAAAAGTTGTCATAATGAATTCTCTGGTCAGGTCTACGAGGAGTTTTCTAGATCAGGTTAATAGATGTGAAAATTTCCCTACCCCTCCCAACTCCTGGAAAATGAGATGGGAACAAGAATTTGCCATTTAAAAAGTAAGCTAGGGTTGGGGATGTCGTTATTCAATGTGGCCAGCTTCCTCACAACCCTGCTACCAGGCCTCCAAAGATGTTGTGGCCTATATCTTAAAAAACTGAGCCAAAATAAGCCCTCATGCCTCATGATACTTTTGTCATGTGTCCTGTCACAGAAACATGATGATATGTAAGTAAAGAACACTCAAAGCAGTCTACATGCAATGTAATTCCTCCAAACATTCCAGTGTTGTTTTCAAAGGAATAGGAAAGCAATTATAATATCATATGGGACTATCAAACCACCAAATACCCCAAACAATCTTCACCAAAAGGATCAGATATAAAGGCATCATAGTCCTTGACTTCAAAATATTAGGCAGGGTAGTGGTGGCACACGCCTTTAATCCCAGCACTTGGGAAGCAGAGGCAGGTGGATCTCAGAGTTCAAAGCCAGCCTGGTCTACAGCCTGAATGTGAGGACAGCCAGGGTTGCATAGAGAAAGTTGGTCTTGAAAGCAAAGTGAAACATGATAAAACCTGTGTAACCAAAACACTGTGATATTGTAAGGAAAGCAAATATATAGACAAATGGAACAAAAATTAGAGGCAACTGATGTGAAGAAAACACACTGAGAAACGAACTGATTTTTCCACAATTGGTGTTGTAAAAATTGGATATTCCCATGCTCAAGTAATAGAGTTTGTCGTTTCACACCACATATAAAAATAAATTTAAAAAGCAAGCCCTTTGCTCTCTAACATTGATCTGACTGCCTGATATGTTAGTGCAAAGGTGACACAAACATTGTGGGAATAACAAACAGCTATCTGGATTTAAGACCCACTCCATGGGATTGAACACATACCTGACATTGCTCAGTTAGCCAAGAAACTGAGACTAGATAGGCCATGGGTCTAGAGGTAAAAACAGAACTACTATTTTGTTAAAGGAACACAGGACTCCTAACAATCTTCTGTGATACCTGTAGACTAATGTCTTTCTCAGCCATTTTCAGAGAAGCTTCCTCTTACTGTAGACAGAAACAAATGCACAAATATACAACTATGCAGACTGAGAGACCTTGTCACACTCAGTCCTAAATGAAAAGTTTTCCCCAAACCCTTCTCCTTAGGGCTCAGGAACTATGCAATAAAGGAGGCAGAAAGATTGAAAGAGCCAGTGGGATGGATGACGCCAAGAAGAAAGGTGTCAGGTACTGTCAGAGCCTCTCAGGAGATAGCTGTATTTAGGATGGCTTGCCCTTCCTTCAGTCCCTGCTCCATAGTTAATCTCTGCAACTCCTTCTGTGGG
>NC_045030.1:138084129-138084510 GCF_008632895.1 Mastomys coucha | reverse complement strand
AAAAAAAAAAAGAAGAAAGGTGTCATCCAGACCCAGTATGACTGATGCACATATGAACTCACAGACAGTGTGGCAGCATGCATAGCCCCTTCACAGGTCAAAGCCTAATGAGGTCTCAGAAGTAGACGCATAATCCCATCTCTAATCACATGCTATCTCCAATTGACATCTACTTACAAAGGCAAATGGATACTCCCCAAAAGAGTATCACTAAGTGTAATAACACTCCACTCTCTCCAGTAGTAGGTGGTCAAGACAAAACAAACTCAATTTTATGTTTTTAGATGATCTCATATTGCTTTGCTTTGGAATTTCTTTGTCTTATGGATTCTGATTTGGGTTTTTAGGGGCATTCTCTCTCTCTCTCTCTCTCTCTCTCTC
>NC_045030.1:138082291-138084118 GCF_008632895.1 Mastomys coucha | reverse complement strand
TGTGTGTGTGCGTGTATGTGTGTGTGCATATGTTTTACCTATGTATGCATTTTTGTTTTTCCTTTTCAACTTGTCTGGTATACTTTTCTAAAGAGAAACAGAAGGTATACTGTTGAGTGGATGAACAGACAGAGGATCTAGAATGTGATAAGAAGAAACCATGACCAGAAAAAGTTGCACAAAGAATGTATTTTTAACAAAATACCAATAAACTTAAAATGGATTAAAGACTCAACTACAATGCCTAAAATTGTAAAACTACTGGAAAAAAAAGGCAAATGAAAATATCCATGACACTAGTCTGAGTAATGAAATTTTTATATAAGCCCAAAAGCACAACCAACAAAAACAAATCAGACAAAGTAAAACAAATTGAAAAGATATTATATAGAAAGAAAATGAAAAAAAAAGAGATGATGAAAAGATATCCAGAAAAGATTTATAGACCATGTATCAGAAATGGGACAAATACTCTAAATCTCTAAGAAATGAAAATAATTCTGTAGCAAATAGCCAAGTTTTATGGGTAGATGTTTTATTTATTTTGTCTTAGAAGATACAAGTGGCCAGTAGACATAAAACATACTTCAAATCACTAGTCACAAAATAAATGTGAATCAAAACTTTGAGACGTTTACTTATACATTTTAGTATGATTACTATAGAAAGATAAATTTTGATGAAAAACACTTCTATATAGCTGGTGGGAATGTAAATTATGACTGTTAAGGAGAAACAGTATGGTTGGTCCCTGCAAACTCAAAAAATAGATATCCACATTATTTAGCAATTCTACTGGTGGAGTCATATCTAGAGATAAGGTCATCATGCCAAAAAGAGGTGTCAGCACATTTTTGTTCATTGTGGTATTACTTATAGAAGTCAAGCTATGAAATAGCCCCAGATACCAATGAAGAAGTGAATGAATGACAAAAATTTATACATATATATGTATCTGTCTTTTGCAACGACATAGGGAAGCTAGCAATTCCATATGCAAGATGAAATATGACAGACACAGAAGACAAATATTGCCTGATAGTAGTTACATATGAAATCTAAAAATGATTACCTCATAGTTACAAAGGATAGGATGCTGGTCAACAGGAACTAGGGGATAAAATGAGGCTAGAGAGATGAGTCTAAAGATACAGAAATAAATTCAAGGGATCTTTTGAACAATATGTTGACTAAAGTTAAATAACTATATTATATTTTTGAAAATTGGTAAGATGTTAAATATTCTTATAAAAATAAGTCTATGAGATAATATATGCTGATTAATTCAATTCAAACATTCTATAATATACATATTTTTAAAAGTATGTTTTTAATTATATATATTCAATTAAAAAGTAAGCGAGGGCTATGAAGATAGCTAAGTTGGTAAAGTACTTGCCTTTCAAGCATGAGGACCTGAGTTTGACGTTCAGATCCCACATAACAGAGCAACCATGGTATCTTATGCTTATAATCCCAACACTAGGAAGACAGAGACGGGAAGACCCCTGAGGTTTGTTACCCAGGTTTCTTGGTCTGCTTTCTGAACTCAAACCAGGGAAAGAGTCTGTCTCAAAGATCAAAGTGGATAGTTCCTGAAAAATGACACCCGAGGTTTGCTTTGGCTTTTACACTCACAGGCACACACATACAAATGTATATGTGCACACATATATATATATACACATACATATACCCACATATGCATGTATATACACATCTCTATACTTATATACATACACATAAAAATTAAGTAGTACCACATTACACAAGGAACTCAAGAAGAAGGAAGACCAAAAGGTGGACATTTCATTCCTTCTTAAAAGG
>NC_045030.1:138080597-138082280 GCF_008632895.1 Mastomys coucha | reverse complement strand
AAAAAAAAAAAAAATTAAGTAGTAAAAGAATTTCTACAGAGAATCAACCCTAATACAACAACCGAAAAAGAATATGTAATATCTTCCTTAGTTGATATGTTTGGGTATTTTAATGGTAGTTTAATATATCTCAACTTCTTACAGATTAGTATAGACAACTCTCAGTCCAGAATCTTGAGATGATATGTATTCATTTTTAAGTTATATCACAATTTCATGTGAATATTTTATAAACAGGAGACAGGGACTATGCTACAAATTTAACACACACACACACACACACACACACACACACACACACACACACATAGTGGTATGCGCATTGGCAGATCAGGAATAGGAAATGGATAAGCTACAACAAAGACAAAACTCTTCCAGCAATTTTTCCTTTATGCAGTTGCTTTCTTTTGATTTCAAATCAGCATCCAAGCACTATTTCTTTACATGTTGTGATAAGAAACTTTGTGGGCAGAACATTTATTTTTAAGTTTATTTGTTTATTTATTTTTATATTTTTGGCACTGGAAAGTCCAAGATAGGGAATAAGTGCAGCACTATTGAATGCCCCTTTGGAAGTACCTTAACAACTAAGTGTGGTAGATAGAATATCCCTCATTTTATAATGCTGTCATTCCCATCATGGGTTAGCCACTGTCATGATATCAATTGCATCTATCACAGTTACCTCCAAGTAGTATTAATACACAAATCTAAGGATTCAGTATTTTAATATTTGATTAGTTCTTTAAGAATTTACTCTAAGCCTGGCATTGGTGGCTCATGCCTTTAATCCTAGCACTTGGGAGGCAGAGGCAGGTGGATTTCTGAGTTCGAGGCCAGCCTGGTCTACAGAGTGAATTCCAGGACAGACAGGGCTATTCAGAGAAACCCTGTCTCGAGCCTCCCACCCCCCAAAAAAGAATTTACTCTATATAGATGATGTATTTTATGCATATTATCCTCCACTTCTCCCTATAACTACTCGATTTATAATTCTACCATCTACCTGAACTTTATCTACTTTCTTTCTATAAACCACTTAGTCCATTTTGTGATGCCCACATATAAATGAATGTGGGGTCATCAATTGGTAGATCGATCAGGGGCCACACTCTCAAAGCAAACTGACTCTTATTCTCCTAGTAGCTATCAACTGTTAATGGAATATTCAGCTAATGGTAGGGGCTCAAGAGCTTTTATGTTTTACATCCTGGAATATGAATTGACTTCACATATATATGAAAATTTTCACTGAAGACTACAGTTGCTATGAGTTCATTAGGGCAGCAGTACTGTCATATTCAGAAGATCCTGTATCTCCCTGATTTCTAATTCTTACAATATTGCCATCCATGTTCTGTGATGTTTTTGGACACTTGGCAGGAGGAGCTATGGTAAAATACTCCACCCATACTCTCTACAGATTGTTCAGTTATTAGTCTCTATGTAAATCTCCTACTTTACAAAGAAGCTTATCTGGTGAGAATTGTGAAATCTGTTAAATAATGGGTATAGAGATAAGTATTTGGAAGGTGGTTTGATACTGTATACATTTAGCTAAACAATAGTAGCAGGTTCATCTCTAGGACTTATGAGACTCTTAAATATGGACTCTTTTTTTTTCAAAAAAAACAGCAAAGATATATTTATTGATATGATACTCATAAACCCCGAAACTTAGAA
>NC_045030.1:138075932-138080217 GCF_008632895.1 Mastomys coucha | reverse complement strand
AAATATGGACTCTTGGTCAGATTTATGGTACTGGGTACACATTTCCTCCTTAAGAGTGAGTTTTAAATCTAATTGTAAAGCAGTTTGTTATTACAAATGTACTATTGACACTATTGCATCCATGGACATGTCTTGCCTGAGTAGCCATTGTTTTAACCACCAAGTTCACAGAACATAATTTTGTTGAAGTATGCAAGGCAACTTTAGATGTTATAAAATTTAGTCAGCTTAGAGAAAGCAATAGGGTCTGTGCTGTGTAGTTTTATGTCAACTTGATACAAGCTAATAGTCATCTAAGAGGATGAAACCTCATTTGAGAAAATAGATCCATAAGATTAGACTGCAGGAAAGCCTGTGGGCCATTTATTAACTAGTGATGAATGTGGAATGGTCCAGTCTATTGGGGTGGACCCACCCCAAGGCTATTGGCCCTAGGTTCTGTAACAAAGCAGGCTTAGCAAGCCATGATGAGCAAGATTGTAAGTACAACCCCTCCATGACCTCTACATCAGTTTCTGCCTCCAAGTTCCTGCTCTGTTGGAGTTCCTACACTAATGTGGAAGTATAAGCCAAATAAACTCTTTCTTCTCAGGTTACATTGGTCATGATATTACACCAAAATGATATAACCATAAATTAGACAGGTTCTTATCAGTAAGTTCTAATGGGCAACTAGGTCAATGGTAATAGCTTACATTTTTTGGACTGTCTCTTCGAACTCATCTTACAGGGAGAAATAATATTGGGTGCTATAAAAGAGACATAATATTTTTGATTACTACAATCTTTAAACAAATTCATATAATTTTGTGAGTTGATATATTTGTGTGTGTGTGTGTGTGTGTATGCATAGGAAAAGAGGCACACTATCTTCTACCTCTGGTTCTTAGGATTAACTCTAGGATAGAAACAATAATGTCTTTTTGTCATTGATTCAGACAATACCCAACTCCTATATAAGATAATACATTAACTTTTCAGGAAATAATACCTAGAGATTCTTTAGACTATTGCACTGGTGTACCACAATACTTACTCATAGCTTATGAGTTCTGACCTAAGATTAGTGAATGTCTATGTGTAATGATCCATCATTTTCTTACTTTGCCTGTGCAATGAATTTTTATGAGTGTTATTACAGCAGTAAAAACAATATTCATGTAGTGTTCATGAGGGCAGACAGGGACTATGAACATAATATAAAACAAATTTACCATCACCAAAGCTGTTTGACTATTGTTCTTGACAAATGTCCATGCTAAGCCACCAACTGGGTCCTGTTATTCAGAAGGATCATACAGACTAATTGCATATTCTTTATTAGAGAGAGAGCAAATATTTTGTGATCACTGTCAATGATACATTCTGTGATATGGATTGCCTTCTTGTTTGTACTAGTTCTACCAGCAAGACTACTTAACATTAGTGATTCCTCTTCCCACCCTGTTTTCTGCTTTGTTCTTTTTGAGTCTTAGTCAAAGGAGAAACAATATGTACCAACCTGTCCTGGATTAGCTCCTTTGACCAATGTTTCTGAAAATCACCGGAGTTGATAACCAGGATTCCAAATTTTTATTTGTATTAAAGACAAATAAATCACCATTCTGAAGTTGTATGCAGTTGCAAACCTACCTACACACCCTGACTCAAATCTCAACATATATCTCTGATGTAAGATAGATACATGATTCTTCTTGTACTGTGAATTCATATAGAGAATCAATTTAAATAATCTAAAAATTCTACCTTAGGAGTAAGAAATCTTTACCACATCAATATGCCTTTATGATACAATGTTAATTGATAAATAAAATAGAAGAGATTCCAAAAAAAAGTATAAGTTAATCATATGGAGAAGAAATGTCTGATTGTATCTTTAAAGGGTACATACCATTAATGAAGATAAGAGGTAAAAGTATCTTTGAGTGAAAATGCTGGTTTGAATTATCACGTTACTGCCTATAAATATAATGTCCATCTTCATAGCTACATTCTGTGAAGAGTAAGCATGTGTTATGTTGGCTTAAGTGAATGTTTGTGACATATATTTCTCAATGTGATTTTAGAGAATTATGGACCAACCAATAGGAACTTTGGAGGCAAAGTGTCAACTTTGTGATTCTTTATTCCTTCTTTGCAAAATAAAGTCATATAAGTATCAGTGGGTAAAGCTTATATTCATATTCAGGGTGCCTTAGATCTAGAGTCTGAAATAAGATAGTAACACAGTCTCACCTTGTGGGAATTTATAACCTATAACACTTTTTCATTTTTCAAGTCCCTACCCAGGCCTAACTTAAAGCCTGCAGGATATTTTTTCAAAAGTGATTCTCCTCTATTACCCACCTACAACTGACCCTATTCTTGTTCCTTACAAATGAGGTATTTGCATCATTTTTCTTCTACTTTTTTATTGCATATTTTCTTTATTTACATTTCAAATGTTATCCTCTTCCCTGGTTTCCCTCCCTCCTGGAAACACCCTATCACATCCTCCATTCCCCTGCTTCTATGAGGGTGTTCCTCCACCCACACACCCACTCCCACCTCCCTGCACTCGATTCCCCTACACTGGGTCATCTATCAATCTTTCATAGGACCAAGGATCTCTCCTTCCACTGTTGCATGACAAGGCCATCCTCTGCTACATATGCAGATGGAGCCATGTGTACTCTTTTTTTGATGGCTTAGTCCCTGGGTGTTCTGGGGGGCCTGGTTGGTTGATATTGTTTTTCTTCCTATGGGGTTGCAAATCCCTTCAACTCCTTCAGTCCCTTCTCTAACTCTTCTATTAGGGATCCCACTCTCGGTCCAATGGTTGACTACTAACATCCACCTTTGTATTTGTAAGGCTCTGGCAGAGCCTCTCAGGAGACAGCCATATCAGGTTCCATTCAGCATGCACTTCTTGGCATCCACAATAGTGTCTGGGTTTGGTAACTGTATATGGGATGAATCTCCAGGTGGGACAGTATCTGGGTGGCCTTTCCTTCAGTCTCTGCTCCACACTTTATCTCCATATTTGTTCCTGTGAGTATTTTGTTCTCTCTCTTTTTTTTTTTAAATATAGAATAGAGTTTATTTAGGGTATGGGAAGGGGAGTTAAGAGGGTAGCAGAGGCCGAGAAAGACAGAGAGGAGAGAGGAGAGAGGTAGGGGCCAGCCATGACCACATGGAGAGAGGGGGGAAGGGAATAGGGAGAGAAGCAAGAGGGCAAAAGGCAAGGGAGAGAAGCAGGACTGAGAGCTTTTGTTCCCTTTCTAAGAAGGACCGAAGTACCCGCACTTTGGTCTTTCTTCTTATTGAGCTTGATGTAGTCTGTGAATTGTACTCTGGTTATTTGGAGCTTTGGGGCTAGTATCCACTGATCAGTGAGTGCATACCATGTGTGATTTTTTTTGTGATTGCGTTACCTCACTCAGAATGATATTTTCTAGTTCTATCCATTTGCCTAAGAACTTCATGAATTCATAGTTTTTAATACCTGAGTAGTAGTACTCCATTGTGTAGATGTACCGTATTTTCTGTATCCATTCCTCTGTTGAAGAACATCTGGGTTCTTTCCAGCACCTGGATATTATAAATAAGACTGCTATGAACATAGTGGATCATGCGTCCTTATTACATGTTGGAGCATCTTCTTGGTATATGCCCAGGAGTATAGCTGTGTCCTCGGGTAATACTGTGTCCAATTATCTGAGGAATCACCAAACTGATTTCCAGAGGGGTTGTATCACCTTGCATTCCCACCAGCACTGGAGGAGTATTCTTCTTTCTCCACATCCTCTCCAGCATCTGTTGTCACCTGAATTTTCAATCTTAGCCATTCTGACTGGTGTGAGGTGGAATCTCAGGGTTGTTTTGATTTGCATTTCCCTGGTGACTAAAGATGTTCAACAATTCTTAGGTGCTTCTCAGCCATTCGATATTCCTTAGTTGCATTCCTTCATGGTAGAAGTCTTGGGAAGATCAGGAATTCAAGGCCCATACCTAAATATAGTAAAAGTAATATATAGCAAACCAATAGCCAACATAAAATTGAATGGAGAGAAACTTGAAGCAGTCCCAATAAAATCAGAAACTAGACAAGGCTGTGCACTCTTTCCCTATCTATTCAACATAATACTTGAAGTTCGCCTGTCTGTCTGGGCTGGGGTCCAGATCAGACCTTGGGCACAAGCTCTGCAGCCAGTCTCACAACACGCAGAGGAAGCTCGACTCCCAGGCACTCTGACACACCCAGGATCAGAGGTGAGCAGGAACCAACATCTGTCCCAACACTGGG
>NC_045030.1:138062699-138073956 GCF_008632895.1 Mastomys coucha | reverse complement strand
CCTTTTACAACAAAAACAACAGGAAGTGACAATTACTTTTTCTTAATATCTTAATTTGAAAATTAATACTACCAACATATCTTAATCAATTGAAATCCAATAATATGAGGAATTGAAAATTTGTTGATTGTCATCCAATGGTCTCTCTAATTTGGTAATTGGAGGAATAGGTCCAATATTGTACATTCTATATATACTTTCAGCTTGTTTGTGACGGTGTCTTGCTGTGTACAACATAAGGGTCTTGAAATCTTGCTTCTCCTATGTCAGCCTCTCTATTAGTAGTATTGTTTATTTCATGTTTTTACACTATACTATGGTTTTCAGAACAGCTTATATATTTCAAAAGTATTTATATACCCAAAAGAAACATAGATGATTAACTAGGGAGGTGGCTTGTAAAAGAACAACAACGTGAGACTGAATGCTTTGTTTGACATTTGTAACTCTTGTATCAAGTTTGAAGAAGAGGACATTATAAGTTATTCTTTCTCAGAGATGAATGCTTTTCCAAATTATCACAGCTAATGAACCAAATTCTTACCCTCACTTAATATCTGTGGTACCCTCCAAGCAGAACCATTGTTCATTGAAACAGTTGGCGAATGACTTTATGGATAGACCATCTTAATACCTACACCATTTCTTAAATGAATGTAACCTGTTCTCTGTGGGCTGAGAATGAAGTTACTCACTCAAGTCAAATAGCTTTGACCATAGCAGGAAGTCTGTATCCAAAAATGGAGCCTACAATTCATTTTTGGTGCAGCAGAAATATCAACTCTCAGCATAACTACGATGGAGGTAAAATCCTTTGGTGATGTGAAGGCCATTGAAATACAGCCTTATTACAATGAAACCCAATGTCTAAAAATTGTTCTTATTTTGGGCTGGTTCCTACTGTGGAGTAAGAGCTAAGATTTTAAGCTCTACTAAATACAAAACAAACAAAAAGACTTTATGTATTCATGCTCATTTAAGAAAATACTAGTAGTAATGTATTATTTTTAAGTAAGTAATAGCTAATATATTTGGAGTTATTTAAAATTTATATTGAGAAAAATATATTTTCACTATTGCTGTAGACGAGCATCTACATAAGACTATTAAATTGATTGCTTTTTATATCAAACAATTTTTATAATACTTATTTTTATTGTTATAATATTTTATAAATTTTAAGGAATATGACAAAAAAGATATTGTAGGTATTGAAGGGGGGTCTCTGGGAGGAGCGGTGGTACAAAAGGGGAATAAGAATGTGATTAAATTCTATTTAATTAAAATATGTTTTTAAATCATAACAAATTCAGATAAATTGAAATCATGTAACTTTTCTCATCATAATGCAATAAAAGTTTTAAGAAATGAAAAAAAATACTTGAAGTTCTTCTAGTGAGGGCCATTAGATAACAATAGGAGATCAAAGGGATACAAATTGGAAAGAAAGAAGTCAAAATATCACTACTTGTAGATGATATGACCGTTTCCATAAATGACCCCAAAAATTCCACCAGAGAACTTGTAAATCTAATAAACAACTTCAGCAAAGTGGCTGGATATAAAATTAACTCAAATAAATCAGTAGCTTTCCTCTACTCAAAGGATAAAGAGGCTAAGAAAGAAATTAGGGAAATGACACTCTTCACAATAGCCACAAATAATATTATGTATATTGGTGTGACTCTAACCAAGCAAGTAAAAGATCTGTATGACAAGAACTTCAAGTCTCTGAAGAAAGAAATTGAAGAAGATCTCAGAAAATGGAAAGATTTCCCATGCTCATGGATTGGCAAGATTAATATAGTAAAAATGGCCATCTTGCTGACAACAATCTACAGATTCAATGCAATCCCCATCAAAATTCCAACTCAATTCTTAACAGAGTTAGAAGGAAAAATTTGCAAATTCATTTGGAATGACAAAAAACCCAGAATAGTAAAAACTATTCTCACCAATAAAAGAACTTCTGGGGGAATCACCACCCCTGACCTCAAGCTGTATTAGAGAGGAATAGTGATAAAAATTTCATTGTATTGGTACAATGACAGGCAGGTTGATCAATGGAATAGAATTGAAGACCCAGAAATGAACCCACACACCTATGGTCACTTGTTCTTTGACAAAGGAGCTAAAACCATCCAGTGGAAAAAAGACAGCATTTTCAACAAATGGTGCTGGCTCAACCGGAGTTCAGCATGTAGAAGAATGCAAATCAATTCATTCTTATCTCCTTGAACAAAGCTCACGTTCAAATGGATGAAGGACCTCCACATAAAATCAGATACACTGGAACTTATAGAGGAGAAAGAGGGGAAGAGCCTCGAACATGTGGGCACAGAGGAAAAATTCCTGAACAGAACACTAATGGCTCGTGCTATAAGATCAAGAATTGACAAATGGGACCTCATAAAGTTGCAAAGTTTCTGTAAGGCAAAGGATACTGACAATAGGACAAAATGGCAACCAACAGATTGGGAAAAGATCTTTACCAATCCTACATCTGATAGAGGGCTAATATCCAGTATATACAAAGAACTCAAGAAGTTAGATTCCAGAGAATCAAATGGCCCTATTTAAAATGGGGTATAGAGCTAAACAAATAATTTTTAGTTAAGGAATATTTGCATCATTTTAAAGATCTTCCTTGAAATTAAAATGCTGACAACCAGAACCAACTATATATATATATAGTTTAGAGACCATCTTTGAGACCATCTTTGCAAGTTTTTTGTGTGGAAAATAGAATTCTCAATTGCATTTGCTCTGCATTTATGCTCTGTAGCCCAGACAATTATGAATCTCAGAAAACAAGCCACAGACCCCAAGGAATATGGCCATTATTTGTCAGGGCTTGGAGCTTTAATGTGGTTCCATAGAGCAATGAAAGAAGATGGGAATGCCATGTTATTTTAAAAGACATGGAAGATCCTTTCTGATTGTTCTTTGCACTAAGCTTAGAATACAATTTCAGTACAGATTTCTTCTGCAAGCACCTTGAACATAGAAAAATAAATACAAGGTCTACACTATAGAAAAACTTGAGGAATGGCATTAGGTTCATAAGATTATAGGCTATAAGGCATATAAAAACCAATATAGTCACATTGGTCATATAAACTGATACCCTTCATTTACCTTCTAGTACTTCCTTATTTTATTCTTTGCAACAACACTGGAATCCTATAGGTACAGAGTGATATACTAAAAGGAAATATACAAATTTGGATTTGGTCCCAAATGGTCATTTATTACCTATATGAGTTTGCCTTACTTAATATTTGAGTTAAATACAAAATCACCTTGGTTTCATTCATCTTTTATTAAAATATGTTTATTATTCAACTTCCTTGAAGTAAACTTCACAGAATTTGTGTATATTCCAAGGATAAAATGATATGCTTAAATTTATTATGATGATGAGTATTTGTTTTGAGAAAGGGTCTCATCATATAGATGTCCTTAAGTTCCTGAGCATCTTACTTGTCTCTGAGTTCTCCTTCACTTACTCCTAAAGCTAAAAAATGATTATCATAATCAAAGTTACCAATACATCAGGTTATAAACCTAATTGTTAATGTAGCAATAATACTTTAGATTTACCCTCTTAGCTAAGGTGAAATAGATGATATGATATCATTAACTACATCCACAGTGCTGTACACTAGGTTTCCAGACTTTATTCCTCTTATATTTACAAGTTTTTAAGACATTGACCAACATCACCTCATGTCTCATACCATTGAATCTATACTCTTCATTTTAACTCTTATGGTTTTTACATTCCACATATAACTAAGACCATGCGATTCAAGTCTTTTAGTACCTAACTGAACCTACTTTATAGCATACTCTCTAGATGTCATAAGCTTTCCTTTTCACTAACTTGTTTGATATCTGTTGTAAACCCATGCACTAGAAATTATTACCCTAATTTTATACATAAAATAACCCAACATCAAATTAGAAGTCATAGACATTCTAGTTTAGTGATCACATTCTGCTACTGTATTAAACATTTTCTCCTTGCTTTGTCCAACTATCAACATAAACAATTTCAGGGAGGAAAGATTTCAGAGGATCACAGTCCATCATGGCATGGAAGGCAATTAGAAACACACCATTTGATAGCGGTGGAATATTCAGCAGCAGGTTTTCATGGGAAGCATAAACCATGACTGGAACCAGGAGTGTGTATTATCTTAAAGGGCCATTCCAAGGGGCCTACTTCTGCTAGGCAGGCTTTACTCCCTGGAAGTTTCACAAGCTTTTACCCAGTTCTACAGGCTAAAGAACAACAACAACAACAACAACAACAACAACAACAACAACAAAAATCAAAACATTTCAGATTCAAACCATAGCATTTTCCTCCTAACCATTTAACAATGTCCACGTTCTCACAATTTCAGAACTCATAAGAGTCTTAACTGTGCCAACATTGCAAATGTCCAAAGTTCAGTCTTTTATGAAACTCAAGGCCATCACTTAGGTATGAGGCCTGGAAAACAACCAAGAAGTATGCCGCATATGTCTAATACATAGCAACAAAGAACAAATCTCATTCTAAGTTAAGGGAATGAATTATAATAAAACAAGTTTGAAAGGAAGTAAGATCAAAACCTAAGAGGATAAGTATTAAATATCTTTATGGCCTTGATATTTGAAGTGCACGTGATTGCTCTCTTAATGGGAATGCCAGGATAGGGAAGTGTGAGTGAGTGGGTTGGTGTGCAGGGGGGGATGAGATAGGGGGTTTTTGGAGGGGAAACGAGGAAAGGGGATAACATTTAAAATGTAAATGAAGAAAATATCTAATAAAAATAAATAAAGAAAAAAGGATGGTTCCATTTGTTATCTGAATCTTTTCTTGGCAGACATCAATATTTCTAAGGTCTGCATTAAAAACTGTACTTCACCTTAAGAGAATTATGCATAAATGTTGACCTTCATACACAAGGCCCATTGTGCAATTTTTAAAAAATTTTTTCATTGGTTATTTTATTTATTTACATTTCAAATGTTATCCCCCTTCCCAGTTTCCCCTCCACAAGTCCCCTATCCCCCCTCCCCCTGTCCCTTTGAGGGTACTCCCCCACCTGCCCACCTACTCCTGCGTCAGCGTCCTACTCCTAGCACCCCCCTACATTGGGGCATAAAGCCTCCACAGGACCAAGGGACTTCCCTCCTATTGATGCTGGACAAAGCAATCCTCTCCTATATATCCAGCTGGAGCCATGGGTCCCCCCATGTGTACTCTTCGGTTGGTAGTTTAGTCCCTTGGAGCTCTGAGGAGAGGATCTGGATTGTTGATATTGTTGTTTTTCCTGTGGAGCTGTAAACCCCTTCAGTTCCCCTAACTTCTCCATTGGGTTCCTGCACTCAGTCCGATATTTGTCTGCATACATCCCCAGAGCCTGACCAATACAGATGTGGATGTATGAAGCCAATGTGCATTTTTCTTTAAACCATGGTGGAAGTTCCATGATCCTAATTCCTATATTCTGCATGCCTATGAAATCAGCTCCTCAAGGATGATGCCAAGTTCTTCTGCCAACTTAATACATCACAGTGTCAGTTGGAACATGATTATAGCCCCTGAGTGGCTGAGTGTAGAAAAATTGCCTATGTTGTCATTTTTTTTCAAGGCATCCCCATGACTCTCTTCCTCCCACCCCGTATTTTCTTTTAAATCTGTATTGAAATTAAATTAAAATACAATTACATCATTTTCATTTTCATTTTCCTGCCTCTAAACTCTCATGTGTGTATCATGCTTTTTCTGAAAATCACAGCCACGATATACAAATCTGCCCAATTGATGTAATGTTAAATGTATGTTTATGATTTCAGAGCTGTTCACTTGATAGTGGATTTGTGGACTCTTCTCTGGGGAAGATTATTATCTCTGCTTGACATATCCCTTAGTTCTCTGTACCTGTTTTTCTAGGTTTGGGGCTGAGATTCTCTGCTTCCATGTTAGCATGTATGTTGATGCTGTCATTGTTTAAGTCTTGGTTTTGACAGCCATACTGTTGGAACTTCATGAATGGATCTTCCATGGTATTTCTAGGAGCTATAATCACAGCACACATCCTGTTCCTTTGGTTCTTACAATCAGCCTTCCCATCTTCCACTGTGTTCCCTGAGCCTTGGGTGCTGGAGTTGTGCCGTCAGTGGATCAGTTAGGGCTTGGCATCACTCTATCCTATGTTCTCTATATAATGTTTGGGTTTCTGTAATGGTTTTCATCTGTTACAAAGAGAAGTTTCTTTGTCTTAGGGGTGAGTATTACAGTTACCTGTGTCTCTAATTATAAATACATAGAACACAAGAATTCTGCTGATTTAATGATGTGGCAGTTGTAGGTTCTCCAAAATTCATGACCTCACTAGTCCTGGATATTTTCATAGATTTCCAGTTATCAAGCATGGTTTACTTCTTGCTGAGAAAGTCTTATGTTGCTTAGAGAGCTGTTGCTTACCCCCAAGATGTGAGTGCCATGATTGCCTACTTAGGGTTATTTTGCCATGGTCATCATTTTTACATTTCATAGGCAGTCTAGCTAAGTAGGACTATTAGTTGTTTCCCTTCCTTGGAAGCTTGCATGTTCTGATACAATGAAAGTTGCTACTCATGGAAGAAGCTTTTGCTCAGATCTGTTTCTGTTCTTCCAGGTCCCATGACAAAAGTAAATGGTGTCTCTAGCAACAGGGACTTACTTTAAACCTGGAAGGATATAGACAAGGGCAATAACAGTAACCTATAATGTTTCAGTAGTCTTTTGTGCTCCCCTGACATCAAACCACAAAATAGCTTCTTGTGCCTGTTGTTTGGATTTTTGTTAGGTCCTATGTGGCTCTTGGGGGTAACCATTGCCAATCCAGGTAGGGGATTTTTATTTGAAGTTTCTATTTGAATGGAAATACATATATGTACTATATGTAATTTTAGGAAAATAGATGATATGATCCCATATGAGTTTTTCAGACATTTTTTTTACTATTATTTTATCCTCTAAGCCTCCATGACTTCTTTGTTGCCTTCTTTCTCCCTCCCGATTAAGCACATCCCCATGTTTGCCATTTCCTCCTTTAGATTACCTTTACCTTGCTATTGCCTTCTCCATTGCTCCCCCTTATAATATTCCCCTTTTCCTTTCCTAATCTTTGCAGTTCCTTCAGGTTATATACCCATTTCAGAAGATTTAGACCTAGGAACCTCAGATGAGAGAGAAAACATGGCATTTGTCTTTCTTGGTCTTGGTTATATAAACTTACTCAATATGTTTGCTTTATTTACCTGCAAATTTTGTGATTTCCTATTTCTTTACAGATAAAGAGCATCCCATAGTATATATGTACCACATTTTCACCAATCATTTTTCAGTTAAAGGACATATATGTTGTTACCATTTCCTACCTATTATGATTAGAGCAGTAATGAACATGGCCAAGCAAGTATGTGCAGAGTAGAATGCCAAGTCCATATGCCAAGGAATATATGTTAGGTCACATGGTAGACTTACGTTTTATCTTTTTGAGGGCTCTCCCAAGTGAATTCCAGATGGCTGGGCCAGTTTGAAATCTCACTGAAGGAGTCTGCTTTCTCCACATCATTTCTGGCATTGTTGTTCATTGTTTTATTGATCTTTGCCATTTCTGACTGAGGAAAGATGAAATCTCAAAATTGATTCGAGTTGAATTTCTGTAATTACTAGAGACAATGAACACTTCTTGAGGTATTTCTTAGCTATTTTTATTTCTTCTTTTGAGAATTCTATTCAGTTCCATTGACTGTATTTTGAATGCATCTTCTTCTCTTTAAGGAACTCTGTCTTGCAGTAAAATATTTCCAAGTAATTACACTTTCACATGCCTGACTCTTCAATTGGAGGAGCCATGCCAACAAGAAATTGTCCTATTGTCACAGTGGGAATTGTGTGGTATGTTTTAAGTGGTGTCAATCTCTTTAACAAGTGACAATGTTTTTCAAAAGTTTATTTGAGACTTTAGATGGGCTTACCCTACTTTCTTTCCCAAGCTGCATATTTTAATAATCCATTTCGTTCTTCTTTGCACGCCTTGTTCTCACTATAAATGCAGCTAAAAGCAATCTGTAGTGACTATGTCATATCTTGAGTATTATATTGCCTTGAAATTTCTCTAAACAAACAATCAGTCGATGTCTTTTGCCTTTGGCATCACTCAGAATTTTATGATATGACACAATACAGAGATTCCTTGTCATAATATAATCTTAACTTCTAATCAAATTCCCAATGGAGTCCTTGCTCTCATGATTTTATTTGTTTACATTTCAAATGTTGTCCTCTTTCCTGGTATCCCCTCTGCAAGTACCCTATCCCATCCCCCCCTTCCCTGCCTTTATGAGGGTGCTCCCCCCACCCACCCATCCACTCCCACCTTACTACCCTAGCATCCCCCTATGCTGAGGCATGAGTCTCCACAGGACCAAGGGCCTCCCCTCCCATTGATGCCAGATAAGGCCATCCTCTGCTACATATGCAGCGGGAGCCATGGGTCCCTCCATGTGTATTCTTTGGTTGGTGGTTTAGTCCCTGGAAGCTCTAAGAGGCCTGGTTAGTTCATATTGTTCTTCCTATGGGATTGCAATCTCCTTCCGCTCCTAACATCCTTCCCCTAACTCTTCCCTTGGGGTCCCTCTGCTCAGTCTGATGGTTTATTGCATGTTGCTCTCATCTTAAACCTCATGTATACAATCTTTACTGTGTAAATTTCTATCAGTACTCTGTTCACTGGAACTCACACATGAATGACCCAATAATATTCACTTATAGCAGTTCAAAGGATTCCATAATCTGAATGTCCAAGTAATTTCACATTTGTTTTATAAACCATTCCTCAAAGATATAAATCACAAAGCAGTGTAGTTCTCTGCTATATATTCCTTTTAGTTATGTTTCTCATCACCATGGCAATATACCAGGAAGAGATTAAGGAAGGAAATATTTGTTTTGATTCATGATCTTGGGCAGACTTTAGTCCATTATGTGAGGAAAGCCAACTGGAGCAGCTCAGCCCATGGTGGTAGGATCGTACAGTGGCAGATCCTTCTTATATCATAACCCATCAGAAAGCACAAAACAAAACATAGCGCCAAGAGTTGTATACCATTTAAAGTCATACTCCTAGTAACCTACCTCCACCATTCTGCCCCATCTCTGAATACTTTCATACCCTTCAAAACAGTGCAAGAAGGTCCAGACCACAAACTCAACATATCAGTCTGTAGGGGACATTTCCCATCCAAACTGTAACAATTACTATCTGCAATTTCTCTTCAGCCAAAAGGCCAGGCTAGGCTACGCTTTTGTCTGGTTAGGACAAAGAATGCATGAAATTTCTACAATACTGGACACATTATTTTGTTTTTACATATCTATTATACAAAGTCACAGTTTTACTAGGACAATTTTGTACATGCCTTGATGACATATTTGAAGCTATTAAACCCCCCTTAGTCCTCTTTTGTTCTTCCTTCCTTTTGCCTTGTTCCTTTTCTCTTTTCTAATATTGTCTCTCACACATTTTAATTTCCTGTAGTTTTTAAGTCACATGAAGATATAGGCAATAATTATGTATCTGAGTTTGGCTTCTTTCTTAAAATAATATTTTTTTCCATTTTCCTGCAAACAACATTTTGCGCCAACATCATGCTGTTTTTCTTTGTGATATGTTGAGTTTGTGGTCTGGACCTTCTTGCACTGTTTTGAAGGGTACAAAAGTGTTCAGAGATGGGGCAGAATGGTGGAGGTAGGTTACTAGGAGTATGACTTTAAATGGTATACATACTACTTTTCTTCAGAATGGTTTCAAATCAGGTTTTAAGCTACATCCAATATCGTTCTCATCATTCAGGATTGCACTGTTATTCAGGCTTTTATGTTTCCACATTAATTTTAGAATCAATTTTCTAGTTTTGTGAAGAATGGTATTGTTATTGGAAAAGATTTTAATCTGGTTCTGAATACTTTACCATTTTTAATGTATTTTCCCACATAAATTGAAATAAGATTATGAAGGAATATAAGATGATATTTACCATATATTATTACATTATTACTTGTTAATTCACAATAATAAGCATACATAATAGAAAGGAAGGATAAGGAAAAAAGGAGTTCGGCCCTGCTAGACATTGCAAGAGATACCAGATACACTTGATAGTATATGTAAAAATGAAGAAAGAAACATAAACTAGCCTTCACTATATATCCTTATAATAAACTAAGTATATGCATAGTCAAAGGTGTATATTATAGACATTCAACAACTACCTATTGACTATTTGAATAAAAATTGAATGAGGTATCCATCATCAAGCAGTGGCAAAAAAAATGATATAGAAACATTCTTTTCTGTGATAAGCAATTGTACATATATTTTATCATAAACTGAATAAAATATGTATCATCTATCTTCATTTTCTCAATGAAGAAACAAAATCTAAGAGATTTTAATAAGATAGAGCAAACTCAGACAAGTCACAAGTGTGGAAGCCATGACTTGAACTCCAGTTTTTCTACCCCCCTCCCTGTACCTATTGTACTCATGCTATAATGTACAAGATGATTGCAAAGATGCAAACCAATAGACATTTTAGCAAGATCAGGCTGGTGATGTACAGGAAAACAGGAGGAGGAAGACAATGTTCTTTGCTATGGTTCTCAATTTTTGACATTTTGCAAATGTTCATACCTATAAGTTAAGCACTCTTGTTCATTCAAATCTAACAATGAGAGATAGGCAGAGATAGAAATCTAAACACATATATAAAAGACAAACATACACACACAGCACGAACTAAGGTGATAGAGAACTGCCTTGGTCTTTAAGGAAAATTCTCAAGGAATAGAACAGTCAGTTATTAAGTCTTTCTGTTTACCGTTACTTTTGGAATCAGTAACAGATCATTCTTTATACTCAGATTTTTTTTTCAGAAATAAATCCAGAGAGTCAAAGACAGTCTCCTAAACTTAAATACAAGGGCAATGTGTATACTGCCTCTAGCCCGAATAAAGAAGCAGAAGAACGATTTAAAGGTTTGAAAGAGCACAGCCTTACTCCAGCTAGCAGCAAGGATCATTTGATAGGTAGTGACCCCATCTTTCTGTTTCCAACTATCTCATCATACAAGTTTTAACAATGCCTTTCAGCTACAATTCCTCAGAAGGAATACTGAAAGATAGCACCTCTCTCCCTCCCTCTCTCTC
>NC_045030.1:138056079-138062689 GCF_008632895.1 Mastomys coucha | reverse complement strand
AAAACTCATAATTTATATGTGTTTCTGTTGTCATCATCCTGAGGAGCAGCAAACATTTTTGAGTATATAGTACTTACCAAATTCTATAATACTTGATTCACAAATAATATGTATGTGAATGCAATGATATGTGTATGCAATGATAATTAATGAAAAATGAGAGCAAAAATTAGAAAGAAGCAAGAAGGGGTATATTGGAGGGCTTCTAGGGAGGAAAGGGAAGAGGAAATTGATGTAATTGTATTATAATCTCAAAAATAAAAGAAATAATTAAAACATGAAAAATTTCAACAATGCTAATAAGGTAAATACCATTTTAAATCATTCTCATTGTGTTGGGGAGGGACTTAAAAACTGAAAAATCTTACTTGAGGTCCCATAATTGCTTAGCAGAGAAATATATTCTCCCACTGTGACTGCTGATAGGCACTGGTACCTTTTGCATTGGCCTCAAACCTTGGACAATGACAATGACTCAGGAGAGCCTCCATCTCTCTTACCTGTCCATATCTTGTTACTGTGATTTTTGCCAGCAGATGATGTCAGCCAAAAAGATGAAAAATTAAGATCAAGGTTCTTTAGCATCTGCATTAACTTATTATGTGAAATAAACACTGACCAGCTGACAGAGATACTTTCTAAAGATGGCTTACTATAGATCATGGTCTGTTTTTATCTTTGAAAAGGGTGAATGATCAATCCTGATGCCTGCCCTTGAGGTGCCTACCATTTAGACAAATGATAACGGCATGTATATATAGTTTAACTGAACCATCAAATTATGGGAAATGAGATAAATGTGATCTCAAATACAATAAAGCAAAGAAAGAACATTTTTTATCATCTGGAGGTTAGGTTAAAAAGTGTGAGGCAGCTTTATAAGTTTCAAGTTCAGAATATCATCTGTTAGGAAAGATGGTGCCCAGGGATATTTTGTACTAATTTTTTACTGCATGGAGTTGGTCAACTGCAGAACCCAATTTACAAACCTGAAACAAGGAAAGAAAAAGTAACATATGTAAGAAATCTTGATATTCCTCATGTTGAAGGAAGGTTTAGAAGAAATTAAAGCCCGAACATGCACACATGTTGGAATTCACTGCTAAATGAGATCTTGTGTTTATTAAACAAAGAAGGAAAGAGTAAAATGGGAGACAATTAGGACAATTGTTTTATCTTAGGTGGACATGAGTGCTGAATGCTCCAATGTAGAACAAATCTAATGTGGCTTTTTGGCTTAAATTAATCAACTGTATTATAGTTTCTGAATTGATGTTTTTGTAGGAAAATTTGGCTTTTTAGCATGCATATATTTGTCAAAGCCCTTTAAATTTATTATTTCACATAAGCCTCAAAATGAAGCTACAAAGTGTTTTTTTTTCCTTTGTTGGGGCAGCATTTTTAGAGATGATGGAAATATTTTACAGTGGGACATATCTGGAGGATGTATGAGTGCTGTTTGGAAGATGTTTATCTGGTCTCTGGTTCCTTCTCCTCTATTCTTTCAAGAATTATGATATTGAGAATATCTGTTGTTGACAATGCACTGGTATATAATCCCTTATGATATGATAAAAATCTTAAGCATTTCTTCCTCCTATTTAATTCTCCTTACCCCTAAAAACCTCCAAGGGCTTTCTATTTTGTAGATTTATATAAGTGGGTTCTTTTAATTATCATAAAATTCAAGGTTTGTACATACTACAGCATTATATAAGAATTTAATTTTGAGGCAAAATTATTCTACATTGTTTACAAATATGATAATATGCTTATTCATTACCTTGTGGCAATTTGGATTTTTTTTGTTAGATATTTTCTTTATTTACATGTCAAATGATATCTCTTTTCTCAGTTTCCCCTCCAAAAAAAATAAAAAATAAAATAAAATAAAATAAAAAAAGATCCTTGTTCCCTCCCCCCTCCTGCTGCTTACCAATCCACCCTCTCCTGCTTCCTGGCCCTGGCATTCCCCTACACTGGGGCACAGAACCTTCACAGGACCAAGGGCCTCTCCTCCCATTAATGACTGACTAGGCCATCCTCTGCTATACATATGCTGCTGGAGCCATGAGTCCCAGCACGTGTACTCTTTGGTTGGTGGTTTAGTCCTTGGGAGCTCTGAGGGTAATAGTTAGTTCATATTGTTATTCGTCCTAAGGGGCTGCAAACCCTTTAGCTCCTTGGGTCCGTTCTCTAGCTCCTTCATTGGTTAATTCTTTAAGGTACAATTTAAAACAATATTAAAATTTTAGACTGCCAATATCAATATCCTCTAAATTCTTTGCTACTCTTACCAGTTCAATGAAAGTTCCTAATAATGATAACATACTCTACATTTTGTGTTCACTAAAAATAGTGTATCATATCTTACATAAATATATCATAAGTGGAGGTCTAACTTCTCAATTTAGACATAAATCAAATTCTTCTAAGGCCAGAGCTGTCTGTCCTTATGTACAGAGTCAGAAGTATGCTAGTATTTTTACATAAATTATTGGGTAAGAGCATGAATTGCAAATCTCCCTGACTTCATTAGTCAGGGACTGTAAAACTGTAGACAAGGTTTTCATTTAATCATTTGTCTTGTTTTCCTCATCCCCAAACTTTGTGTAATTGTGACATTTAGTCCATTAAAATGAGTTAAAACAATATGCAAAACACTTAGCATAATGCCTATTTTAATGCATTATTACCTATGATTATATCTAATATCTATTATTAGCTACAATGCCTAATACAGAAAATTGTACTGGGTGTTGGAAAATGTAAGCTGTTATTAGTTCCAGTAATTTCTAGGCCATTTAGAATCAGGTTAAAACCCCATATTTTGGAAATATAAGTAAATGGATATAATATAGATTGAAATAATTATTATTCCTTTATTCTGTATATCATTCAAAATAATATATAGATTTACATAATCCCTTCGAAGGTCCCTGTGGCATTCTGTCTACAAACATAAAAATTATCCCCATATTGGCACAGAAATATGTAAGAATCCTTGTAGCCAAAACAGTTCTGAGAAGGAAAACAGAGGTGGTGGTATCATTGTCACCGATTTTTAAATTATATCACAAAGAAATGCTAATCAATAGTTGGCTGTGAACATCTACTTCTGTATTAGTCAAGCTCTGGCAGGGCCTCTCATGAGACAGCCATATCAGGCTCCTTTCAGTATGCACTTCTTGGTATCCACAATAGTGTCTGGGTTTGATAACTGTATATGGGATGAATCCGCAGGTGGGACAGTCTCTGGATGGCCTTTTCTTCAGTCTCTGCTGTACACATTATCTTCATATTTGCTCCTGTGAGTATTTTGTTCTCTTTCTAAGTAGGACTGAAACACCCACACTTTGGTTTTCCTTTTTATTGAGCTTCATGTGGTCTGTAAATTGTATACTGGTTATTTGGAGTTTGGGGGCTAATATCCACTTATCAGTGAGTGCATCCCATGTGTATTTTGCGATTAGGTTACCCCAATCAGAATGATATTTTCTAGTTCTATCCACTTGCCTAAGAATTTCATGAATTCATCATATTTAATAGCTGAATAGTACTCCATTGTGTAGATGTACCACATTTTCTGTATCCACTCCTCTGTTGAAGAACATCTGGGTTCTTTCCAGCTCCTGGTTATTATAAATAAGACTGCTATGAATATAGTGGAGCATGTGTCGTTATTATATGTTGGAGCATCTTTGGGTATATGCCCAGGAGGGATATATCTGGGTCCTCAGATAGTACTATGTCCAATTTCCTGCGGCAACACCAAACTGATTTCCAGGGTGGTTGTACCAGCTTACAATCCCACCAGCAATGGAGGAGTGTTCCTCTTTCTCCACAACCTCTCCAGCATCTGCTGTCACCAGAGTTTTTGATCCTAGCCATTCTGACTGGTGTGAGGTGAAATCTCATGGTTGTTTTGATTTGCATTTCCCTGATGACTAAGGATGTTGAACATTTCTTTAGGTGCTTCACAGCCATTCGGTGTTCCTCAGTTGAGAATTCTTTGTTTAGCTCTGTACCCTGCTTTTAATAGGGTTACTTGGTTTTGATAATCCAGCTTTTGCCTCCCGAGTGCTATGATTACAGCATACATCATATGTCAGCTTTAAGTGGTACTTGGAACAAAACACAGGACTTAAGGTAAGCGAGGAAAGTACTCTATCAAGTAAACTATATCTTTAGTCCTAATGTACATGCTTGTGCTTGTGTGTGTGTGTTTGTGTGTGTGTGTGTGTGTCTGCATGCTTAATTGTTTTAACAAAACAGTTAAAAGTGAGTACTTCATTAAAGTACTTTTTTGTTCACAGCTACGGGAGCCGAAACTCCAAGATCAAGAGTTCTCTCCTACTTGGCCTTTGGCAAATAAACCCTTGGTTGTGTCACAACATAGCAGAGAAACATAGGCAAGCTGTTGATTGGAGGAGTTGTGTAGAGAGCCAGGAATCCAGGATTGAGTGGTTGAGCTTGCCCCTTTGTAAGGCCAACTTAGTTCCATGAGAAGTAAGTCACCACTCAAGAGCAGGATTGATGTCTTTTGAGGGTTATACTTTAACTCTGCTGATCCAATTATTTTGTCCCAGACCTCTTTAGTTTCTTTTTTTTCTTTTTTCTCTCTTTTCCCTTTTTTTCTCATTTGGTCAATTACTTTTGATTTTCAAAAGGAATATTCATTCTGAGTTACCTTTCCTCCCTCTAACCCTTCTTGATCTTGTTACCTCTTAATTCATGTCCTTGTTTTCTTTAAATGTTATGTTTAGTCCATTAGCACTGCATATACTTAGTCCATTTAATGTTATTTTTATTTGTATCATAGCGCTGCTTGATATTGGATAGCCAATAGGGGTGGCTTGTCCCTGAGGAAAATTATTTCTCCTGCTCCTAACATTCCTTTATTTAATCCACATTTTTAAGAGAATCCACCACCCCTCAACAATGCCACACTGACAGCCAACCTTCCAGCCCATGAGAGCCCAGGGGATAAACATATCAGCTCTGTTAATTATCATCTTTCTAAACTCCATTTAGTTTCAGAATGAACTTGCTTCTTACAACACATTTGGACTCACATGTGGAGGCTCCTGTGTTGCAAGCATCCTTGTAACAAAACAGATTCATAATTTTTTCTTTTCGTTTTGAGATTATAATATAAATATATCACATCTCTATTTTCTTCATTCCCAACCCTCCTGTATACTCCTCCTTGCTATCTTTCAAATGTGTGGCTTTTTAAGATTTTTATATTGCTGTTACATAAAAACCTAGCAAATAGCACAGTGATAGTGCAGTAATGGATCTTGGAGGAGAACATTCAACTACCTTACTAGACTAGCATAATTTGTTAACTACATTTTAAATATTTGTCCTTATACCACTACCTAAGGAATCTTCTCTTTCCACCCTATGAGGAGCATTACAGAAAACCACAAAAATGCTGATTTGTGGAGCCCATTCAAAATGGGTAGATCCATAAAACAAATACCTTACCTAAGCCTAAGGGAATATTACAGAAGAGGGGGAGGAAAGATTGTAAGAGACAGAGGATCAGGAAGTTTCCTAGTAAAATCAAAAGCTATACCAGCAAGGCTGCCTAACATGAGCTGAAAAGGAATGACACCAACAGATATGCTAAAGTGGATAGGGGAAGCCCATGAAGCCTTGATCCTATACAGAGTATGATAGGCAACTAAAGAACACTGAGAATGAAAGAAATCGTCTTCCCCAGGAAGCAGCACAATTGGTTATTCAATTAGCAATCGTCATCCCTGAAAACATCTTTTAATTTTTTTTAGAGTGATCACGTTACTTTTAGGAATATATATGTACATGCACATATTCATGATTACATTTTGCTATATTTATGTTGACAATTTCATACACAACTACTTATTTACATAATTTACATCCTACTTCCTGTCCAACTCCTCCACCCCAATCCCTCTCAAATTTGTGACTCTATCTATCTATCTATCTATCTATCTATCTATCTATCTATCTATCTATCTATCTACACACACACACACACAAACAAACATAAGATGGATTGAGTCAACTTATTGTTAACCATATGGATATATTTCTTTAGGGTTGACTACTTTGAACTATATAACCTAGTAGAAGATTGTTCCTGGAGAAGATGATTCATTCATCTTTGAGTACATATTAATTGCCCAAAGATCTAATTTAGGGGTGAGGACTTGTGAAATTTCCCACATCCACGTTGGGATGTCAACTGAAAACCAATTCATTTTTTTTTATCACTCTCTGTAACCTTTGTGTTTGCCTTTGTTATAAGTGTTAGACTGCATTGTGGTTAGGTAGGACCGTATAACTAATTTCATCCTGGTAACTGGGACATGAAAAGAAGAAATGTGTTTAATTTTCAGATCTTTCGTATAAAATCTCTCTTTTGCTTCCTCTTTCTATCCCTGTTTACTCAATTCATCTAACATTCAGAAGATAAGAACTAGGAAATGGTGGAATAATGTTTAGTTTATGAACCATCATCATAGGAGAAGTTGCCTATTGAAACTTTTAGTTGGACTATATTATAAGAGAAAACTTAATGTTTTACATATATATATATATATATATATATATATAT
>NC_045030.1:138026302-138055757 GCF_008632895.1 Mastomys coucha | reverse complement strand
CAGAGCCTTTGACCCTTAGCCATGTAGCTTCGAATCTTCTTCCCAAGCTTGGGGTGAGCAATGAATGCCAGACGGCTGTTTGCGGCTGGGACCCTTTGGCATCTTGGGCTTGAGGACCTGAGGCTTCACCAGGACCTTGATGGCCTCTGCGCGTGCACTCACTGCCTTTGCGTTGTTGGCCTGCATCTTCTTCAGGCCTTTCTTGTTGTGCTTCTTGGCAAAGCACATATTCCTCAGGAACTTGGGGTCAACCCCCTTTAGAGACTCGTATCTTTGTGACCGGGGTTTCTTGCTGACATTTCTGTGCCATTTGCGGGACTGATTGTGTGTGGTGTGGTTCTTGGACTTGGCCAAGTCTGCACGGTAAGCCGCGGCTCCCGCAGCGCCTGGGACCGGAAGCAATGTTTTACTATATTAAGTCTCTAACAAGTTGAGGTTGTTTTGTGGAAAGCAATTAACCTTTAAAAGTGATATAATTATTTAATTTGTGTCTTCAATGCTTCGTTTGTTAAAATAGAAGGAAAATCAGCTGAAATGTACCAATTTGAGTATGAAATTCATTTCAAACCTAGGATTGTTTTTCTAGTTTTGAACAAACTGGCAAACTCAAATAGCTAGAATGAGGCCAGTGAAGCATCCAGGGTGGCTGCTTTATGACACAGTCACTCTTTGTCTTAGGCTGGGCTGCCCACAAGAGTGAAGTACCCACAAATTTAGTTCCCTCCATGGGTTATAGCATTCCTACATGTCAGGGCCTTGATGTCCACATCATCCTCTGCTCTGCCTATGTCTTGATAGCAAAATAAACCCAGGCAATGTGGAAGTAAGGATGTGTGTGTATGTGTGTGTGTGTGTTTGTGGGAGTGCTGCTTTGTATAAATGCAAATACACCCAGAGACCAGAGGTGAACACTGAGTCTTCCAACTTAGTTTTATCAACTGAGCCATCTCCTCAGGACCAGACCACTTTCTGTTACTTTGTTCAGCTGTCAATTTGATGCTTCCCAAAGCAAGTTGGCCTTCAGCCTCAGTTTCCTTTTGTGAAGATAGGGAGTATCTTGTTTCTTTCTTTTTATTAGATGTTTTCTTTATTTACAATATCTTCTTTCCCAGGTTCCCCTCCAAAAAATAAAATAAAATAAAATAAAATAAAAAAACAAAAACTAAAACAATCCCCTGTTCCCAAAAATATTCTTGTTTATTTCCCCTGTGGTCCAATTGTTTTGAAATTCGACTTTACTAACTTTTATACATTTTAGTAAATAATTGGTTTCATCATAAGATTTCCTATATGTATTGCTATATTTTGATCATCTGTCTTCTATTATAGTCTACTCTTGCTCCCACTCTTCTCCTTCCTCTACTTCCAAGCCCTTCTTATACTTTCATGTCTTACTTCTACTGTTCACTTTTCTGTACAGTCATCAAATGCCCATAGCACCTCAGCTGGAGGTGGGACTCTACGAATCCTTCCTCCAGTTTATATTGGAATATGTGCCACATTTATCTTGTCATGGTCTTGTGTATGTAGTCACAGCCATTTGGGTTCACACATACAGGACCCTTGCTGTACCCAGAAACCAACTGTTTTACAGAAGGCTCTTAGCTGAGGAATTATTGATAGTTGATGTTGATGTTTGCTTGAGCTGGGGGTAGGAGGAGAGTCATTATTTTTCATATACAGTCCCTAATAGGAAATCCATGTTCCTTTGCATACATGAAACACAGCAGAAGCATTCAACTTAAAAAAGAGTACATAGAGTTGAGAGGAAAAAGTGTGTGGGGGTGGTGCAGGAGGAGTTGGAGGGGAAAAGAGCTTGGAGTACATTTGATCAAAACATTATATTCGTGCATGAAATTCTCAACAAAATTTGAGAAAAATAAAAAAGAAGTAGCTGTGACTAACTGCAGCTTCTTTAAAGTTTTTAGCTCAGCTGTCAGAAAAGTAGAGAAACAATGAAAAGAAATAGGGATCAAATTAGCAGGTAGGGTAGGGAGCCTGTGTTTATTTGTCACGATCCTTCACAGTGTGTCCATTTTTGACCCAAGGAATCAGATAACACTAATCATTTATGGCAAAGTAACATGCAGAAAGCCAGTAATTGGATATCTGGTGGCATCATGCTGTTATCCACATTTCCTGGACAAGCTCTAGATGATGCTAGTGGGAAATAGGAAATACATGTAAATTAGAACAGTCCACCCACTGTTGTTCCTCTTCTTGTCCCCATGGTTACAAGCTGCCTAGTTAATGCCAATTCTTCAAGACACAAGGACCCCCTCAAGAACATAAAGCCCAAGTGAATCCCCATAGTATTATTGCTGGGCTGATTGTATAAGACAACTAAGCTTGAAATACTGAAGTCATTGGGGCTCAAGATGAATAGATAGCACTGCAAGTGAAATAGCTACCCCTAAACTTGCTCAATTCTCTAACCTTTTTTTCTATATTGCTTCTCTTTCTGGTCTTCTTTATCCCTTCTCTTTTCATGTGTACTTCTGCAAACAGTTAGATTATTTATATCCCCATGGTATACTGTCATGACTGACTCACAGCCAATTACATGGTTAAAATGTAGATAATCCAAATAAAATAAACAACTGTGAAAGTGCCACCTAGTAATAAAAGTTACATCTACCCATGTACCCCTACTTGTGTTATCTCCTTGCCCTCTTTCCTCTTACCAGAAGTAACAAATGTCTGATATATATTTATTGTTTAATGATTTACTAATTAACTCCTCTATCTATCTATCTATCTATCTATCTATCTATCTATCTATCTATCTATCTATGTATCTACCCATCTATCTGTGGGTGTGCGTTATGTATACTAGTAGCACTTTGCCCCTTTATCAAAAGCAAATTTTTAAATATCTCTAGCCCTTACCTAGGTCTTCTGTCAAGAAACAAAACAAAACATAACAAAACAATGATACTTACCTCAGAGCATTTTTTGTGAGGATCATGTGTCTTGCTGCATATATAGCAGCTAAAGAAACACTTAGAATATGAATATTAGTGGTAGTGGTGGGGGAGGGAGTTGGGGTGGTAGTGGTAGGGGGTTGGGTAGGATAGGCTGGTGGAGGGGGTGGAGGGGGTGGAAGGGGTTGTGGTAATACTCAGGTACTCCCTCAGCTGTCTTTTCCTTTCTGCATGAAATCATGAACATCTCTAGGACAAGGTATTTTGTCTGTTGGTTTTTCCAATTCTTAGTTTTCCCTACATTCCCACAACACTGATTCATACCTGAATTCTAGCTTGTTTTCATGTTAACAAGAAGTCTGTTTGCCTTTAAAGAAGTGATTCTCAATATTAGTGGTCCTTACTATTTTGAGCACACTAAAATCCCCTGGAAACCTTAAAAGTTCCAATCTAAGCTCTGTGCTATACCAATTAAGTGGAATCTCTAAGGGGAAGGTAGGCATCAGCATTTTTAATGGTCTCCTGATGATTATAATGTACAGCCTATGATAGGCCCTACCTAGACCTTAGTGCAGAAGTTGTGAAATTCTGGCTCAAAAGTCAAATTAAAGTCTTTTTTTTTTTTAATAAGTAAAGTGCTATTGGTCAAATTGACTTTATTTATGTTTATATGTGGTTAATTTTATAGTAAGTAACATCAAAGAGACTTCCTCTGGCAGCTAATGGAGCAGATGCAGAGACTCACAGCCAAACATGAGTGTGTGTGTGTGTGTGTGTGTGTGTGTGTGTGAGAGAGAGAGAGAGAGAGAGAGAGAGAGAGAGAGAGAGAGAGAGAGAGAGAGAGAGAGAGAGAGAGAGAGAGAGAGAGAGACCCAAATTAGAGTCCTCCATCAGGTTTCTGTTTCTCCCCTTGTATCTCAGGAAACCCCACAGAAGAGGGGGGTGAACTATATATAGGAGCCAGAAGTGTTGAGGATAATATGGCCCATAGAATCAACTAAGCCAGGCTCACAGAGACTGAAGGAAGCAGCAATCATAAAACATGCACGGGTCACTGCTGGTCCTCTGCATATATGGTATGGTTGTTTAGCTTGGGATTTTCATGGAAATCCTAATGATAAGAATGGGGTCATCTCTGACTCCTTTGTCTGCTCTTGGGACCTCTTTGCTTCTATTGGGTTTCTTCATCTAGCCTTTACATGAGACTTCATGCCTGGTCATATTGTATCTTATGCTGTTTTCACCAAATGTCCCTGGAAGGCCTGCTTTTTTCTTGGGGAAAAGCAGAGATAGAGGGAGTGGACCTTCTGGAGAGGGGTAAAGCAGCAGGGAGAAAACTGGGAAGAGTTCAGGAAGAAAATATAGTAGTCAGGATATATTTTATGAGAGAAGAATAAAAAAAAAATGGCAGTGACAGGTACCATGTATCAAGCAAAGTGAAATAATTTGCCCTTGTAAATTCTACACACCGAGCAATTGTATCATTGAAACTCAACATCATTTGTTATCTGAAAAACTGTAGGAAAAACCACGTGTTAACCCTGATGTAGAAACTAACCAAGTTCAGGATCATGTCATATACACCTCTTCATTTCTAGCCCTTGCCCTGTGCTGTACTTTTCTTACAGTTGTTAAGAAGTTGCCCAAAGAATAGATAGAAATAAAAGTCAAAGTGTTTGAAGCTTGTTTTTGCTTCTGAAACTCTGAAATTCAGTGGTTTTTGAAGAATCCCAGTCCCTTAACGTGTTGGGACACAATGACTAGAGAACCCTGGAAATAAGAAGTCTGAGATGCTAGCTAAGTTTCTTCCCTGTGTTGACTATCAGAGCCCTGTGCCAGCTTCCTCACCATGGCCATCTGGAACACTGCTGATTTAAAATCTTTAATTGGCTTTCCTCATGATCTGTCTAATTTGAAAAATGAACTGAGTGACTTTTGGAGATCTCTCACACATTTTACATTCATATTGTATTTTGCTTCCCCTTACTTAGCTGTTTTATGTTTCAATTACTTCTGTCGGTATCAGAAATGCCTGAGAGAAATATTTCAGATGGAAGAAAGATTGATTTCAGCTAAAGGTTTCAGTGGGTTCAGTCAATCAGCTTTCTCTGTTCGAGAGATGTGGTGAGACTAGAAGATTTTTAACAAGTTATAATCAAGAAAAAGTGCCCAGTTCATGATAGCTGGAAAGGACAAGGAGAAAGATGGGACTAGAGAAGGTGTAGAGAAAAAGACATAGAAAATGATAGAGAAAATAAGATAGCATATTTCTTACTTTTCACCACTTTCCAATAATGTCATCAAATTATCAAGGTACAAATGCATTAATTCACTGATGATGTCAGAATCCTTATGATTCAGTCAGTTCATAAGAAGCCCACCTCTGAACACTGCTGCACTGGGAACAAATGAGCCTTGTAGAGGATGCTTTGTAACAAAATCATAGCACAGTTGGAAATTAAAATTTAAAAATTGTACTTATCAAAAATTGAAAATAATATTTTAACAATGTATTCTGATTACAGTTTCTCTTCCTCATCTCCTTTCAGATCTTTCCTACCTCCTCACCTATCCAACTCCATACTTTCTTTCTTTTTTCTGTCTAGAAAACTAGCCAAAAGATCCAGAATAGAATTAAAAACAAAACAAAACAGAAAGATAGACCCACAGACTCACTCACTCACATACACACACACACACACACACACACACACTCACACAAAACACAAAATCAGAACCCATAATATACAAGCAAAATACATACTTTTAAGTTAAGTATGGGACAACTTCTACTGCTAGGCCTGTGACTTGCCCATAAGTGTTAAAGCTGACATTTTTGAGTCAAGGAATTCTGAGCATGAATCCTGGCACTGTAGCCATAACATTGTCCCTCTGTTTCTGCAGCTGCAAAATGGTCACAACAATTCATAGCATAGAAGGTCTTAGACAGCATAAATGAGATAATTCCAGCAAAATACTAAGCATAGTGCTGGGAAACAGTAAACACTGAGTTAAAGGGAGCTATTGTTAGTTTCATCATTATTATAATGCCTTTTCAAAACAATGACTATCCTGTAGTTACTCGTAGGTACAAGTACTCCAAGAGAAGCACTAAGAGAATCAGGAATGTTAATCATAAAGGGGTGTCTCCTCAGTGGAGGAGATAAGGTCAAATACATGCATTCCATCCAGAAAGCTGAAAGTGTATTTTATTAATGACCTGGTGACCTTTTATGCTATCTGTGGAGACAGACCACACCTAAATTCCCTAGAATGGTTATCTTAGACTCTTCCCACCATAAACCCATCCTTAAGGGAAATGTCACATGTTTTTGATAGCCTGTTGACCTCTATGCTATCTTGATCAGAGACCACACTAGATTTAATCCTTCTACCTATATGACCTACCTTCATGGTCACATGTACTTTGTAAAAGAGTTCCTCTGTAACCACACCTTAAACTTTACTGTGCACCTGCCATTGGGATGACTGTTGCCTGGGAACCTTTTTCCAGATTTTACTGTGTTTTAAATATGTTGACAATGAACAGCTTTAGACTCCCTGAAGTCTGATCCAGGATGACAAAGTCAATCTGTACTGGATTTTCATTCTTACCTCTTCACAGATTACTGCCTGCATTTGACAAGTGCAGAGATCCTACTTACCTACCATTTTTGCAAGCATTCCTTTCCTATATCATACAAAGCAACTTGTAAGATATATTAATTCCTTGAAATGCATCATCTTAAATAGAGTGCAAGACATTGATGTCAAGCTCCACCTTGCTTTCCAATCTCCACTGCCTATATCAAAGTTTTTGAATGTTAATTAAGGTCATATATCAAAAGGAGACATTGACATGTAACATGTGTACGAGCCTTGGGGCTATCTAAAATTAATTCATGTACATTGTCCAAATGATAAATAACTATTAAAATCTCTACCTGTATAGTTACATAATGCGTATATTTTTATGTGGAGAAAGGAATTATTACTAGGGGGTACTTCAAAAGTATTTATCTTAACAGTTCAAAATTGCCAAAAATGCTACTCAAATGTACATTCACAGGAAAAAAGAACAAAAAGACATTCTACAGCTAGAAACCATTTTTCCTGATTCAGTGTTGGATTCTATGTAGCCTGGGAATAATTCACTGTGGTTTGGAAATGTAATTGTTTATATTTATAAAACACCACTGTACAGGGACTTCCAACATGTCTGGACAAGGCCACTTTCACTGATTTATTTAACACTGTCCTCAAGAGGATAAATGAAATAGGCACTTCTACCAGTGAGATACAGCTGTGGGGCAGGATAAAACCCAGTTCAACAGCAATCAGCACAAAATCTGAGATCCTAATTAAAGGTTAGGTTACTGAGTACTCAAGGCAGATAGCAAAACTTAAGAAAATTTGCTTCCCCCAGGTCCTACCTGCTCTTTGCATGGCTGCTCTTTGTATGCCTGTGTCTGGCCACCACCCAGTTTCACAACAGGGAATGCATTTCTTTTTAAGCATGTTGTTACTTTAAATTTGTATTGAATTAACAATTGTATAATATAAAAATGAACACCTTAAAATATTATTGGGAAGGGGAATTAGCATAAAGGTAGAGTACTTGCCTAGCATGCATACAATCCTGACTTTAACACTCAGCACTATATAACAAAAACAAACAAACAAAAGAAAAAACAAAGCCAAGGTTGAGATATACCTCATATTCAAATCTCACTGTTTAGCAATGCAATTTCAGTATATGCATACACCTTTTGAAAAGATCATCACAGTTGTGGTAATAGTCACGTACATCATTCAAGTATCTGTGTTCCTTTGTGTGACATCTACCCTCTTAGAAAATTTTGCCATGCACATAATAGTAACATGGGCTTAATGAGTGACAGAGCATAATATGGGCCATTACTTAAAAGATTTGTGTTTATCTAGAGCTTATTAAATTCCAACTAAAGGGTGTTTTTAGAATTGAGGGGGGAGGGCAACAAGACAAGCAATCTGTGACGAGATTCTTCTTTGATTGCTGTGTTATTTTCTCTTGTTATATAATGTCACGAGATTCTGTGAGTATTTGTAATTTTTAAGGGAAACAAATTAAATAAAACTAAGAACTTCCAGAAGATTCAAAGAAAACACTTGCCATATGTTGATATCTCAGAGGTTCCTGCTCGAATTTATAACACTGGGGAGTAAAAATGAATATGGATAAAAAGTGGTCTTATCAAATTTAAGGGAAGAAAAAAAATCATTGGATCTGGTGGAGTTTTGCTACAGGTTCTCTTGAATGAAGATCCTCCCCACTGGATGTGTGACAAGTAAGGCTGCTTTTATTGCACGCAACCAATGATTTCTCTGTTCCCTGGCAGTCTATTCTACCTGGCATCTCATTCCACACCCTTATTCATTGACTACCTCTTCGGTTAATCTTATTGGGGGAATTACTGTCAGAGGCATAAGGAGATTCAAGAACACATGTTTTTCTTAAGAAAAAGCAGGTCAGCCTGAGATGGAATCTCCATGGAACTATAAACAGGTGATTGTGTGGAGGTAAATCTATACTCTTCTGCAATTAGGAACTAAACTCTATCCACTGTGGAAAGATGTCACTTTTTGGAAATGTTAACTTTCACAGTGGATTGAGAGAGATTGACTATGTTTGTCCTTAGATGGGGCATATTAGTATGAGGGATAATCTCCCAGGGATGGATCCCTAGGAGCTGGTGAAGGTTTACACTCACAGGTTTATACTGTTGGACTTAGCCTTCTGTACAAGGGATCACATCTAAAGTCCTTCTAGGTCTGTGTGATCTGCTCAGAACGATGCATCTTTAATCCCTTTGGCTAATATACAGACATGCCTTTAGAACCCACCTCTAACTCTGAACAAGGAAGGTAAAGTTAGTTTGTAGAAAGAAGCTGCCATATTTGAAACTGATGTCTAATTGAGGGGCAGACACAGTGACAAATCAGAGAAGATTTGACAGAATGAATCAGAGATAAGATATACTCAACTCTTAAGGGACACACAGAAAAGGCTACTTAAGAGAATCATAGAGAAAGCAGGTCAGGTTGTATCAGTGCAGTGCAGTGCAGTGCAATGAAATTGCATTGAATTGAGCTGAGTTGCATTTAGTCAGTTGAGGGAGTTGAGTTGAGTTCAGTAAGTTGGTAGAGTGGAGTTGAGTTTGTGCAGTTCAATGCAGGTCAGCAGAGGCAGTTAAAACCAGAGAATAAATAAGGAGGAGCCAGAAGATTAGAACAAATTGCCAGAGTTAGTTTGAGGCTAAACAGAACAATTTAGTGAAAAGCCATTAGTGAGAAGCCAGTTTGAATCAGTCAGCTTGGAGAGGAGTTTGAGCCAGAACAGCTGAGTTGAACCAGCCAGCCAGAGTTCAGAAAGAATGAGAAAGGGTGAGTTTATTCATCAGTAAACCTCCAAGATGACAATTACATCTGGTAAATAAATGTTGCTTTTGCAGCCCTTCTTCTAGCTTATAGATTATTTCCATTCCTAATTTTCTGTTCCCAATGCCTAGAAAATCATTGTACCTGTTGCTCCAAGTGAACACACCTGGTAGTATCCCAGAAGAACATTCTACCAGGCAACCTACAGCCAACACACTCTCTGTAAGAACCAGAGAGGGCAACAGAAACCAAGTAACAAAGCATCTACCCAACAAAGACAAGACCAGCTATCAGAAGTTAAAATTACAATTATCTCAAACCTAGATATCTAGATGCAAATGTAAAAATAAAATCAATAACTTCCAAGACAATGCATCTCCACTAGAGCCTAACATCCTTACCAAGTAGTCTCTGAGTAGTAGACAGAAATCATGTGATCACCTTAAAAGACACAGAATGTGTCTTTGACAAAATCCAGCAATAATTTCACGATAAAAGTCTTGAAGCAAGTAGGGACAAAGGAAACATATCTGATATATTGAAGGTTATGTATTACATAGTGATATTTAGTATCATGCTAAATGGAGAAAAATCTAGAAACATTTCCATTAAGATCAGGAAAAAGACATTTCTGTTCACTTGCTCTATGCTTACTCAATGTAGTGCTTAACATTTTAGGTAGAGCATTAACACAAGATAAAAACATAAATATTATACAAACAGGAAAGGAAAAGTTTAAAATATCCTCATTTTAGATATGACTCTATATATGGGACCCTAAAGCAGTGGTTCTAAACTTGTGGTTTGTAACTTCTTTGGGGGTTGCATATCATATATCCTGCATATCAGATATTTACATTATGATTGCTAACAGTAGCAAAATTACAGTTATGAAGTAGCAACTAAATAGACTGCCCCACCTGGGGATCCATCTCATATACAGTTGCCAAACACTGATGCTATTGTGGATGCCAGGAAGTACTTGCTGACAGAAGCCTAATATGGCTGTCTCCTGAGAGGCTCTGCCAATACCTGACTAATACAGAGGTTGAAGCTCACAGCCAACCATTGAACTGACTGAGGAGTTGAAGAAGGGACTGAAGGAGCTGAGGGGGTTTGCAGCCCTATGGGGGGAGCAACTGTGTCAAATGGCCAGACTCCCCTGGAGCTCTCTGGGACTGGACCACCAAACAAAGAGTACACATCAGAGGGACCCATGGCTCCGGCCACAGTTATGGCAGAGGATGGACTTGTTGGATATCAGTGCGAGGCAAGGCCCTTAGACCTGAGGGGATTCAATGCCCGAGTGTATGGGAATGCCAGGGCAGGAAGGCAGGAGTGGGTGGGTGGGTGGGGGAACACCCTCATAGAGACAGGGATGGGATAGAAGGTTTCCAGAGGGGAGACCTGGAAATGGGATAACATTTGAAATGTAAATAAAGAAAATATCCAATAAAAGAAAAAAAACAATTTTATGGTTCTACAACATGAATAAACTGTATTGAAGGGGTGCAGCATTAGAAAGGCTAAGAACCGCCACAAAATAATCCTAAGGAAAACATTTAGAGCTGATAAACACTTTCAGCAAAGTGGTAGAATGCAAAATTAGCATACAGGCTGGAAAGATTGTGTATCAGTTAGGATCTCTGGCTGCTCTTCAAGAGGACCTATGTTCTATATCCAGCATCCACATGAAGGCTCACAACCATCTGTAATCCCAGTCTCCGGGGTCTCATGTGCTCCTTTGGCCTCTATGAGCACTGCATACAACATAATGAATACATATGCACACAGACAAAACATCTATACACATAAAATGAAGAGAATAATTTAAAAAAAACAAAATTTACATGCAACATTCTGTGACCTTTCTATGTACCAATGACACGCATACTAAGAATGAAATCAAGAAACATAATTGTCTCAAAACTTCTTTGGATAAATTTAATGAAAGAAGCAAAGGACCTCTAGGTTAAAATCTTTAAAACAACTAAAGAAACAAATTGAGGGGGACAATAGACATCAATTGATAATGCTCATGGATTGGAAGAATTATTATTGTGAAAATGTTCATCTTATCAAATGCAACCTACGGATTTAATCCAATTCTGATAGTAATTTTTAAAAAAATGCTCAATACTGTTCTTCAGAGAAATAGAAAATCATGCTAAAATTCTTATGGAAACATGAAGGACCCAGGATAGCAATAGAAATTCTATACAGCAATGATAAAGTTGGAGGTATTACTGTACCTGACTTGTTATACTACAAACTAACAGTAACAAATGCAGTGTATATTCCTAGTAGGAAAACAGAAACATAATACAGTGGAACAGAAACAAAGATTCAGATAGAAACTTCTGCAGCTTCAGCCAGCTGATTTTAAGCAGAGAAAACAAAAATTCACATTGGAGGAAAAAAAAAACAGCCTCTTTTTAAGAAATGGGGCTAGGAATATTGGATATCTATCTGTAAGAGAATGAATTCAGATGCCTATATCTCAATCTGTATAAAAAAAATTCCAAATTAACCACAGATCTTAATATAGGACTCTAGTTGTTCAGGATATAAAGCCAATATTTCACAAATATATCTTCATGAAACAAACAAACAAACAAAAAAACCAATAGAATGAATAATCAGCCTTCAGAATGTAAGAAAACCACTGCCAGCTATACATCCAACAGATGATTAATACCTAAAATAGAAAAGGAGTTTTTAAAAACAAAACATGAAGAGGTTAGAAAACAAACTCAACAAATAGGTTCATAAAATGAAGGGACAGTGAGGGCTACAGTTGCTATGATTAAACACCATGACCAAAAAGCACCTTGAGAAGAAATGGGCCCACTTCACTCACAGTTTCATATAACAGTTAATCATCAGAAGAAATAAGGGCAGGAATTCAAGCAAGGCAGGAAACTGCAGGAGAACTGCTGTTTACTGCCTTGTTCCTAATGGAGTGCTCAGCCTGCTTTCTTATAAAATACAGGACCACCAAATCAGGGATAGCACCACACACCATGGGCTGCCCCAGCCCCCCCATCTATCACTAATTTAGAAAATGTTCTACAGGCTTGCTTACAGCCCAATCTTATGGAGACATTTTTTCAGTTGAGGTTCTCACCTCTCAGATGACTCTGGCCTGTGTCAAATTAACTTAAGTTTAGAGAGAACAATTTACTCCTTGTCAACTTGACACATAACACTTTTAAAGACATAACATTTCCTTTTTTTGTTTCAGTTCCCAAGATCTCAGATTAATAAATATCACAAACGTAGAACATATTAAAATGTCAAAATCACACAGTCTTTACCAGTTCAAACTGTTTCATAGTTTGTTCTCTTTAAAAAAAAATCCCAATTTTCTTTTACAATCCAAAATATCTTTTAAGAATCCAAATCCTTTCAACTGCAGGCTTGTATAATTTCAAAAATAAGTTAAATACTGTCTTACTACAAGGAGGAGGAACCAAGACACGGTCATGATCTAAACAAATAAAAACCACACTCTAACACTGTAAATAATTCAATGTCTAATGTCTGGGATTTACTCACAATTTGTTTTTGTCCCCTCCAAGTGGCTTGGGTCACTTTTCCAGCTCTGCCCTCTGCAGCACACACAGCTTGTCTTCTATGCTTTGGCAGGCTCCACTCTACAGCTGCTGCTGTTCTTGGTACCGTTCATTCCATGATACTGTCAAATTTTGGGGGTCTTCTACTGCAACTGAGTTGCACTTTACACCAATATCCCCTCATAGGCTCTTTTCATGTTACAAAGTTTCAACTTTTCTCCATAACCCCTTCAATCCATGGGTACTCTTGATGCGCTTTCACCAATGGCCTCTGCTGGCTTCTCAGTGTCCAGCTTTTGATGCTTTGCACAACCCCGTCATGCCTTCAAAACCAATACCACATGGGTGCCTCTTACAGTATCATGCTTGGCTGACAGCTTGAGGTACAAACTTGGCCACCTCTAAATACAGATTGCATGTGCTGACTTTGAGGAAATACTTCCCAGAAGTGTTCATTCACCTCCTTAATGCTGGCCTCTTACTTTTCAATCACAGCTAAATTTGCAGCTCCAGCTGCTACCCAGCATCAATTGTCCCAGAAAAGCAAAGCTTTCACTCTAGTGGTTCTGGTTTCCTGCTGATCATAACTGATTCTTCAGCTCCAGCTAACCAGACACCATAGGTTCTTCACACAAATGTCCAAAATTCGTCTACACTCCTCCCCAAAATGTGGTCAGATCTGTCACCAAAATATCTCACGATCTTGGTACCAATTTGTTTTCATTGGGGTTGATGGTATGGCTGCAATTAAACATCATGACCAAAAGCAACTTAGGAGGAATGGGTTTATTTCACTCACAATTCCATATAACAGATGATTATCAAAGGCAGTGAAGGCCCAAACTTAAGCAGGGCAGGAACCTGAAAGAACAGGAATGCCATTTACTGGCTTGCTCCCTGTGGCTTGCTCAGCCTGCTTTCTTATAGGAGAACCCAGGCTTCTATTTCCTGAGGTTCCTTGTTTACATTCTTTCTGCTGACCCTCAGAGACCTGGGAGGTAAGAGACCCTCAGAACTCAAAGGGAGGGACCTTAGATAAAATGCACAACAGTAGGGAGAGGGAACATATAGAACCCACCTCCAGCAAGAAGACAGGGCATGAAGTGAGGGATGGAGTTGCCAACCCACAGTCACATCTCTGACCCATAATTGTTCTTGTCTGAAAGAATTACAGGGATGGAAATGGAGAGAAGCCTGAGGAAAAGAAGATCCAGCAACAGGCCCAAAGTGGGATCCAGCTCAAGGGGAGGTCCCAAGGCCTGACACTATTACTGAGGCTATGGAGTGCTCACAAAAAGGGACCTAGCATGACAGCACTCCAGAAGACCCAACAAGCAGCTGAAAGAGTCAGATGCAGATATTTGCACCCAACCAATGGACAAAAGCAGCTGACCCCTGTTGTTAAATTAGGGAAGGCTGAAAGAAGCTGAAGAGAAGGGTGATCCTGTTGGAGGACCAGCAGTCTTAATTAATCTGGATCCCCAAGATCTCTCAAACACTGGACCACCAAACAGACAGCATACATCAGCTGATATGAGGCCCCCAACACATATACAGTAGAGGACTTCTGGGTCGGTGTTCATTCAGAGATGATGCACCCAACCCTCAAAAGATTGGAGGCCCCAGGGAGTTTAGAGGTCAGGTGGGGTGGAGGGTGGGGAGCAGTCAGACGGTGGATGGGGGTGGAGTGGGGAATGGAATATGGAGTGTAAAAATTAAATTAATTTAATAAAAAAAGAAGAACCCAGGACCACCAGACCAGGGATGGCCCCACCCACAATGGACTAGCCACTCCCCCATCAATCACTAATTAAGAAAGTGCCTTACAGCCTTGCTTACAACCCAATCTTGTGAAGCATTTTCTCAACTGGGGAGCCCTCCTCTCAAATGACTCTAGCTGGTGTTGAGTTGATATAATTTATTAATTATAAATTCATTAATTTATGAGCACAGTCATTAAACACAAAAAAATGTCTAATTTCACTCTCTTTCAGAGAAATTGAAAGTTTTACTTTGAGATTCCCCTCCTTTCCTATCAGAATGGCAGTTTTAAAGAATATAGATAACAACTGAAGGGAAGGCCATCCAGAGACTGCCCCACCTAGGGCTCCATCCTATCTGCTGATACCAAACCCAGACACTGTTGTGGATGCCAAGAAGTGCTTACTGGCAGGAGCCTGATATAGCTGTCTCCTGAGAGGCTTTGCTAGAGCTGAACCAATACAGATGCAGATGTACATAGTCAAACATTGGACTGAGAGCAGGGTCCCCAATGGAGAAGTTAGGGCAAGGACTGAAGGAGTTGAAGGGGTTTGCAACCCCATAGGAAGAACAACATCAACCAACCAGACCCTCCAATCTCCCAGGGAATAAACCACCAACCAAAGAGGAGAGACTCATGGCTCCTGCTGGATATGTAGCAGAGGATTGCCTTATCTGGCATCAATGGGAGGACAGGCCCTTGATCCTGTGAAGGCTTGGTGACCCAGGATAGAGGAATACTAGGCGGCTGAGGCCAGAGTGGGTGAGTGGGTCTGGGAGCACTTCATTATGGCAGGGTGGAGGGAGGAGGGGGAGGGGGTTTGTGGAGGGGAAACTGGGAAGGGGATATCATTTGAAATGTAAATAAATAAAATAACCACTAAAAATGAAAAGAAGAAAAGAATATAGATAACAACAACTGATGTTAAGGGATGTCTACGATGGTACCCTTATACACCAATAGTGGGAATGTAGACTAGTCCACATACTATGGAGGTCATGATGGAGTTTATTTTTCCAAAGTATCAATGATACATTTTCATATGACCCAATCATATGACTCCTATTTATCTTAAGACTCTAAGTGAACATATAATAGAGACAAAACACAGGAGCTAATTTATGGAACCACAAAAAATGAATGGAAAATAATAATGTGGCAATGTACATAAAAATGCAGTCGTTAGACATGAAGTAGGTAATGTATTTTCTTCCTCTCACCTATCAGGGAACTACACATGCTGTAGAAAAGTTTTTTGGGGGGAAAAAGCACTCTTATACAAAGTAAAACAAAAACATACCTCTCATATTGATATCCATATCCATCCATATTCTGCGATAAAGCAGGGAAAACAATATATCCCCATAAGAGAAAGAAGGAACTATTGGCTTTAGCTCATATTGGCTTATAGTCTCCAAACAGGATTCCTTCTACATAGTTTTAGTGAGCAATATAAAAGGTCACAAAAGGGAGAATTTGACAAACCAACCTACCTTGTATTTCAAGTGAGAAATATTTATTCATTGTTATATAGAGAATAAATAAAATTATATAGATGAGAATAAATAAATGCTACATATATTATTATAAATATATAGCCTTACATACAAACTTTAAGTATATTGTATATTATAAATATGTTTATATGTAATATAAATATATTAGAAATATAACTATACATTGTTATTTGTATCATGTATTCTAAAGGATAAGACCATTCAGTGGTTTGATCTGTCCTCTGTATATAAGAATAGAACTTATTTTTGGTACCTTTTCTGCCATTTAAAAGTATTTCTATAGTATTTATTGTATGTAAGGAACAATTTTAAGAGGTGTTGATCACTTCATTGAGTCTTTACAACAAAGGCTATCCATTATGGAAAACTGAGGCACGGAGAACTTAAGGAAACTACCACATAGGGTAAGGTGAGTAATATAGGCAGCCTTTAAATCCAGGTGAATTCAGCTTCACCATTTCCTGCCTTTAGGTCCTATTTTCTAATATTTCACAATGTACTTGGAAAGAAATCAGGCATTGATGGTTTTACAAAAAGATTTTGATTGTCTTGAGAGATGGCTTAGTAGTTAAAAGATATTGTTGCTCCTCCAGTGAACCCTGATTTGGTTCCCAACACCCACATGGAAGCTCATACACATCTGTAATTATAGTTTCAGAAGAACCAATGCCATCTTCTGATCTCTGTGGGCACTGTACACAAACAGTGCACAGTCATGCATGTAGGCAAAACACTCAGAAACATAAAATAAAAATAATATTTTTTTAAAAAATAGATTGGGCCAAAACCTGTCCTTGAAGTTCCAAGTTGAGATTTGTCTTTCAAGTAAGGCAGGGTTTAAAGCTAAAACTTACTATCCTTTTTGATAAGTGATTAGGCTACACAGGATCAGCCTGTATCAGCCCATTGTCAAACGAAGCCTCACGGATTCACAAGAATATATAGTTTCCTGACTGGAAAGACAGAAACTTCTTTAGCAGAGTTAAATGTGGGAGAAGATGCTTAAGACTGATATTCCTTTCTCAATACCATCACTACAATGTGGGGACTTTCTTACTGTTACCAAGCAACTAAAAACTATTTGCTGTTGCTTCCTGTTGGAAAAGAAAAAAAAAAGTGGGTGGTCTAAATATAGTACAGTTTCAATTGAGAAAAATCATTGTATCAGGAGCTTTTGAGTTGCAAAAAAGAGAAAGAACTGCACAATCTGCTCTCCTAAAAGAATCATATTAGCACATATGGTTAGCAATGTACAGGCAGGTCCTGACTCAGTGATTCATTATGACATAACCAGGATTTGTTTTCTTGTTTGGTTGGTTGGGTTTTTTTTTTTTCATCCCTACCTTCTTGTTTTAGGTCTGCTTTTGCAGAACGTTTTAAGCAATAGATTTTCTTTCTTCCAATCAGTGATAGTAGCAGACAGGTACAACCTTCTACATCCTATTGGAGTAGGGGTGGGGGAGGAGAGAGCACCTTTATAACATTCTCAGGTATATTTATAAAATACACATATGCATACATTTTGGATATAAGCCTGACTCTGGGGAAAGGCACAGAGGCTCTGCCAAAGATGTTTGATGATATACTTAAACCTGGCTTCCAGGGCTGGGGGTGGAAAGTTACCCAAGAAAGTAGACTGAAGAAAGGAAGAATGAAGATTTCCACATAAAATTTAACCTCAACATTGCCAGAAATTCGAATGACTGCCTTGAAGGCAGACAACACATGTCTGATATATTTTATCTGTTCAATCTATCAAATTTTGATGACAAAAATATGTATGTCAATGTGGATGGGGAAATTTAACAACCCCCATCCTAAATGAAGAGCAACAGGCAACTAATCATTTCAGAGAGAAGGAAAATCTGTTTTCTCCAGGGATGAGCCTCCTGATAAATTATCTGACTCTAAGTGGTCAGCCCTAAACACATGTACATATGAAACAACATTAAGTACACACACACACACCCACACCCACACACATAATTTAAGAAAGGGAAGCTGGAGGAAGGGGAGAAGGAGGAATGGAATGGAATATAGTACTCAAATATGAAATTCTCAAAGGATTTTTAATTTACAAAGAATAAATATTTTACACAGATAAGCAATCAAAATAGAGAGAAGTTGCTTTCTGGTAGACAAGTCTTGCAGGATAAAAGAAAGAACTCACAAATAAAGACATTCCAGAGAAATTTAATTAATATGTAGACTACCAAAATATTTGAGATAAGTTGCTATACAGAGAATTATATCATTTCAGCATATATGTTGGACTAATAGAGAATAGTAAATTAAAAAGTGTAAACTAAGAGGTCAGACTCTGGACATTTTGACACAATGCTTCAAAAATGAAAAACTAAGTTATTGTAGATGCATATGGTGACTATGAATAACACAATGTACCCCATTTTGATATTGCCTCACAAGATAGCTACTTAAAGTGCTCTTCCCATACAGAAAAGACAAGAATCTGAGTTAGGATTTGTGTAAACTAACTTGACGTAGACATTTTGCAATGCGTACTTTTTTCAAACCATCATGCTATACTCGATATGCAGCTTTTTCCATGGGCAGTGAAGGCGCTCTTCTTCAGGAATGTAACTATAGATAAGTTGTCCATCCTCCTATCAATAAATATCCCCTCATTATATGATTCTATAAGCAACTTTATATGTACTCACTGATTCATAACAACAAAAGATATGAAAAACAGAAAGAAGACTACTTGGAAAAAAAGAAGGCAGTAAGTAGTGGGAATGGGTAATGAGGATGAACATGACTGAAATAAATTATGTACATATACGGAACTGACATAATGAAATCTATTATCATATATGACAAACACAATTAAATAGGGTTTAAGAACAGGAAAGAATAAACTATTTCAGGTTAGGGTGTGATAGAATACATTCCTGATAAGCTCAGGAACGTTCACACTTGGTCCTCAGTTGATGACCCTGCTTTAAGGAGGTAATGAAGACTTTCAGCCTTTCTGCAGGAAATATGCCAATGTGGGTAGCCATTGAGCACTCAAAGCCCAATTCCAGCTGGGCAGTGGTGGCGCACGCCTTTAATCCAAGCACTTGGGAGGCAGAGGCAGGCAGATTTCTGAGTTCGAGGCCAGCCTGGTCTACAGAGTGAGTTCCAGGACAGCCAGAGCTACACAGAGAAACCCTATCTCAAAACAAACAAACAAACAAACAAACAAAAACAAAACCAAAACAAAACCAAAAGGCCAATTCCACTGCCAATATGCCAATTCATTGTCAGTGTTGCCTTTGCAGTTCAAAAGTTGTATCTCAGCTTCTTGCTCTGGCTACCTACTGCCACACTGTCCCCAACATTGTAGATTCTACCTCTCTGAAGCACTAAGCCAAAGAAAACTTTTTTTTTAATAAGTTGCCTAGTCATGCTTTGTGTGTGTGTGTGTGTGTGTGCTCTTTTTTATTACATCAACAGAAAAGTAACTAAGAAAGAGTAAGCTCTTACTGTGAAGAATCTGAACATGTGGGTTTTTGAGGATCATGGAAGACCTTTGGATTTGGCACCTGGATGGACTGTGGTTTACAAAAGTGGTTGATAGCTATAAGTATATATGAGAAAACATAGCAGGAATTTTGGGAGACAGCAATGGTCAGAGCTTTGTGAACTGTGGAGGCCTAGCTCAAAAAGTTTAAGAGGGGAATAATATAAGCAACTGTGCTAGAGGTCAATTCTGTGATATTCTGTAGCTAGCTGCCTTTCTTTGTGGTCTTAAGAACTTGCCTAAGGAAAAATTGAAAAGCAGTGGACTACTCTCTTTGGCAAGAGGAAATTTCAAGATAACAGAACATTGAATCTCAGATGTTGTTATTATTAATAATGCTTATGTGGGTGTACAAGGAAAAACAGCAAGTGGAGCAGAAAGAAATACTAAATGTACAGTTTGGAGAAAGAAAAGTACTAAGACGCTTAATGATGCAGCCAAGGCATGTACTCAAAGAAGGGTCATAATTATTAAGGAGACTAGCACAGTTAAGGTGCGGCCCCCTGTTCTTCACTAGAATAGGAAAGATGCCTCATGGGCAAGACCCCAAGCATCTTGTGTAAAGCAAAATGCCTAAGGAATTTTTTGGTTCTAGAAAAAAAAAAAATCTCATAAAAGACCTTCTGCTAATTTTCTTTGGGGGGACCAGAGTCCATCCTAAGCTGACAGCCAAACTTGTCCAAGTACTTGCTTTGAAGGCAGGAAAAATGCGAGAGTAAGGGGTTCATGGATTCTTCCTCTGTGATTTCAGATAGCTTCTGAGCCCGATCAGTGTTTGGTAGGGGAATTCCTGTGTAAAATCCCAGAGGGAAAGAGCCTATCAGAGGCCATTGTATGAAACTGTGAAAGTGAAGCCTGGGTTGTGGTAGAGAACCGAAGAAGTTGCAGATGCCAGCACTGTGAAGCATCTACCAAAGAGAGCTATAAACAGGGAGTAGATCCAGCCCAAGAGAGTGAGAGAGAGGTATGTTTCAGGCAGTAGAACTGGTGTCTGAGCCATCGAACCCTTAAAGTCCCGGGGATTGGACATGGAGCTACAGGATTTGGCCCTTAACTCACTGAGTTTTGGTCTTACTTTGGCCCAGCATTTCCTCACTATACCTGTTACCCCTTTTTAGGAAGGAAATGCACATTCTGTATGTTAGAGCTCTGTGATTTGCTTTTTGAGTTTAGGAAGAGCTACAGTTACGTGTTTACCTCGAATCTTAGAAGAGACATTGGACTTTTAAGTAGAGTATTGAGACTATAAAAGGTTATGGGGATTTTTAAAGTTAGACAAAATTCATTATGTATTATCATATGGGAGCCACGAGTTTATGGGGGCCATGGAGAGGAATATGTTACTTTGAAAGAGAAATGTACCTCACAGACTCAGGCACTTGAACACTTGGGACAAGGTTGGGGGAAAATTGTGGGATTTTCAGCTTTGCTAAAGGAAGTATGCCACCGTAGGCAGGTTTTGAGAGTTCAAAGCCTCCTCCGAGGTCTAGTTTATTTCCTCTTGGGTGTTCTTGGTGGAAGATGTGGCCTCTCAGCTTTCTGTCCTGGCTGCCTGCTGGCACCCTTTCATCATTATGAAGTACTCTATTCCTCTTGAGCTGCAAGCTCAAATAAACTTACTTCTACAAGTTTTCTTCCTCTGGGTATTTGATCACAGTGACAGAAAATTACCTAGTAGAAGAGGACAGGAGACTTTTTATTAAAAAGGATAAATTAATAAATGTTCTTGGTTTATTGAGCTGTGTATATAATAGCATGAAAGCAGTCATAGATAATATATAAGAGAAGGAGCATGGTTGGATTAGAGGAAATGTTAATTTACAATCTCAACCGTAGGCTGGATTTGCCTCATAGGAGTTTCTTGGTTATTGTTGTAGATGGATAACAACAGGAAAGGTATGATGCCTATGGAGCATCTTCTTCACTACTATAAACCTTTGGGGTTTTCTTGCATCTGTATAATAAAGCAAATAGTTACAGATATCTAAGAGGGTTATTGTGAAAATTAAAAGAAACTATGGCATAACTAAAAGGCACATATAGAAAATTGTCTGTAAAATGTGGCTGGTGTTATGGTAATTATTAAGCAAAAGCAGTGGGTATGCTGATGGATAATATTGATTGTAAAGTTGAGAGGATCTAGAATCTCCTAGAAGACAAACCTCAAGGCATGTCTCAGAGATTAGACTCTAGACAAGCCTATGAAAGATTGCCAAGATTAGGTTAGTTGGGGTTAGAATATCTGTACTAGATGTATTCGACACCATCTAAAGGAGTGAAGTACTGGACTGAACAAAAACAAGAAAACATGCTAGCACTAGCGTCTATTGGCCTCTGCTTACTAACTGGAAATGCCCTGGGACCAGCTGTCTCCAGCTCATGCTGGCGTGCATTCCTGTCATGATAGACTGTGACTTTGACCTATGAGCCAAAATGAATCTTTTTATTCTTTGTTTTGCTATGGTCATGCGTTTTTGTTGCAACAATGAGTAAAGTAATTAACATGGAAAAAATGTATTATGAAATGGTGCTATTGTTGAAATAAACACATCTATGTAGTATTGGTCCTTAAGAACTGGTTTATTAAAGGAATCTGGAAATATTTGAAACTTGGGGCTAGAAAAGTCATTGAATACTGCAAGCAGAGATGGGAAGTTCTGATGAGATCTTGGAAGAGCAGAATGTGGAGAGATACATGGAAAATAGAGGTCTGGCTAATGAAGTTTAAAGGGGGAACAAATACTCTATAAGGAATTGGTTATCCGTGCTTTAGGGGGCGTTTTCCCAAGCAGCAGCCATCAGCATCAACAGAGACTCATATTCTGAAATGATTGAATTGAGAGAGTATTACCTTTACATTATATAAAAGTTGAATTTAAAGAATGAAAAGGGGAGTATGATTTAAATGGCAGGAATGTAACTCTATGGTCTCCATTGTATCATTAGATATCTATTCCAAACTGAAAGCTAGTAAGCTTAATAATGAATTAATGGATGTAATTATCATCATTAATAACTAAGAGGAACATGGTACTTGATAGGTGCTGTCAAACATGGGGTTAATATACAAAAAGAACAAGCTCGCCTTCCTACAAATTCCCCTAAGAGTCAATTTGTTGGATTGGATATTCCCTGAGGCTGATACATTAAAGCACTTCTCAAGTGTAAAGAGCTAACTGACATCTGAATTAATCAAAATGCATTTTAACCTTGGGCTTTAGCTGATGAGGGTATATATATAACCACCACAAGAAGACAATAAACATCTCCTCATCTCCTGGCATTATTCAATAACTGCAAACAACGTTGCTCACAAAGACTCAGTAGCTTTAAATGAAGAGCTATAGAAGTATGAAGGCCTTTTGTTAGTTAGAAACTGTTGTTAGACTCCTGAATCAACAAGCCAGCACCTTTCCAATCAGATAATGTAGACGCAGTGTATTTTTAGATGTGTCAAGTAATTTTCCCCCAACTCATTAGAAACACAAATGAAATTTCAAAGTCCTAGAAGGAGCTGATTTGCGCTGTGTTTCCTTTATAGACTACTGTCTAGAAAATGAGTTTCAACCAGTTGCTATGTGAATGCCAGTTATTAGAGTGGCTGCTGTGTACAGAGCCTGTGGGAGGTGTAATTAAGTCAGCATGGCTAATCAGGAGGGGCGTGACTTAAGCATATTGCCCTCCTGTCTCAGCACAAAGCTGTAGCAACAAAAAGATATGTGTTGGGGATCATGATGTGGCTCAGTGGTAGAGTGCTTACCTAGCATGTGTGAGATCCTTGGCTAAATCTCAGTAGTAGGGGAAAAAAAGAATAAAAAGAGAAAGGAAACGATATGGGTTTTTTTTTTTTTGTTTTTTTGTTTTTGTTTTTGTTTTTGTTTTTGCTTTTACATTTATTTCAGTTACGGGGCAGATAAGTTAGCTGTTCTAAATATTTATTCCTCATCTTTAAATTGAAATTATAACATAAACTTTCTCAATATGTAGTGAGCATGAAATGTTAGAAATGGATATTCCATATTTTGGTAATATGAGACTTAACTGAGGAACATTAATAAATCAAAGTTCTCATTACAGTGTCTGGCATAAAGGAGGTGTTAATCAACAATTAATTTTCCGTTTCCTAAACAGCCACAGAGCCAGATTATACAGCCAAGTAGACGAAAGACTACACAGTGAATGAAAAACAGCATTATGTGAATCAAAGATGGCATAGTCCTTGATTGTGTTGGAATGAAATGAGTGAGATAGGAGTCTTAACTGGGTTCTCACTGAGATGGCTAGATAGAATACCAAGAGCCATTTAATTAATCTATGTGTTAAAAATCAACAGATAGAGAAATTCAAGCAAGCCCAAAAATAAAAATCATTTATTAGGGAGCAATATCAATAATTTAGTGTGTGGTCCATAAACTGTAGTTGTGACCAAGGGCTAGATACCATGGGGCCACTGAAGGTCCATGAGACAAGATTTCATGGGAAGCATTTTTCTTTCTTGTGACCAAGTAGTATCTGAACCTTCATAAACCAGATGCTGCAGAGGGCTCTTCTTCTAGAACACACACTCCCATACTCATTTAAAGTTTGTGGTGGTTGATTTTGGCAACCTTCTGGTAGAAACTACCTATATTCTAAATGCTCTGTGGTAATAAAATAGAGGTTCTGAATGATGACATCCCAGTCTTCTAGAAAGGGTGGTTTATTACATCATGATGAATAAAAGCAAGAGAAGTGATACTGCTCTAGTATTTTGTAATTTGAACAAAGTAGAGGTGAAGAGGATAAGGTCAATCATATCCTTCTTCCCTCCCTACAGTGGTATTCAGTGGCTAATGTCTACTTATGTCTTCATCCATGAGAGTATACAGATAGACAGAACTAGAATTCAGGAGTACCGAAAAATTTAAAAAAAAAAAAAAAGCAATTACTTATTGCAGGTACCATGCTTCTGGTTATGCGTAGGTGTAGATTAGGAAGTTAAAACCATAGGTATATGGGAATTTTATTACATCTCTAGATAGATAATAGAAATAAAGAGGGATGCCAGGTAATGTTGAACAAAGGTATCTAGGGAGACTGATATTCAGTACATCCACTCTGATTCACACTGTGATATTGATATTACATAAGGATAATATTAGTTTTACTGAGTACTCACAGGTGATTGCGATACAAAAGATTAATGCTAGTAACCCCCCTCAGGAAACATCTGTGTAAGCTAAAGAGCAATGTATTCACTTCCACTGAGAAGCAGCTGTCAAGTAGGCTAGAAGACTCATGTGAGATGGCCATCAAAAAATTCTGAAACAAAAATTTCAATAGGAAAGTAAGTACAACCAGATTACATGGAGACCACAGAATAAGAAACTGAATAGGTTAATATCACACCAGGTAATAATACAAATTGGGATGCCCTGGTAACATAATCCCATTTCAAGACTGGACCTATCAAGTGATATGCAGGTCAGTATCTTATCACTGAGATTAAGGATATCATTGCTTTGTAGTTTTTTTTTTCCTTCTCCTTATAGGTTTTGTACAAATCATTCTGTTGTTATCTTTTCCTCTGACTTATGATGATGCCCTACCTTGCTGGGTAGCATCAATCATATAATATATTTAACTCCCTAATGCATTTTTCATTAGACCAAGGGATGTCTAAAGCTTTTTACAGTACTACAGTATACCTTTGAGCATGTTATATATTATTATTTTGTCTATGGATGCTAATTAGTTTCCCTAAGTCCAGTTAATTTTAATATCTGAGGACAATCTTTTATAACTCTTTTATGCTTACTCATCTGTCATTCCAGTTGACAGTATATAGTACATGATTCCTCTATAACAAATATTTTTAGTGATAATATGCTTGCTAGCCAGTAAGAGGTACAGAATTATTACAAATCTCAATTTCTTTGCTCTGTCAGGCTACTTAATTGAATGACATCATGTAAAAGAGATCATTTATTGAAGAAAAGTCATCAAGAGACTTCCAGAAGTAAAAAACTGAACTGAACTATTTGACCCTGAATTGAGTACCTTCTCTTAGACACTGCAAAGTAAAAAGATATTTTTTTTCCTTGCAGTAAATTTTTGGAAATGGAAATAACATTATAAATCTTGAAAAGGTGGCTCACAGTGCTAAATAGCTGGCCTTACATTAAGGAAGGTATGGTAATCAAGTTATGTACAGAATGTTCCTATTGACATTCAAGAAACATGTGTGGTCAGTAAGAAACTGACTAAATGTCCATGTGAGTTGGAAATTATAGTGGCTATTCCTGGTTGTCAACTTGACTATATCTGAAATGAACTACAATCTCCAGAATTAGAAGGCTCACCTGGCCCTAATCTGGAGGCTGAGAGATACAAGTTTCCAACCTGAATCTTGGCATGGAGATCTTGAGGCATAGTGGCTACGAATCCCAGAAGATTAAGATAGGAAGATCTATGAGTTCAAGGTGATCTGTGATTAAAGGTGCGGTGGCACGTACCTTTAATCTGGGCCACACCTTTTGCCGGAGACCTATATAAGGACATTGGAAGAAGGAAGGCTCTCTCTGCTTTGCCTGCTTGCCCTGTGGGACTGAGCAACTGCTAGATCCTTGGACTTCCATTCACAGCTGCTGCTGACCTTTGGTGGGAGTTGGACTACAAACTGTAGGTCATCAATAAATTCATTTACTACATAGAGACTACCATTCTATGACTCTAGAGAACACTGACTAATTCAAAATAGGTACCCGGAGTGGCTCTAGAGGAACAGGAGAATAAGGATGGATCTTTTAAAAATCTGGAGATGGTTTGAGAATTCATCAGCTTCTTCAACTACTGAAACCTCTCCAAATTCTCTCCCTCCTGGGAGCTCAGAGAATACTGAAGACCCGTGGTCACAACTATATTTCAAGTTTAAAGAAGCTAATGCCCTTGATTATCTTGATGAATTAGGGGATTCAGTGTACAAAACTTTCCAAAATATGAGGAAGAAATTGTAAAATGATTTTATTGATTGGTTGCTCTTAGCATCTCGAGAAAAAACAATGAAGGAAAATAAGGAGTTATGTGACAAAATCACAAGGCTCCATACACAAGTAAACCATCTAAAAGTTGCTAGGTGTATCCTTGAAGAGAATCTTCTCTCCAGCAGCCATAGAGTTCAAGTTGCAGAAAATAAAACTGAAGCTCTCATTATAAGGTTGGCTGAATTACAGTGAAAATTCAAGTCTCAGCCTCAGAGGGTGTCAGCGGTTAAAGTAAGGGCATTAGTTGGCAAAGAATGGGACCCTATAAATTGGGATGGGGATGTGTGGGAAGACCCCATTGAAGCTGAGAATTTTGGATCTTCAGATTCTCAAGGGTTTGCCCCACCTGAGGAAGTAGTACCCTTAGCCCCACCACTTGAAATAATGCCTTTCCCACACAAGGAAGTTAATCCCCCAGAGTCTGATAAACCAGTAGTGATTTTTGCTGAAAGAAATGCCAGACAAGACAATACTGAAGTTTCTCAAGGCCCCACAATAGTTTCTTCTAGACCTATAACCAGACTCAGGACAAAAAAGGCCCCTAGAGGGGAGGTAGAAAGTGTAGTCCATGAGGAAATTCGCTACTCTACTAGGAGCTTAATGAATTTGCTAATTCATTCAAGCAGAAGTCTGGGGAATATGTGTGGGAATGGATTCTGGGGTGTGGGATAATGGTGGAAGGAACATAAAACTAGAACAGGCTGAATTTATTGGCATGTGCCCTCTGAGTGGAGATTCTAGGTTTAATATGGAAGCTTGCACAGTTAAAAAAGGTGTCAGAAGTTTGTTTGAATGGTTGGCTGAAGCATTTATCAAAAGGTGGCCTACCGAAAAGGAGTTAGAGATACCTGATGTCCCTTGGCTTAGTGTTGACGTAGGGATTTTAAGGCTTAGGAAAATTGCAATGCTAGAGTTGTGTAAAACCCAATCCTCCACAATGGGAAGGTCCAGAAGATATGCCCTTCACCAGTGCTATAAGATGCAAACTGGTGAGAGGGGCACCAGCACATTTGAAGATTTTTGTTCTTGCCCTTTTCCTTGTGCCAGACCTTAGGGTTGGAGATTCTGCTGCTCAATTAAATGAATTAAATTCAATGGGTTTATTTGGGCCCCGAGGTAACAGGGGCCAGGTGGCAGCATTGAATCGCCAGAGACAAGGTGATCGTAGTTATTACAATGGACAGCATAGACAAAGCAATGTTTATAATGATATAACCCATAATGGTCAGCACAGGAGAGGTGAAATCTATAATGGCATGACTCGTTTGGACCTTTGGTCCTGGCTAATCAATCATGGTATTTCCAGGCACGAAATAGATAGGAAGCCCACTGCATATCTGTTTGACCTGTATAAGCAGAAAAATTCTCAAACAAAGGAAAGAAGGGCAACAGTAGATCATGGCAAAAGGCTGTCTTGGCCAGTGAGTCAATTTCCAGACTTGAGCTAGTTTGCAGATCCAGAATCCCTTGAATGAAGGGGTGGCCAGGTTCCTCTGAGGGAGGACCTTGATAAGATACCTAAAAGTTTTGCTGTTAATCTTTCTCCAGTTCTTCCCCAGAGGGACCTACGGCCTTTTACAAGAGTAACTGTACACTGGGGGAAAGGAAATAATGACACTTTCCGGGGTCTATTGGATACTGGTTCTGAATTGACACTGATCCCAGGAGATCCCAAGAAACATTGTGGCCCTCCAGTTAAAGTAGGGGCTTATGGAGGACAGTGATTAATGGAGTTTTGACTGATGTCCAACTCACAGTAGGTCCAGTAGATCCCTGAACACATCCTGTGGTCATTTCTCCAGTTCCAGAATGTATAATTGGGATAGATATACTCAGAAATTGGTAGAATTCTCACATTGGTTCCCTGACCTGTGGAGTGAGGGCTATTATGGTTGGAAAGGCTAAATAGAAGCCTTTAGAGTTGCCTCTGCCAAAGAAAATAGTGACTCAAAAACAGTATCATATTCCTGGAGGAATTGCAGAAATTATTGCCACTATCAAGGACTTGAAAGATGCAGAGGTGGAGGTTCCCACCACATCTCCCTTTAACTCTCCTATCTGGCCAGTGAAGAAGACAGATGGATCATGGAGAATGACAGTTGAGTATCAAAAAACTAAATCAATTAGTAACTCCAATTGCAGCTGCTGTGCCAGATGTAGTTTCTTTACCTGAACTAATTAACACATCTCCTGGTACCTGGTATGCAGCCATTGATCTGGCAAATGTCTTCTTCTCAGTACCTGTCCATAAGGACCACCAGAAGCAATTTGCTTTCAGTTGGTAAGGCCAGCAGTATATCTTTACAGTTTTGCCTCAAGGATATATTAACTCTCCTTCCCTGTGTAATAACTTAGTTAGAAGAGATCTTGATCCTTTGTCTCTTCCACAAAATATCACATTGGTGCACTATATTGATAACATTATTGGACCAAGTGAGCAGGAAATAGCAACCGCGTTGGACTCATTGGTAACACATATGCATACTAGAGGATGGGAAATAAATCAAACCAAAATTCAAGGACCATCTACCTCAGTGAAATTCTTAGGAGTCCAGTGGTGTGGGGCATGCAGAGATATTCCTTCTAAGGTGAAAGATAAATTATTGCACCTGGCCCCTCCCACTACCAAGAGAGAAGCACAACGTTAGTGGGTCTATTTGGGTTCTGGAGACAGCACATTCCTAACTTGGGTGTGCTACTCAGGCCCATTTA